>NW_022437010.1:5432448-5499968 GCF_009761245.1 Sapajus apella | reverse complement strand
CTCCTGGGTTCAGGCAATTCTCCTGCCTCAGCCTCCTGAGTAGCTGGAATTACAGGCATGCGCCACCATGCCCAGCTAATTTTTTTGTATTTTTAGTAGAGACGAGGTTTCACCATGTTGACCAGGATGGTCTCAATCTCTTGACCTCGTGATCCACCCGCCTCGGCCTCCCAAAGTGCTGGGATTACAGGCTTGAGCCACCGCGCCCGGCCATGCTTTTGTATTTCTATATTAGTTTGTACACTAGAGATGTTAATTACGGTGCTGCACATGCCTAGCGTACCTTACAAAGGAAGCTTCTCAGCCACAGTTTATATTGAAGAGGTATGATATGTAGTGATGTTTCTTTAACAACCCATCCCTTCCCTAGGGATGTTTTACAGAATGGCAGGCAACCCATAGGCTTAGCGGAACTCTATGGTAAGTACTGGCACCTAGAGGCTCAGCCCTCAGCTCACTGGATTGTTAACTTAGAAATATTAAATGGAGACATGAAACCTGATATTTACCAATGAGAGTTAAAGTTTAAATGAAAGTATCGGTGGCATCATGATGGGGTACAGCAAGTCAAAGTCATAAGGAACCAAAAACGATGAATAGCATAAATCAGTTAAAACTGTCATGAAAAGCAGCAGCTGTGAGGTGGAGAGAGGAGATTGCAGGTGGTAGATAAGGAAGTCATTATTGAGGAAGTTGTGATCGGAACAGAGAGGGAAAGAGTCGCTGGTACCCATTAATGACAGAACAGTATGGCGATGAACCTTGGTTTCATGCCCCTAAAGCCCCTGGGACTGCCTTGGACCAGCTCCTGTTCTCCTGGGGCCTGGCCAAGTTCAGCTCCTGTTCTTTGTTGTTACACCTACAATCCCAAGGACGTTTTACTCTAACCCCCCTATTCCCACTGGTCTGAAGCACCTAAAATAACATGAATGATTCAGGAGCATCCTAATTTTCTTAGCTATGAATCTAATGGAGACTCTTAGGTTGCTTACTTTTTATGTTCCTTGTTTGCCATCATAAATGAGGCCAAGAGGAAAATTTTTGTACATTAAATCACGTGTGTATAGCATCCTTGCATTAATCAAGATTCCCACAGCAAGAATTCCACATCATAGGGCAAAAACACTGAGTTTCTATTATTATTAAAACAAGAGCTAATGGGAGACAGGGAGAGGGCAAGCTGTGTCAGTCTCTAAGAACTCTTGAATTTCTAAAAGGCCTGTGTTCTTCGGTTGTCTTCCACATGTGTGCAGATCTTAGACATGCCAATGCAGTCTTCAATGGAGCCAAGAAAGAGACATATGCTTGTGTCTATTATAGACCAAGCATTGCTCTGGACCATGCTTGCAATATTATTTCCCTGTTCCCACCCACAAGCTACATTGGTCTATCATTTGTGGTTTTTTTTCCCCCAAGATGGAGTTTCGCTCTTGTTGCCCAGGCTGCAGGGCAGTGGCACAATCTTGGCTCACTGCAACTTCCGCCCCCTGGGTTCAAACGATTCTCCCTGTCTCAGCCTCCCATGTAGCTAGGATTACAGGCGCCTGCCGCCATGCCCAGCTACTTTTTAAAATACATTTTGTAGACACGGAGTTTCACCATGTTGGCCAGGGTGGTTTGGAACTGCTGACCTCAAGTGATCTGCCTGTCTCAGCCTCCCAAAGTTCTAGGATTACAGACGTGAGCCACCGCACCTGGCCCATTGTTCTATCATTAAACAGCTTCTAAAATTTCATTAATTTAATAACTTCCCTGATTGGAATGGAAGAAGGTGAGCAGAAGACTTTACTGTATGTACATGTATGTTTATATGTACGCCAATGTCTATGTCTATGTGAATGTCTCCATCTCTATCTAGTCCATATCTATGAGTATATGTGTAATTGAAGAAGCAGATGTTTTACATTTTTTTTTTTTTTTTTTTTTTTGGAGATGGAGTCTCTCTCTGTCACCAGGCTGGAGGGCAGTGGCGTGATCTCAGCTCACTGCAACCTCCATCTCCTGGGTTCAACCAATTCTCCTGCCTCAGCCTCCCGAGTAGCTGGGACTACAGGCATGCCACGTCTTCCGGCTAATTTTTGTATTTCTAGTAAAGACAGGGTTTCACCATGTTGACCAGGATGGTCTCGATCTCTTGACCTCGTGATCCACCCACCTCAGCCTCCCAAAGTGCTGGGATTATAGGCCTGAGCCACAGTGCTGGCCTGATATTTGACATTTTTAAAAGAGAGAGAGAGAGAGGAAGGTGGGGAGAGGGAGAAAGAGAGAGAGAAGAGAGAGAGAGAGAATGAGAGAGAGAGAGAGAGAGACAGGAGGTCAGCAGAACTCAGGCTTGCTGTTTGCTTGACATCTTGACGATCATACATTGAGGTCTGCTCTAAATTATAATTTTTAATCTCAGTGATGGTTCTCAGCTCTGAAAAGCATCAGAGGAGTTCGATTTGTACCACAGCAGTGAACAAGCTGTCTCTGGAGAGTTGTCTGCCTGTTGGTCCCAGTGTTTATATATAAGGTCTTTCTGTTGTTCTGAGAGTTGAACAATGCTATACTTTATAAATCATGTTTCTTTTTCAAAAATCAAAAAATTATAATTCTCCAACCATACTTGCTTTTTATATATTGTCTTGGCGTAATCTTCTCCAATATTGTTATTTGAATTCAAATTGAACACAGGATCGATCTGATTGAGCACAATAAGTGTCTTATTAAAGATTAGGATTCACTCCTTTGGAGCCACTCAATAATTTTTATCTTTGTCATAAATATGTTAACTTTAGGAGGCCAATAACTAACTTTTCCACTTTCCACCAGCTTTCAGACAGAATGGGGTACAAGTACAATGAAACCTAAGGATAGCGACACTGCAGAAGCGGAACAGGTAGAAGCCCAGCACAGAACGTCTCAGAGTGTTTGCTCGCTAGCTGATGCTCAACAACTCAAAACTCTGAGTCCAAGGATCCGTTTAGAGTGTTGATGTGTGTGGGCATGGACTGAATGAAGTCAGAACACACACGAGTTAGGGACAGAGAACCACCTGATAAACTGGTAACTGTCCAGGGTAGACTTGGGTTAAGCTTTTTGTAGTTATAAAAAAAAAATCTAAGAGTATTATATAATATTTATTTTACTTTTCCCAAACCATATAGTTTTTATATAAAAAAAGGTTTTTCTAATAATACTCCATGTAAGAAACACAAGTCCTAAGTGCAAATGAAATGCGCTTGTCACCCTGCTTAACCCTTCTAAAGGTCACTCAATAAATCATTGGCTGTTCAGGACTCTCACTCATGGACAGCATCTACTCTGGGACATTTTCACAGTCTCTTACCCCTTCTGTTAATTTCTCAGAGAAAAGCTACTGATGATCTCCGCACTAACCCTCTGAGAATTATCTGCTTCCCTGCCTCCATATGGAGCCCTGCCTTGGCCTCCCAAGCCGAGGACCAGTCCCAGTACACCTTTTCTCTGTTAAATGGCTCTCATGGCTTCTGGAAAACAAAGGCACAAATGTCTCTGTTGTTGCAACTAGCACCTGCCTCACTTACTTCCTGGAGTGGGACCTTGCAAAGACCATGCATTCGCTTTCATAAGGCACAGACTTTTTCCTTCACATACTTTTGAGACTCACCAAGGAAAACAACTTCCCCTTTAAAGAGGGTAATTTGGATCCCTTTAGACTTCTCTTCACCCCAGAGGGTGGCTCAGACTGCTCAGTAACTGTTCAACAATAGCCAAAGTGGGTCCCGTCCAATGGGTCTGTGACTAGCCTCCAAGCAGGGCTTCAGGTGCCAAGCCGTTGTCTTGCACAGGTTTCTTTATGTTGCCACAGTATTTACACTTCATTGTAAGCCCCTAAGAGGAAAGGGTTCTGCTTAGCAGAGAATCCTGAGACATTCTTTGTCAAAGCTCTGTGTGATACAGAAAGAATTCTGTTCTCTCTGTGTCATTGAGGGAAAGATACAAACTACTGGTGAATGCCAATCGTCATAAAAAAAGAAGGGCTTCATTTGTAATGGTGAATAAAGGCGGACAAGATTCTGGCAAGAGGGAGTTCTCTGGAATATGTTGGTTATCAGATCCCTTGCTTCTTAAAAACACTATCCACGTCAGCCTCCCTGCTAGGAAATGGTGTGGCACGTTCTGTGGATTAGACCATTCTGCAGCCAGCCCCTCCTCCTCATGGGCTGCTCTGCACTGCAGCGCTCGAAGGCTAAAATCTATGCCTCACATTCCCTGCTGCTAGGATTGGGAGGTGAATTAAGTCTTCCCAGTTAAATGCTGTATTATTTATCTATTGCCGAGTAACAAATTGCTCCAGAACTCAGCTGCTCACTATAGTAAACATTTCTTCTCTCCCCTGGTTCTGCAGGTCAGCTGTCTGGGAGCAGCTTAGCTGGGTGGTTCTGGCCCAGGGCCTCTCACGAGGCTGTAGTCAGCTGTCAGCTGGAGGAGCTGCCTCCACGCTCACTCACACGGTTGTTGGCAGGAGGCCTCAGTTCCTCACCACGTGGGCTTCTCCCCAGGGCCGCCTGAGTGTCCTCAAGACCAAGGCAACCGGTTTCCCCAGAACAAAAGACCGGGGAGAGAAAGAGAATATGAGTGCCTTACTAAGATAGAAGTCACAGCGTCTTCTGTAACCCAGTCTTACAAGTGGCACACCATCACTTCTGCTGTATTCTGTTGCTCACACAGACCATCCCTGGTACCAGGTGGGAGGAAGCTACAAAAGGCTATGGACACCTGGAGGCAGGGACCATCCGGGCCATCGCAGAAGCTGGATACCACACAAACCCACGGGGCTCAAGAGGCAGAAATGAGGCGGGAGCCGTGTCTATGCTCACATGGCAGCTCTTGCTAATAAGTAGGTGCTAGGGAGGGATCTGTGCAGCATGTTCAACCTTGTCTTCATGGATCTGAAAGTCATTCTTGTGACTGTGGTGGCCAACTCAGCTCTGTCTGGTCCTCAGTTTCCTGGTGGTGGCAACACCTGCTTCCTGATCTTTACATCTCAGCTGTGGCCTCTTGCTCTTGAGCTCAGCAGTTCCAAGGCTGTCTCCTGGAGTTCTCCCTCCAGCCCCTCCAATGCATTACATTTTCTTTTCTTAAAAAGAGCTGAAGTGGTTTCCTCTTCCTGGAACTGGATCATGGCTGATGGAGACAGGTATCACCCCGCCAGGGAATAACAGCAAACATTATGCAATATGTAAGTATGTTACATTCATTCATCAAATTTTGCAGATGAGGAAACTGAGATGCTGGAAATTAAGTGAATTGCCCAGGCTCACACAGGTGATGAAAACTACAGCTGGATTTCAGAGCCCATACTCTTAACACTGTCACATTAGGGCCACTCAGAAGGTTGCATCTTATGTGACCTTCCCCTATAAAGATGGCAGTGGCTAAAAGAACTTTGGTGCCAATTCAAAAGGCTGATGAAGTCTTGAGTTTCTTCATAAAATCATTTTTTATTTTTATGAGACATCTGGAAGGTAATAATTTATTATTAGGAATCTCAAGCTCCAGGCAAAATACTGCACCAGGGTAACAGCCAAGGCCAGTAGGTAGAGGCCAACAAGACCAATCTCTCATTTCTCCTGTTGACATCTGAGTAGGTGACCCAACATCAGGGAATACATTTTAAATAGTTTTGGAAAAATTTTATCCAAGACCCAATTTTGTTCAGACTTTACATTGACACAAATTATTCTTATTCTGCATTAAATATTATTATCATCTCTACAGAGTCATGATGATCAAGTTCTAAAGAAACCCATTTACTAAGACACATGCATGCATGTGTTCATCACACAACTGTTCACAGTAGCAAAGACATGAAATCAACCTAGATGCCCATCAACAGAGGATTGGATAAAGAAAATGTGGTACACTCGCACCATGGAATACTGTACAGCCATGAAAAAGAATGCGATCATGTCCTTTGAAGCAACGTGGATGGAGCTGGAGGCCCGGATGCTGAGGAAACCAATGCAGAGACAGAAAACCAAATACCACATGTTCTCACTTACAAGTGGGAGTTAAACATTGAGAACACATGGACATAAAGAAGGGAACAACAAACACTGGGGCCTACTTGAGGGTAAAGAGTGGGAGGAGGATGAGGATAGAAAAACTACCTATTGGGTATTATGCTGATTGCCTGCGAGACAAAATTATCTGTACGCCAAATCCTTGCAACACGCAATTTACCCATGAAACAAACCTGCATATGTACCCTTGAACCTAAAATAAGACTTGGGAAGAAAAAAACAATCCCACTTGCGTATGTATCTCCTATTACGGTGATCACAGAGCCCCTATGTAAGTCCTGAAATATAGGGCTCTATGTGTGAATTCACACTCAACAAGTTTTCCTTGAGCATATACTATCCTCTGCACACTCAGCATACAACTAGGGTAAAGAAAGTCTCTAACACCACCCAAAGCGGGCCATAGGCCTTAAGTGCAGTGGCATTAGGCACGTGGTGGTATGGACAGATGAACCACTTGAAGAGCTCAGCTGTCACATCAGGGCTGAGATCTGAAGGTCACGTCTCATAAATGGAATACTGAATGTATCATAGGTGGGAACACTGGATGCAGTGCAGGAAACACTAATAGAAAAAAGAAGTCCTAATAATGACTTTTTTATGTAAGCGAAATCACATGGGTAATTAAGGCAAAAAAGAAATGGAAGATGATAACCATGATAATCAAACTGACCACTTGTTGAGCATTTCCTGCGTACCAGGAATTAGCACATTGCAGACATTCTCGAATTGAATACTTACTTCATGAAGTGGGCTCTATTAGAATCCTCATCCTAAGTATGGAGAAACGGAGGCTGAGCAGCTTAAGGCAGTACAGCTGATTGTCCGGGAAGCCAGAAATGAAATTTGTGTGGGTCAAACCCTAAAGCCTACATATTTGATCCCCGAATACTGGGCTGGTTAGCCCAGATCACCCCCAAAAATTGTTCACACCAATTAATATCATCCCTGTGCTTGTCTTGACCTCAACTGATAAATGCACCTGCTGTTATGCCCAGCCCCAGGCTCTGCTTTAAAGAGGCTGAGAAAGCCATGATTTCTTTTAGTACCGTACAGTAAACACTAGGTAGAAAAAAGATATGATGGTAATTTTTCTTCAGCCGTTTAGTTTTTCCCATCATGTTGTAGTTTAATTAAGCTGGCCTCCTGCAGAATTGCTCAGTTGAGATCATTGGTGGGGACACAAATTGATCTTTCTGGTTTGGGGTTTTTCTGAGTCAATCTCACACTTGTCCATCCACAAGATGCTGTTTCCATTTGTATAGTCGAATTAAAAAGAAGAAATCCCTACTCTATTCACTAAGCAGTACAGGGATGCATGTGAATCTTCAAGGCAGATTCCTGGGTCTCATGCCAGTACTACTGAATGAAAATCTTTGGGAGAGTGGCCCAGTGATCTGCATTTAAACAAACATGTCTGCTGAGTTCCACTCTGTCCCTGTGAAACCCTGGAACAGAGAAACTTTCAGGGGCACCTGGTCAAAGTGCCTAATCATACTTTAATCAGCTGAGGTCACTTGGAAGCACAGTCCTAGGTTCAAATCCTGCTTGTGCCACTTACAATCTTACATAAGCCATGTACCTTCTTTTAGCTGCAATTTTTAAAATCTATAGAATGGAATTAACAATACTATCTCCCACAGGATAAAGTTCTTATGGATTAAATGAGAAATTACATGGAACGCGTTTAGCACAATTCCTAACAAATGTTGCCGCTGCTATTTTGCTATTGGCGCACTTCCATGATTCCTGATACAGCTAGTTCGTATTCTTAGTCCTTAATACTTTGTCATAATATGTGCTATAGTAGAACATCTTGAAGTTGTGTTTGTGTGTGTGTGTTCAGTTCATTTTTATTTTTTTTTTTGAGATGGAGTTTCGCTCTTGTTGCCCAGGCTGGAATGCAATGGAGAGATCTCGGCTCACCACAACCTCCGCCTCCCGGGTTCAAGTGATTCTCCTGTCTCAGCCTCTAGAGTAGCTGGGATTATAGGCATGCACCGCCACGCCCAGCTAATTTTGTATTTTTAGTAGAGATAGGGTTTCTCTATGTTAGTCAGGCTGGTCTCGAACTCCCAGCCTCAGATGATCTGCCCTCCTCCGTCTCTTAAAGTACTGGGAACCACCACGCTTATTTTTGTGACCTAACAGTAAGACATCTAGGGATTCTAAAGAACCAAAAGCTGGGCCTTCATTCATTAAACCAAAAATTGTTCACAAATATATATCGCAGTATGCTGTATTGTGAGCAGAGCAATATGAATATGACACAACAATCTTGGAGCTTAGGAGGGGAGACACACACCCCTACATATCCTGCTTTAATATGACTTGACAGGAAAGAACAATTTAGGCCTGTTTCTAGTGAAAATTTTTATATTTATTAACATAAAAACATGTCATAAAGGTTTAACACTTGGAAGCTGTGACATGGAGCACTTACCATGTACAATTCTTGTCACACCTTTATGTTGGTTCCAGTTCCGACTATCACAACACAAGGGGACAGAAGTGACTTTCAGAGAGTTGAGAAGATTCAAAGGCCATCACTGGCCTGGCACATGGGACACACGGGGAGCTGGTTGTGTTCCGTGAAATTACGCCTTTATCCAGGTCATTTTCACTGCCTAGAATGCCTCTTTCTCTTTTTCTTCTCTCATCCACATATTAAAATTATTCAGACCCTGCTTCCTCCATGGATCCTCCCTGACTGTCTTTGACCGTCATGGGACTCCCTCTCCTTGGAACTCCCGTTCTGTTATATATCCACCAAATATTCATGAAATGTGTTATTCATGAAATGCCTCCTTGGAACTCCCAATCTGTCATGTATCCATCAAATAGTCATGAGCTGCCTTACTGTGAGAGCACAAGGTGGAATGCCTGGGGATGAGGTCAGAGAGGGATCCCAGGACCGGATGGCATGTGGGCTTGCAGTCCCAGTAGGGACTCTGGATTCTCCTTGGAGTGATTAAAAAAAAGCCATAGTTTTCAGCAGGAACCTCTGATTTCATGACTTATATTTAAAGAAGATTCCTCTGGTTTCTCTGTGGACCCTAGACTTTAGGGGTCAAGAGTAGATGCACGAGGACCAATTAGGAGGAAGAGGTCTTGCAGTACTCCCAGTGAAAGAAAACAGTAGCTTGTACTATGGTCTTAGCATCCGAGACCTTGAGAAATCATTGGATTTGGGATCTATTTCAAAGGAGGAGTAAATATGATTTGATGATATTAGACACAGGAAATCAAACAAATAAAGATAATGTGACTCGTTTAAGGACCTTCTGTTCTTGAGAAGAAATTTGTATGAGATTACTATTGTTGCTGTAACAAATTGTCACAAACATAATAGCTTAAAACAACACATATTTATTATCCTATAGATCTGGAGCCCAGAAGACCAAAATTAGTCTCACTCGGCAAAAGTCAAGGTAT
Source organism: Sapajus apella (assembly GCF_009761245.1). Classification (NCBI taxonomy): domain Eukaryota; kingdom Metazoa; phylum Chordata; class Mammalia; order Primates; family Cebidae; genus Sapajus; species Sapajus apella. Next base: position 5,490,486 of record NW_022437010.1, on the reverse strand, counting down.
ATATGCTGTGCTAGTTTCTTTTGAAGGTTCAAGGAGAGAATCAATTTTCTTCTTTTTCCAGTTTCTAGAAGCCACCTGCAGTCATTGGCACATGGCTTCTTCCTCTGTCTTCAAAGTGCGTCTCTCCACCTCCTGTTCCAGCCCTGCTTCCAGCACCACATCGCTTTTTAGGTCCCTCTGCTTCCGCTGTCATGTCACTTTCTGTGAATGTGGCCCCACTGCCTCTCTCTTATAAAGACCCTTGTGATGACATTGGGCTCATCTAAATAATCTAGGATAATCACATCATCTCAAGATCTTTAACTTAATCTGCCATGTCTTTTTGTCCTGTTTGACAATGTATTTGCAGGTTAGAGGGATTCGAAAGTGGACATCTTTGAGGAGCCATCATCTAGCCTACCAGAGAACCTAAAGACCTAATGGGAACGTAAATGAATAATTTACTTTCCAGTAGTGACATTTTGAAAAACATTGAGCAGGGAAATAGAAAGGAAGGGGAATGGTGGTGGTGTTAAGGGTGGGGAGAAACAAGGGGGTGGCTAATTTTGATAGGAAGGTTGAGAAACTCTCTCTGAATGATATTCAAGGAGAGATCCCATCAATAAAAAGAAGTGTCAAATATCTTGAGAATGTTCCATGGAAGAATGAGCCAGCATAAAAGGATCCTGAAGTGGAAACAAACTTCAGGTGTTTGAGACACCCAGCGGACAGGAAGCAGACAGGGGTAGCAGTGAAGCTGGAGAGGCTGGCATGTGTCAGATCAGAGAAAGCAGGGAGATTGAAGACTTAAGGATAATGCTGGAAGAACAGCAGTGCTTGGGTTATAATAGGTAATCAATACAAAGCAGTTTATTTTTGTAGGTTTTTCATTCTTTTAAAGAATAATGGAAGCCATCAGAAGAGCGCGATATGACTGATGTGATGTGGTTTGTAAATCCCTCTGAGCTGATGGGATAGGTTAGAGAAAAAGAAACAGGCTGCTGTATCAGTCTGAGTTTAGTAAGGAGGCAGAAACTGCATCAATTACATGAATAGATAGAGTTTAAAGAAACCTAACAACACACAAAGAAGTCTTTTCTTGTACTCACATTTTCCATTTTTGGCACTCTTCTTTGTGTAGATGCGAGTTTCCACTGAGATAATTTTTCTTCACCCTGGAAACTTCTTTTTCTTGGTATGAAATTTCCTTTAATATTTTTGTAGTGTAGGTCTGCTGGTGACAGCCTCTCAGTTTTTTTGTCTGAAAAAAGTCTTTATTTTATTTGTATTTTTGAAAAATATTTTCAGTAGATTTAGAATTGTAGTTTGATAGATTTTCTTTCTGTCAGAACTTTGAAGATGCCATTCCTTTGTCTTCTGATCTGTATGATCTCTGACAAAAAGCCTGCTTTAACTAATTATCTATTTATTTATTTTAGAGAAGAAGGTCTTGCTCTGTAGCCCAGGCTGAAATTTAGTTGGCTAATCATTCACAGGTGCAATACCACTGTTGATCAGCATGGGATTTTGACCTGCTGGTTTTCAACCTGGGCCAGTTCATTTGTCTTTGGGCAACCTGGTAGTCTCCCATGGCCAGAAGATCACCACAGTGATGCTGAATTTAGTGCAGACACCTGGTGGGCATAGCGCACAACAGCCCAGAACTCCTGGATTCAAGCAATCTCCTGCCTGCGCCTCCTAAGTGTCTGGGACTTCACGCCTGCTCTAGCATGCCTGTTGCTGTTTCAATTTTTATCTTTGTTCTCTTGTATAAAATGTATCTTTTTTCCTTGGCTCCTTTTAAACTTGTCTCTTTTTCATTGTTTTTCAGATATTTGATTCTGATGTGTTTGGTGTAGTGTTTTAAAAATGACTTCTTGATTGGGGGTTGTTGGGCTTCTTGGTTCTGTGGATTTGTAGTTTTCCTCAAATTTGAATAAATTTCAGCCATTCATTTTTCAGATGTTTGTTCTGACTCTCCTTCTCTCTTTGGGGCTCCAATTATACATGCATTAGACAATATGATATTTTATGGTCAAGAAGGCTTTGTTCTCTCTCTCTCTCAGCAGCAGTCTCACCCTTATCTGGCTCTTTCCCCATTTTCTTGCACACGGTTGTTTCTCCTAATAAACTCTTTGCACATTTAATCTCATTTTGGTGTCAGTTTCTCAAGGATCCGGAGTAACATGATTTCTGTTGACTAATTTTTTCTCCTGATATATTGACTTCTTTAGAGAGTGTTGAAGTTTGTTTTGGCAAGCAGTTAAGTTACTTGCAGGTGAGCTGGATCCTTTCAAGACTTGTTTTCAAACTTTACTAGGGTATAACTAGAGAAGCATTTACTCTAGGGGTAATTTAGCCCTACTATTAAAGTTTGACATTTCTAGGGTAGATCCTGAATGCCCCAGGCATTCAAATAGTTTTCTCCACTTAGACTGATTAGAACTTGAACAATTCTCAGTCCAGAGAATTATTCATTTTATAGCTCCCTATCACTTGTTCTTTGCCTGGCCTCGTGGAGTTTCACCCTATGCATGCCCAGAATAATATAAAGCCAAAGACTAAAAGAGGCTTTTATGAATATTTGTGGACTTCTTTCTTTGTGTGGCTCCTTCCTGCTTGTACTCTGCTCTGCAAACTCCAGCTGCTTCAGGATCTCCAAGCATCTATCTCTGTCTCCCCAACTCAGTGAGAGCACTGAATTCTGCTGGGTCCTTTCTCTCTCTGTGGCATGAAGTGAAAATTACTTACGGGCAGAAATCTGGGACAATTACAGAGTGGTAGTTGTCTGCTCATTGTCCAAAAAGCAATTCTTAAACAAATTGCTCTTTCATGTAGTGCAAGTCCAAAAAGAGAGAATTTAATACATAAAATTCTGAACTAGTTGCTATATTATAGTTAACTGGTAACTGGTAAAATGTATAAAAATGTAAAAATTAACTTGAAGTGGATTATAGACCTAAATGTAAGAGTTAAAATTGTAAAGCTGCTGGAAGAAAACATAGGAGTAAGTCTTCATGATTTGGGGGTTAGGCAATGATTTTGTAGATATTATACCAAAAGCATGAACAATGCAAGAAAACAAATAGATAAATTGGTCTTTATCAAAATTAGAAAATTTCCCATCAGTGGATGAATGAATAAACCAAACTTGGCATATACATTCTATACAGTGTTGTTCAGTCTTAGAAAGGAATAAAGTTGTGAGAACACATATCACCACATTGGTGACCCTCGAGGACATTATGCCATGTGAAGTAGACCAGTCACAAAAGGACAAGTACTCATATGAGGTACCTAGAGTAGTTAAATTCATAGAGACAGAAGTAGAATGGTAGTTTCCAGGGACTGGCGAGAATGGAAATTAAGAAGTTAAGTTATGGACGATGATGAAAGTTCTGGAGATGGGTAATTGCACAACAACATGAATGTATGTAATGCCATTGAACTACATGCTTTAAAATGGTTAAAATAGTAAATTTCATATTGTGTACATTTTGTCACAATTTATAAGTAAATACATCAATTATAAAATTTTCAACTTTTGTGTTTCAAACAACACCATCAAGAAAGTGGAGAGATACTTCCTGGAACTGGAGAAAATACTTAAAAATTATATATCTGACAAAAGACTTTTATCAAGAATGCAAAAAGATGGCCAGACACAGTGGGCTCATGTCTATAATCCCAGCACTTTGGTAGGCCAAGATGGGCAGATCACCTGAGGTCAGGAGTTTGAAACCAGCTTGACCAACATGGTGAAACCCCATCTCTACTAAAAATACAAAATTAGCCAGGTGTGATGGTAAATGCCTTTAATTCCAGCTCCTCGGGAAGCTGAGGCAGGAGAATCACTTGAATCTCAGAGGCAGAGGTTGCAATCAACCAAGGTCACACTGTTGTACTCCAGCCAGGGAAACAAGAGCAAAAATCCATCTCAAAAAACAAACAAAAACAAAAAGAACATCCACACCTCAATAAGAAGATAATTCAAATGAAAAAAGGATAAAATATTTGAATACATGTTTCTCCAAAGAACATACATAAATGGTCAATAAGCACATGAAAAAGGGGCCCAACATCATGAGTTCTTAGAGAAATGCAAATCAAAACCACAGGGGAATATCACTTTGGCTATCATCAAAAAGACATACAATGCAAGTGTTGGTTAAGATGTCGAAAAATTGAAGCCATCATGCACTGTTGGTAGGATTGTAAAATGGTACAGCCACATTTTAAAACAGTTTGAAAGTTCCTTAAAATGCTAAACAAAGAGTTACTATGTGACCCACCAATTCTACTCCTAGGATTTCTACTTCAAAGAGAAAAACACATGTCTACACAAAAACTCATACACAAATATATACTTAATGTAGTAGCTCAAAATGGGAAATAAACTGAAGGTCTATCAACCAATGGAAAGACAAAGAAAATGTGGTATGCTCATACAATAGAATATAATTCGGGCTTAAGATGAAGAAATGATTGATACATGATTGAAAACATTAAGCAATGGCAAAAAGTCACACAAAAAGACTCCCTGTTTATATGGTTCCATTATGTGGAGTCTTCACAATAACAAATCTGTAGAAAGAGAAAGTAGATTAGTGGTTGTTTAGGGCTGGGGAAGGAGAAATTTGGAATAACTTCTAATGAATATGAATTTTCTTTTTGGGGTGATGAGAATGTTTTAAACTTACATTGTGGCAATGCTTTTGCAACTCTAAATATGCTAAAAATCACTGAATCATGCACTTAGATAAATTTTAGGATATATAAATTATATCTCAACAAAGCTGTGTGGCTTTATTTTTATTTTAGGAAAAGGGGAGTTCCACAAAAGCAGAGATTTTGGTCTATCTGATGTATCCTCAGTGCTCAGACCAGTGCCTGGCAGAATCATGCTGGGTAGAATGACTGCTGTTTACAACAGGGTCTGTGTCAAAATTTTTAAAAATGTTGTGTTTCCTGAAACACCTACTATGGGTTAATATAATATGATATAATATAATATAATATTTTTTACTAAAATAAAGGAAAAAATGGGTTTTGAGAAGCCCAAGCTCATTCAGCCTGAAATCAGGGAAGCTGGTTCCCAAGTCAGGATACCCCAGTTTTCTTATTTTCAGGATTTTCTTGTTTAATTAGCATCATATGGTGTGATGGGCAGGCCCTTGATTTCTGCCAGCTCACCAATTGATTTCAAATCCAGGCTCAACATCCCTTTAATTGGTGATCTAGGCACATTCACTTAGCTTCCATGCCTTAGTTTCCTCATCAGAAAAATGAATTAAAAGAAAGGTGTTTTCCGGCCTGGCGCAGTGGCTCACGCCTGTAATCCCAGCACTTTGGGAGGCCGAGGCAGGCGGATCATGAGGTCAAGAGATCGAGACCAGCCTGACTAACATGGTGAAACCCTGTCTCTACTAAAAAATACAAAAATTAGTTGGGCATGGTGGTGCACGCCTGTAGTCTCAATTACTCGGGAGGCTGAGGCAGGAGAATTGCTTGAACCCAGGAGGCAGAGATTGCAGTGAGCCGAGATTGCGCCACTTCAGCCTGGAACCTGGTGACAGAGTGAGACTCTATGTTAAAAAAAAAAAAAAAGAAAGGTGTTTTCCTCATGAAGTTATGAGGATTTGATAGGATAGTAAGATAGGACTTATCCTTGGTACATCATAAATGCTTAATAAATAATAGTCATTATCCTAATATGAAAAATATCCAAAAGAAACAACAGTTTGCACTCTCTCTGCTTACTACACAAGATGCTGGAATAGGAGTTTTCTTCCACACCCTCTGAGGCAGGTATTTTAACTACCATTTTTTCCAGGTAACTTAGTCTCAGACATGCTATCTGAAAGTCAGCCAAGGTCACGTGAGTAGTAACTACTCTTCAGTGTGATAATAAATCAACCAGGAAAGCCCTGCCATCTTACCAGCATTTAAGCTTTCAACCACTAGAATCCCCCTTATCTCTCAGTAGCTATTTTGTGCTCAAACTGACTTACTCGTTTCAATTGCTTTGAAGTTACATATTAAACAAATAGCACAATGCTTCCTGGGTAACAATTGGTTTAGTCTATATGGCTGCAACCCAATATTCTTTGGATTTAACAAAGTAAATGAATGTTTCAACCAAGACTTCCTTCAAGATCTGATTTGTTTTTTAAGAAATCCCATTTAGGGACTGACTCCTCTGTCTGATTCTGGAATATCATTATAGTGCGAGGCAGAATGAGCTCTTGCTTATAACTAAGGTTGTATGCCTCCACGTGAGCAGAATAGCTTCCTTTTTATTGCATCTCTCCTCTAGCACAGTGCAGGTTTGCACCTTCCGAGGCTGTTTAAATCAGCACCAAGTGATTCTTAAGTCAGGGTGACCTTCAACATTTTTAAAGCTTTTATTAACTTTTTTTTTTTGCTCTTTAATAATAAAACAATTACGTTGGAAAAATTGTAATTATAAATCTTTAAAGTATAATGTAGCCTGTTCCCCCTGTCCTCTTAACACTGTAAATCACATTATGCCCTATTTTTTCTTTGAATTCTATAATTATTTGTTTGAATTGCATATTTTTTTCTTGTATCACATATCACAAACAATGTTTTTCTTGAAAATAAGAAGAAAACTAAAACAGCATTTTGTCAAATAAAAATCATTTATTTACTTATTGAAATTTGGATTTTAATTTTACTTACTTAAAATTGTGACTTTTGTGAGCTAAAATTAAAAAGTACACAGATATGAAATTATCTAAGTACATAATGATTGAAATTAAGGTAATCAGACTACTTCTCAAGCCCCCTTATGTCTATAAGAATTAGGTAGTTAAACAAAAATGTTTTTTACTTTGATTTTATTTTATCCAATTGTCTTTTTCACTAGTGTCTTGAAGTTCTTTTGGGGGCAAGGAGATGGCAGCTATACTTTGAATCTGAAGAGAACATCCATATTTCTAATCCCTATGAATATGATTCTTAGAAAATAGATATAACTATACAAATGAAACCTCATTGTTCTCAACGGTGCCTGGCACATAATAAGCACGCTACTAATGTTAGCTGTGATCCATTACCAATGCCACCATCACCATCATCACCACCACCATCCTCATCACCATCATCACAATGTTTCCAAAATCTTTGTGCCCAAAATGAGTATTGCAGCTTTTGGTTAAAAGAGTAAGCCCCCATGCTAAAGGTGTTTTGCTAATGTGTTCAGTCTATTGACTGAGAGGAAAAAATATCTATCGGCAAGAAGTAAACCATGCTCACAGTGAAATCGTGTGATCTAAGAACTTAGATTTTTCTCTTTTTAAAATGAAGTGCTTAAACTGATAGAAATGGAAAATCTATGCAAATGAAGATATGAATCGTACAAATCCTTTGCAAATTTTGCTGACATTATTTTTATGGACAGGAAATAAAATGCATGGTAGCTGATCTTATAGTTGGTGAACTTGACCTCCTCAGTATGCTCTGAAGTTTTGCCCTGTACAAACTTTTTCTCAATCTTTGAATGAAGAGAGCTTTAATGAAAAGAGTTACAAAATGTACAGATAAAATGAAGTTAAAAAGACTAGTCAATATGTTAGATGACAGAAATTAGATATTAAGGATCAGAAGATTTTGACTGGCTAGTGGGTTGAAATTAACAAACTAGCATTTCAGGGAGATAAATATTATATTTTGCATTTGAGTCCAAACTTAAAAATATACAAGCATAAGCATACACAAACAAACACTTTATGGTTTCAGACTGAGGCACATCAGACTTGATTACAGGTCTTGATGAAAAGCAGTTGGAAATTATTCCAGGAAACAGTTTGGAAGTGTCTTTCAAAATTAAACATACAACTGTCATATAACCCAGTAATTGCACATCCGAGCATTTGTTCTAGAAAAATGAACGCTTATGTTCACACAGACACCCAAACACAGATTTTTATGGCAGTTCTATTACTTAAAGCTAAAAACTGAAAACAACCCAGCTGTCATTCAACAGGTGAATGGTTAAACAAACTGTGCTATATCCATTAGGTGGAGTACTACTCAGCAATAAAAAGAAATGTAACTATCGATACACATAACTTGAATGAATCTCTAGAGAATTACACTGAGTGAAAAAAGTCAGTCACAAAGGCTGCCATCATGTGATTCCATTTATACAACATTCTTGAGATTATAACATTATGGAAATAGAGAACAAATTTGTGGTTACCAGAGATTAAATGGGGGAGGGTATGGGTAGAAAGAAAATGGATGTAGCTATAAAAGAGCAACATGAGTGTCTTAGTCCATTTTCTGCTGTTATAACAGAAAACACAGACTGAGAAACAAAGAAAAAAGATTTATTTGATTCATAGCTCTAGAGGCTGGGAAGTCCAAGAGCATGGTGCCAGCATCTGGCAAGGGTCATCTCATAACAGAAAGTGTAAGATGGAAGTAAGCACATGAGAAAGAGAAGTTATTGGGCCAAACTCATCCCTTTTATCACAAACCCACTCCCGTAATAGTTAATGCACTCCAGCAAAAACAACATTAATCCATTCATGAGGGCAGAGTTCTAACGGCCTAATCACCTCTTAAAGGTCTGACTTCTTAATATTAATTACATTAGCAATTAAATTTCGAGCCATAGCAATGAGGAATCCTTGTGGTGAAGAAATGTCTTGTCTCTTGACCACAAAAATGCCCAACTGCAATGTCATACTATAGTTTTGCAAGATGACAAGCCACTGGGGAAAAGTAGATAATGGCTGCACAGGGTCTCTGTATTATTTCCTACAACTGCATGCAAATCTATAATTATCTCACAATATAAAGTTGAATTAACACACACACATACAAAAATAGATGGAGTTCTTAGTCATACAGACTTGAGCTACTTTCATTGAACAAGTCAAAAGAAGATATGGTCATTCTCTATTCTTTACTGGTCAGACTACACGTAAATATCATGTTTAGTTCTGAGAATCACATTTTCAGAAAGACATTGAGAAGTGGAGTAACTCTAGAAAAGGCTTGCCAGCAAATGAAAAGGCCCGAAAAGCATATAAAATGAAGGACTGAAGGAGTTGTGAATATTTAGCCTGGAGAAGAAATAACTTAGGAAGCACACAAGCATTGGTTACAAAAATCTGAAGAATTGTCACCCTGATTGTTTCCCTCTGGCAAGTAGAAGAAACAATGTGTGAAAATTGTCCCAAAATAGAAAAAAAAAAAAAGCTTCATACAAGACTGACAGGATAAGACATAGGTTCTTGTTTTATAAGAGAGAAGCACCATCCCTCCTGAATGAATAATCATTTTGGTTTCTATATTGGTCCTTCATAAGTTTGGCTAATGTTAGATTTCTCGATCCCATTCAACTCAAATACAGTCACCAGATTAAAATTATGGTCCTGTTGAGTTGAGAGTCAGTTCTTGAACCATGGAGAGCTTACAATTTTACTGATACCCTATGAATCCTGTCTTGGCAATGAGGAAATGACGCTGACAACTTTATATCTTTCGTCAAATATTATCCAGACCCTACTAGCTGGTTCTCCCAAGACTAGAAATTTTGGTTAAATTGGCCTACATTTTAAATCCAATAACATTATATTACCAGTATTTTTCTTTCTACTGTGTCTCAGTCTGTTCAGGATGCTTTAACAAAATACCGTAGACTGGGTAGCTTTTGCATAACAGAAATTTATTTCTCATAGTTCTGGAGGCTAGGAAGTTCAGGATCAAGATAGATTCTGTGTTTGGCAAGGGCTCGCTTCCTGGCCCACAGACAGTGCCTTCTCGCTGTGTCCCCATGTAGTGGAAGAGGTGGGAAGTCTCGGGCCTCTTATAAGGGCACTAATCCCATTCACAAGGCTCCAGCATCATGACCTAATCACTTCCCAAGGGCCGCACTTCCTAAAACCATTAGGTTTTAATATATGAATTTTGGGGGAATTCAAACATTCAGAACATAGGATACTATATTTAGAGTCTAACAATTTAAATTAATGTGAGAATTTTTCTGTGATACTTTATATATAAGCAGATTTTGAAACTGCCATCTTTAATCTTCTTAATGTTTTAGGAAAATTACAGATGCAGAATATGACCATTGGTAGTGAAGTTTATAAACAAGATACTGTTAATTAATAATCAGTGGATTTAGAAAATCAAAGAATATCTGTCTTGTGGGGAACATGCAGAAGTTTTCTTGAAAAATGTAGAATTAAAACACAGGAAGGGGGTTGTTGAGGAGGGATTTTTTGGGGGGCGAAGTAGAGAAAGGAATTTCTTTCGCTCAAGCCATACCAAACTCTGAGGGGCTTTTCTTGCCTCTTAATAAAGAAAACCACTTTTGAAGTCATGATAATCCATGCTGAAAGTTTCAGTCCTCTCCTCTCTGGGCCTTGATGGATAAGCACCACCATATGCGTATCTCTTTTAGCCTCTATGTAAACAGCCCTTCTTTGATTAAGACATTCTGTCTTCAGATATAATAATTGAATTGATAAGGTTACTGCTTTTCTCTTCATTGGTTTCATTCTTGGCAGAAGATATCCCTGGTCCTCGGGTCAGATTTCAGCGTGTCCTAGGCCTCCTCAGTCACTCATTTTACAGCCATATTTTTGGATGTGTTTCTCCTACAGATGGGTGACTCTCATCCATTCCATGCCGGTTTTTACTAGTTTCACTGCAAAACTCATCGGTCTAATTCTGTGTGTTGTGACTTCAGCAACCACTGTGTCAAACTGTACAAAATCATTTTTTCTCATTTCTAGGATAGAGCAGGAGGATTTTTAGACAGGGTAAGAGATAGCCTCTCCTCTCCTCTACATTCTGTTCCTCTCCTCTCCGATGTGATCATGGCTCTTTGCAGACTTGACTTCTTTGGGCTCAGGTGATCCTCCCACCTCAGCCTCCCTAGTAGCTGGGACTACACCCATGCGCAACCATGCCCAGCTGCTTTTTGCCTTTTTTGTAGGTACAGGGTTTCACCATCTTGCCCAGGCTGGTCTCAAACTCCTGGGCTCCAGCAATTTGCCTGCTTCAGCCTCCCAGAGTGCTGGAATTACAGATGTGAGCCACTGTACCTAGTCTAAAAGTGAGCATTCTAAAAAGAGATATTGCCAAATGTCTTAAAATATTGGCATTCAACAAATTTAATTGTATTATCTTCTCCTCTCTCCTTTATACACAAGGGATCTAAAGTCCTGCTCAGTGGTGTTATTTTTAGACAAGGGATAGTGACATTATGAGCAAGAAGAAATTCAAGCAAGAAGAAAGCAGCACCACCTCCCTCTTTATGCCCCAGCAATGGAAGCAGCTGATAATGCTGGAGAGTCCTGTTTCTGCCCTGCAGTGCATTAGCATTAACAGGGCTGCGTCCATATGGGTACGATGACCCTATAGCCTGGTTTGCCCAGGGTGTCTCCAATGTATGCCTGTTTTCTTGGAGTAATTATTATTCATGCTCCCTTTCACTCTCAAAATTATCCCCAGGTTGGATGATAAATGATACGGTTGCTCTAATTACGTAGCTTCTTAACTCTAAGAGTGGGTCAGGTCTCCAGACGAGGGAACAAAGACACCTAATTGAGAGGAGGAATATGCTAGGAAGGAAAGGGAGAGAGGACATATTCATCCTTCACTTCAGAGAGCTTGGGCTTGATCTTCCAAAACCCATCCAAGAAATCTGAGTTGTTAGAAACCATATTTGGAATAAACTACCACCAGCAAAGGCAAGGAATGTAACTTGCGTTCCTCAGCAGGGCTTCTGAACAGCTGTATAACATACATCCATCTGTCTGTCTGTCCAGCCTCTTCCCATGTGTTTGTATTTGAGCTGAACTAGCCAAAAGCAATCCTTTTCCACATAAGGCACAAGTGATTTTCAGTTTGTAGGCTCTTGAGAAACAAGAGTTGGTGGATCTAGGCTCCAGGCAAAACTGCAAAGGAGAAGGCTCAGGCTTCCCTTCTGTTCCCTGTTCTCCACACTGCCCTGTGATGGCAAAGACAGGGAGTCAGCTCAGACTCTTCTGTTAGGAAGCCTTTCCCTGAACCTGAGTTAGGGCACCTAGCTCAGGTGCCCTAACTTAGGTGCCCTCCTCTGCCCCCATCGCCCCTGTCTGCTCTCCCTCCAAGCAGTGATCACACTGAGCAGCCATGGCCTCTCCCTCATCTGCCTCCCACTGTAGGCTCTGAACCATGTGAAGGCAAAGGCTGTTTCCTTGTCTATACAATGAGGATGAGTAAGCAAATGCTGTACCTACCCTGAAGCATTAACTGACAATGAGATGCATAAAGAATTAAGCATATAGTTTCCTTTCTCCCCCGAAACAATTTTCTCTAGTTTGGTCTGTCAATCAGCCATGCAAGTTCAATGGCTGAAGTTGACCCCTCCATTTACAGGCCAAGACCAATCACTGTCACTGGGAGTTCGGGGTTCCTGTAGCTTCTGTCTCACATCTTCAGATCAATTTTTATATTTCCCTCTACTCTGTTTCTATAAAAAATAAAAGCTTGTAAATGTAACCTACATATCAATAATTTTTTATAAAAGTAAATTTTTATACTCTAGGGAAGATTTTTTTCTGAGTTCTCTTGCAGTCTTCACTTGACAAAGGAAACACTTTCCTGCTGACTTTTGCAGGCAGTCAAACTTGGCTATTATTTTCCCTGACAGTCTGGTCACTAAGGAGTAGTTATTCAGCCAAAGATTCAGATTGGAGAGACCAGCATCTCCCATGTAGCATAAAACACAGCTCTCAATCTCAACAAATTTCATTTAACAGGCATTTGTGGAGCCTCACCACATGCAGAGGGCTATGCTACCTCCCACCCAATTGTGACTTTTCGGTCAATAGTGACAGATTTAGTTACTGTTGTCTTCTACCCATACGGCAGCCCTGAAACTGGCTCTGTTGGTTTTGAGGGAACACCCCAGGAAATTAAGTAGAATTAGCAAAGGTAAAGGGGTTTTGCAGATATAATTTAGATTTCAAACCCATTGGTTCTGGGTTCATCAAAAGGGTGAGAATGAGTTAATCAAGTGAACATCTCTGAAAGAGGGACTAGCTCTACCTGAGGTGAGAGACTGTCCTTGATGAAATAAGTGGCCATGTCAGAGAAGCCCACATGGCAAGGAACGTTGGGTAACCTCTAGGAACTGAGGGTGTCCTCCAGGCAACAGCCAGCAGAAAGTCAGTCATCAGTCATGTGGCTGCAATGAAATGAGTTCTTCCACCAACCCAGATGATCTTGGAAGTGGATTCTTCCCCAGTCAAGCTCCAGATGAAAACTCATCCCTATGGATGCCTTGATCACTGCCTTGCAGGACACTGAGCAGAGGACCCAGCTAAGACATGACCCATGAACACTGTAAGACAGTAAATGTGAATTATTTTAAGCTGCTAAGATCGTGGTAATTTGTTTCTCAGTCACAGATAACTAACACAAGGACTGTGGCTCTTACTCATCCAGCTTCTGTGGGTAGGTGGCTGGGTCCCTTTCTGGGAACTGTCCTCAACCACAGAGAGCTACCTTCCCCAGGGACACTTCTCCTCCTTTTCAGTGGGAGCCAGATCAAATGATTGGTCAATGATTGGCCAGTGGGAGCAGGGGTAGAGGGACGTGAAGGCACGGCCTGCTTGCCTGGGGCAGGGACAGTTCTGAAGGACTATGCCGGAGCTCTCTGTGGAATTAACTGTGGCCTTTGTGTGGCTGCCCCGCAAGGCATTCAACTCCTCCCTCTCTGACTGCTTGCTTTACCCCCCCTCCGGTGTGGATCCTGACACCATACCATGGCATACTTCCTGTGTGGAAACATCTACCTCAGAGCTGCTCCTGGAGAAACTGACCTAAAATAATCATAACTATTTTCCTTAATACATAACTTATTATCAAGTGGTGTCCCCTAAAGTCTTTAAGTCTAAATGCAAGGCAATGAAAAAGGAACAGATGCTGGTGACCTTGTTTTAGCTTGCTTTTGTTTTGTGAATGCACATTCCTCTATTATTTTTCAATAATCTTTCAGAGCATTCGTTACAGAAATTAGCAGGAAGGCACTGGGATGGTCTCTAGAGATTGTTGAAGTCCATTCATTTTATTGTATAGAATGGGAAATTCTATAGGCTCAGAGCTGTGTGTGTGTGTGTGTGTGTGTGTCTCTGTGTGTGTGGCTTGTTCAGATAATTCATGCATGCAACCAGCATACTTTTAACAGGGTTGGAGCAGGCCTTGACTATGCAGAATGTGCTGACAGAGGCATGGGGGGGTCTCGCCACACCTTGCAACTTTCTGATGTGACACCACTAGTGCCCAAGCTGGGCTGCTCACCAAAGCTGTCTGGACTGGTGACCACTCAGTGCCTCTGCCCTTGGCGCTGCTCCACATCTATGAGGATCTCCACTTAGCTGCTTTTCCTTCTCTGGGGCTGGGAACCAGCAGAAGCTCAACTTGGACCCATCACATTGTTCTTTAAGCTCTGGTGTGTGATTGCGTAGATGGAAGGAACCATGTTCTCTTTTCGTATGAGAGTTCTATGTAAGATGGTTTACTCTGATTTAACCATGATGATCTGTGACACTGATGTTAGTTACTGTGTGCCTGGCATCATTCCACTTACTTTACACATACCCATTCAGTTAATTCCTACAATGATTCTATTTGGTAGCTGATATTTAAAGTCATTAACAGACAAATGTTTATAAATATGTTTGACTTGTATCCAGCTTTTATTTCAGAAAAAGCCTTGGGCTTGTGAATTAATGCTTGGGAAAGACAAGTGATTCTTTTTCAAATTATCTATGAAATGCTGAATTTGCTAATAAGTATTTCTCTCTTTGGAAAATAATCTCTTTTAAGTGTAAATATTGTATAAAATACATGCCTATTCTTGACCATTCCGGGACTAATTACCAAGGTCTTAAAATAGCCCAGGCCCATTGCCTCTTTCCCTTCTCCATCTCCTGCCCATCTTTTGGTGTTCCTCTGTTCATAGATACGTCCCTTGCAAACAGAAAAGGAGATGAGCAGAAACTCAAATCTGTCAGACACTGTTGGCTGTTACCAGCTCTGCTAAAGACCAGGGGGCGAAGAGCTAAAAGCTAATGGGATACCTTGTCAGGGGCTCTTTCTATACCAGCCTTGTCTCTCCTGCCACTGAGGTCTGGGACCCCCAGGCCACCCCAAACAAGACAGCCTTGTTTATATGACAATTTTATTCTATGTTGTGAGCTCTTCCTTCAATTTACCGCCAAAAAATTGCTGGCAAAACACCAGTTGAGTGCAGCTTGAGCACGGGAACATGTGCGCTGTTATCCGCCATGTATTTTTAACCTGTCCTTGTTTGCTGGCCACCTTCTTCTGTGTGGTATCACTTTGTGTGGAATACTAAAAAGGTGTAAGTCCGAATATCTGCCAGGGAGTAATGATTAGACAGAGCGAAAGAAAACAAAACCCCAAGTGGATACAATAAGGAATAAACGCTTTTATTTATTTATTTTTTTTAAGTGCACTGACATCCCTGTTTCTCTATTTCACTTGGTCTCTGCAGTGTGTTAGTTTCCTATGACTGTTGTAACAAATTACCTTAGACTTAGTGGCTTAAAACAACACAGATATATCATTTTACAGTTCTAGAGGTCACAGGTCCAAAATGGGCCTCAATGGGCTACAATCAAGGAGTCAGGAGGGCTGCATCCCTTCTGCAAGCTCTAGGGGAAAATCTAGTGTCTTGCGTTTTTGGTTCCTAGAGGCTGCCCACATTCCTTGGCTCATGGCCCCTCTTTTACCTTCGAAGTCAGGAACGTCTGATGGAGTCTTTCTCACATCACATCACTGTGACACTGAGTCCCCTGCCTGCCTCTCCCATGTTTAAGGACCTTGTGATGACACTGAGCCTAATGGAATAATCCAGGATAATTTCCCTGTTTAAGGCCAGCTGATGAGCAAACTTAATTCAATCTGCAACCTCAATTTCCACCTACCGTGTCACAGAACATATTCACAGATCTGGTTATTAGGTCTGAGGTCTGAGATTAGGACATGGATTAGGTTTGAGGATTTGAACATGGACATCTCTGAGACCATTAGTCTTCCTGTCATACTTAATGTGTATGCTTTTCATAGAATGCCTTGTAGAACAAATGTCATTAGATCAGTGGAGATTGCCATTAAAATAAAAACAAGAAAAAAAATGAGAAGTTTTCTATATCTCAATGCTCATTAATGCAAAACCAATGATCCACTTTTCACGTTTGGGGGGAGGCTGTTGTATGTCCTGTCATTTGCAATTATAATCCTACCTCTCCTTGCCCCCAATAAGTCAGTTGAGTTAGAAATGTTGTCATGATTACAAGGCCACAATTACTGATTTCTGTGTACCATCAAAATGAGCATTAAATGTAATTAGTTGCTGAATTATGTGGTATAGACAATATGTGTTTTGAGAAGAAAGTGAATGGATTTATCTTCCTTTTCATGTTTTAAGATCATTCACATTTTCTTGAGATAAGCTAAGGGACCAAAATGCATCCACTCAAAGTAATCAGCTCATGCACTAAATATTTTGTAAGTGTCTGACAAATGTCAGGCACTGTGCTAGATGCTGGGAAATGATGCAGGACAAAGCAAACATGGTCTTGTGCTCCCTGAAATTTTAACCTACTAGAGTCCTTGTGGGAAATTCTCTAAGCCTTAAGAGGGAATTTGTGATTCAAGCCTTGAAGCATTAGGAGGATTTAGAGAGGTTTGGAAGAATGAGGAAGGCATTTCAGGGACAGGAGGGGTACTGAATAAAGCCACTGAGGCAGATGCGCATTGGAGACTGGTGTCTGTATTTTCACCTCGTCTGATTCCTAATTCCTTGTTGGTTTCCATGATGTCACTTTCAAGCCCATAAACTCAAAATCAAGATAGAAGCAGTGATGGAAAGACATTTTCTGGACTCAAGGGAAGAGAATCAGAAATCTGACTTTGGGGAAAAGAGGACAGTTGTGTTACATGAATAGAGGCACAGTCTTTTGGTGCCAAGTTTGGGAAATGCTGAATGTTGAAAGGCAGCTCATGACATTTTAGCAGAAAAGGACACGTGGGGACACATTCCAAAGAGTTGATACAGAATGTTAGATAACTCAAGAACTGAAAACAGGGAGACTCAAGAGAAAACAAGGAGCATTTGTTGTGGTTATCCAAAAATGTTAGCAGCCTTTTGAAGCAAACCTCTACAATCTTACTTGGATGGCACAAATATCAGTCCATGGATATCCAGTTTTCTCTTTTAAATGATTAATTACCAAGTTGTTATTAGTATGAGCTTTTTTATTGATTGTCCATTAATAAGTATTTTTAACAAAATGCTTTGTGCTTGGTACATTCATTAACAACAAAATCCCAACAACAATAAAACCAACCCTGATTGTGGTAAAGCTGTTAGATTCAGGGCATGACAAAGAAGAGGCTTACTGCAAAAATCATAACTTTAGTGTGCAACTACATTAGAGGAAGTAACGCTGACAGCAGAAACAGACTAACCTCAAAATCGCAGTGATTTGTTGCAACAAAAATTTACTGCTTGCTTTTGTCACAGTTCAGTCTGGTCAGTGGGCTCTGTTCCATGTAGTCATTCAGGGATCCAGGCTCCTTTCATGATGAGGCACTGCCATCTTCAACGTGTGTCCTTGTGGAGACCCTGACGTCAGCTAGCCAGCAAAGGCCCTTTGAAGACACTGTTTAAGGCAGTGAGAGACTAAAAAGTCACATCCACTCTTAGCTGGCTTAGTCTGGCAGGAACATATTATATCTGCTGGCTTACCATGGGTAAGAATACAAGAATACATCATATGGCTCCATCTAACTCTAAGAGGGCTCATGATCTAAGAAACCTCCTCAAGTTTTCAAGTTGTTTTGCAAAAAGGAAACACAATCATGATCTTTTGGCTACAGCTCCATCTATGGGGTGAGCAGCTTCTCCTCTTCATTAACTCTTCTTGGTGTTTACCTCTAGATTTGTTGGAAGGAGAAAGAGGGAGAAAGGAGGGTAGAAACACCCCCTGGAATGTCCCAGGTAGATATCAGATATATTTCAAGTGATTCTCATCTCTGTTTTATTCTATATCCTCACTTCCGCCTGGAAAGTTTCACCAAAGGAGTCTGTATTTAACACAGTAAAAGAGAGTCTTCAAATATGTCAGTTTGTAGTTTCAACCCCCTTAATTACGTTGTGTCAAGTTGCCACAATCTAAAATGGTGTTCTGGGGATTGGCAGCACGCTTGCCCACTATGTTCCTGCAGAACTAAGCTCTCAAGTCACAGATACTCTCTTTGAGGGTCAAGAGGAGGCTCCCAATAATGATTATCTGCATGAAAAGCAACATGGCAGAGCTCCAGCCCCTGTCCTTGCCCTCTGCCCTACAGGCATGATCAAAGCCCAGAAGCAGCCTCATAGATCACAACCACTTTCTCTATTCACACCTTGCCACCCTGTCTGGTGGGCCAGAAAGACAGGAATTGGCACACTTAGGCTGATTTAAGGAACATTTGTTATTCTCCAGGCTATTTAGCACAAAGAAGAATCGCTGCCAAATAACGGAGAGGGATGGTTAGAGCTTGTCGGGCCCTCAAACAGCCCCTCCTCCTTCCCCAGACTCTACCCCAGTGGCACCTTAATGAGAATTATGAGGACTATGGTTATTCTGAAGGGAATCTGGGCCACAGTAGGCGGCCGTTTCCTACTGAGCCGAGAGGAGCTAACAAGTGAGGCAGAGAAATAAATAGGCTTGTCCCCGCTAAGTCTCCCGAATGCTGTTCCCATTAAAAGACACCCATTGGAGGAGACTTCTCACTTGTAATTGCCACTGATAAATCTATCACACCACACATAGTTTTAACCTGCCAATATAATTAAACATGGAAAAGGGAGCAAATTTATTCACGGGGGTCATTCATCAGGCTCATGTTTAGACTTCTGTTGTCAACTATTACCATCTCTGTTTAACACTGGAAACTTCCTCTTCTATAGCCATTTTGCTTCACAGACATGCTTGCATTTCTCAAGCACACGTGGGTCTCCTACAAGGGACTGCTCCTTGAAAAATGTTTTTCAAGTACGTGGATATAAGTTGCAGCCCTGATTCTGTATAAACTCTGTGCTGTCTATGTGACTTTGTTCAAATTATTCAACCTCTCTGAGGCTGTTGCCATCTATGAAGTGAACATAGTGACACTCACTTGCACTGTTTTGCATAGAATGGATAAGCATAAGAAACCGTACAGAGGAGGTGCCCAATAAACATTGGCCTTTCTATTTTTTCTTTACCCTCCTAATCTTTCTATCTCTCTCCCTTCTCTCTCCTCAGGAGCATTCAGTAGTTTTATAACCAGGACCCTGATTAATGAGCTTGCTGAGAGCTGGGTGAAAGTTGCCCAAATGGAGAGGTGATGAGTAGGTGTATATTCCACGTCAAAGCAAATGAAGTCGAGCTCATTAGAAGCAGAATACCTTCCAAAGGAGCCAAATGCTAAAGGCACTGTAGAAATATAAAGGAAGCCACACTCTGGAGGCAGTTGTCTGGGGTGCCCAAGTTCTAAGGAGCTACTAGGGGAGACATCAGAGCCAGCGCTCACCTGTTGGCCTCAATGGTGAACTCCCCTTCTTTTACTTCTTCCTTCTTTTGATTCTCTCAGCTCCTTTGACAGCTCATCTTCCTCCACTCAACTTCAAATGTTGCAGCTCCTCAGATGCAGCCTTGGGCCCTTTTCATGCCTCACTCTACATCCTCTTCCTAAGCAATCACATCCACGCCCGTCGCTTCGGTTACCAGGCATACTCTGGTGACTCTCAAATTGACTTCTTCTGCCCAGATGCATGCTCTGAGCTCTAGACCTGTCTATCCTTCTGCCTACATGACATCTATTGGATGTCTCAGGGGTACACCAGATGAAATTGGACAAAATAAACCAATGCTATTCACACCCCCAAACCTGGTCCTGCTGTAGTGTTTCCTGACTTGGGGAATGGTGGATGCAGCCAAGAAGTTGCCTGAGGATCGTCCTTACCTCCTCTGTTCCTCCCTCCACCCTCCATCCAGTCAATCACAAACCCAGCCACAAAGTCCAGTTGTAAAGCTGCCAGGCTCTCTCAGGAGGTTGTGATGGCCTGGGCCAGCTCTTTCACCATCCAGTTTGGCCCCACCCACTGCCTTCTCCAGACTAAATGGAGAGATCTTTTAAATATCTCATTGTTGTGCTCATCACTCAACCTCTCATGTCCACTTCCTGTGGAAAACCTTTCAAAGGACTCTCTGCTTTCAGGATGAAATTCCACATCCCTGACACCATTTATAAGGACCTACCAACCAGCTAACTTCATCCCTCATTGCCTCATCACAATTTCCGAGGACCAGCCACCCGGCATTTTAATCTCCTGGACACGCTACTGTTTCTCCCACCTTGAAACCATCATGAGTGCCCTTTCTCGGTTCAGAATACTTGGCTTGGCTAGTTTTTGCTCATCCATTAGATCTTATCTAAGATATGACTAGGTCTCATTGGTTTTAAAGCATGTTTTCCTCATTTTATCTCTGAAGTTAGGGTGCATACGTTGGCATGGACTGTTGGCTGCTGGGACATGGCTGTCCGCCTGTGCACACAGCAGCAGCATCAGTGTCAAAACTTGCAGGATGGGGTTAGCAGCTTGGCAGCAAGTCCTGGAGACCGCGTGGAGCACTCTTTTAACTCCTGGGAAACAAATGATTGTGGTGCGTGAGTGGCGGGGGTGGGAGTGGGGTAGTGGATTTGATCTGTGTAGTAACATTCCCCAAGCAGGAGTCAAAAATAGGTTAGCTCTACATAATTGCAAATTTGGCTTAAGAGCAAAGAACCAACAGCTTTTAGTTCTTTTATAGATTCTTTTAAGAAATACCATATCATCAATGCTCTTAATGGCGCAGGGAATGATATTGTGGGGAAAAGCCTAGACATTAACCATTCTGCATTGAAAGTGACTAGGAAGAAATGGATTCTGAATGTAAAGAAATTCTAGGAATTCCTTAAGAACCGATTTTGCTTATATTTTCCCTCTTAATTATGCATGAAATAATATTTAATAAAAATATGTCAAATTAAAGGTAAAATGAATGTTCTAAGTCCTAAGACAGCCTCATGTCATATTTAATTGGAAGCATTTTTTTACTTAGTGTTACATACAATAATGGTGTGTCTTACATTTGGTGACATCTGAGACTTAATGAAAAGCAGTCATCATTAAGAGCAGGCTTTGTTGATGCCTTAAATCAGGACGGGTCATCTTTTTATAAGTTCTTTCATATTCCAGTAGCTTCTTATATCACTACTAGCTGTAATAAATGGTAAATTAGTCATTTAATATCTGCAAGATTGTAAGTTTAATATGAAAAGAGACCGTATCGTTCATGTTCACTTCTTACAAGAGATATTCGTTTGAATGAATGAATGAATCTGACTGAAACTATTCTCTCTTTTCTGGGGAGTGGCCCGGAAATAGACAGCTGCACCAAAATGCAGGTCATGGCCCAGGTCATAGAGCTGGGAAGAAACTGGGTGGGGGAAGAGCGAGGCTGCACAACGAGAGGCCCTTAGCTTCCCGAGAGGCAATTACAACTCCTGCAGGCAGCGCACATGCAGCACCCATCCACTGTACACCTCATGGCAGGATGCCCTGTTGCACCCTCCTGGCCCCGCAGCTCTGCTCTGCTTGTACCTCTGGGCACATTCGCAATTTATCTGGAAAGGACATTAGTCCTGCCCCTGGGGATTAAGGTCTAGGAGTGGCAGGAGTCAGTGTGCGAAAATGAGGGTGTAACAACAAAACACACACATGTCCCATAACTAACCTCTTCCCTTTGAACTATTAAAGAATGCTTAAGAAGGCCCATCAGCCAGTGTTTGTGTGGGTGAGGCTCGTGTTTTGTAAAGGGAGGAGAGAGATGGACTGTACTGCCCTGCCTGGTGGCCCTGGGACACATGCCTCTCGGTGTGCTCTTCAGAGCTCCTCAAGGGCTACCCCAGCAGGGGACCACCTGAGAAGGAAGGTTAGCAAGACATTTACAGCCAAGCCACTGGGAGTCTTCCCTTCATCATGCCCCCAAGCAAACAATGCAGTGCCTGTCTGCTTTCTACCTCTATGTCCAAGGGGACGAGCAGTCACTCGCCACTGTGCCCTGGTTGTTCTGTTTTGTTCTGTTTCCATCAGAAATGGCAGTCCATGGAAGGAGTAGGACCATCTGCTCTCAGGAGACATTCCAGGCATTAGTGGAGGAGCCCGCCCTTCAATATTCAAACGAACAGGCTCCAATCCACCCCACCTGCAGAGGGAGCCCTGAGTTCTTCCCAGACTCCACAGAGGTGGAGATTGGTTGGGTTGGGCGGGCTCTTGCCTTCC
The DNA here is from genome assembly GCF_009761245.1 of Sapajus apella. Taxonomy (NCBI): domain Eukaryota; kingdom Metazoa; phylum Chordata; class Mammalia; order Primates; family Cebidae; genus Sapajus; species Sapajus apella. Next base: position 5,468,093 of record NW_022437010.1, on the reverse strand, counting down.
TCACCTCGTGGTCTGCTCCCCAGCCTCTGGGGGAGCTCCACTTGTGGTTTGTCTCCTAATGTGGGTGGGCAGTGCCATATGGCACTACAAGGACCCAGGTAGCCGCAGCTCCTCCCTGGATTCCCCACAAACTTCCTATCAAATAAAGCCTCTCCCATAGGGTAGGCAGCTGGGCGGAATGTATCCCCACACACAGACAACTGAGAATTGAATCTTGGGCATTTCCTTTGTTGACATACCCAGCCAGTTCTGCAAACTGAATTTCTCCTGGTTTTATTTTTATTTATTTGTTTAACTTAGAAAGCTCAGCTGTCTCCAAACTCTATACCCAAGCTGGGCTCTGAGCCTCCCTTTACACAATCAGTGCTCTGAGACCCCGCACCCCTCTTTCACCAGTCTCTGCTAGGTGTGTTATTACCCTCTGATACAATTATGTCCATGTGCTTTCCTCACCTTAGAAGGCAAATTCAGCCTACATTCATTTTAATAATATTTAAATATTTAAAAAATAATCATTAGGAATGTTTTAATAGTATTAAATTTTTTAAAATACTAAATAATTAAAATTTTAAAATAATATTGTTTCCTCCTGGTTTTATGCATGTGTGAATCATAATTGTTAGAGCTGGGAAGGACCTTTGGGTTTTTCTACACAAGCTTCCCGTTTTGCAGATGAAAACTACCACGCAGGTGTGTGGAGGTGCCTTGCCTAAGGCCACAAGATAGTAAATGGCTCAACCAGGATTAGCCATGGTTCAGTTGACTTTCAACTTTTCTGTGTCATAAAGCATAGGTCTCAACCCAAACGCTTACCTGGATCAGGCCAGTGATGTCAGAGACTGAGGGGCACCAGGCGCAAGCATGTTCACAGGCATCGTATGTGTAGTGGGGCTGTGTGAAGGTCAGCTTGCAAGGGGTCAGGATTTGCTGAGCTGCAGCAGGTTGCCATGTGGGAATGCCTGCCTGTGTTGCAAACATCTTCCTGGTTTTTTCTTCTCTCTTTTTGAGATAAGGTCTTGCTCTGTCACCCAGACTGGAATGCAATGGCGCGATCACAGCTCACTGCAATCTCAACCTCTTAGGCTCAAATGATCCTTCCACCTAAGCCTCCCTAGCAACTGAGACTACAGGTGCATGCCACCATGCCTGGCTAATTTTTAAATTTTTTTTTCTAGAGATGGGGTTTCACCATGTTGCCCAGGCTAGTCTTGAACTCCTGGGCACAAGCGATCTGCTTGCCTCAATCTCCCAAAGTGCTAGAATTATAGGCTTGTTTATCTTTGTCCCCAAGAAAAACTAGAATATAAATTTTCAAATATTGTAAAATCTCCTTATCTGTTCAAAATTAAAACAAACATTGTACAGGCCACCTATGACACATCTGTAAACCAAATTCAATCCGGGGATGGCCAACGTGCAACTTCTGCTATAAGAAAACCTTACTGGCTGGGTGTAGTGGCTCATGCCTATAATCCCTGCTACTTGGGAGGCTGAGGCAGGAGAACCGCTTGAACCCAGGAGGCGGAGGTTGCAGTGAGCTTGAACCCAGAGGCAGAGATTATTACACCACTGCACTCCTGCCTGGGCAACAGGGTGAGACTCCATCTCAAAAGAAGAAGAGGAAGAAGAATAAGGAGGAGGAGAAGGAGAAGGAGGAGGAGGAGGAAGAGGAGGAGGAGGAAGAGGATGAGGAGGAGGAGGAAGGAGGAGGAGGAAGGAGGAGGAGGAGGAGGAGGAGGAGGAGGAGGAGAATTGGAGGAAGAAAATCTTACTGCAGAATGCTTCCCCAAAGGGTCCCTCTCCTGACTGGTTCTGTGCTTTTCTCCTTGAGGTTTCCTACTGCTTCGTGCTCCCTCCCATGTTTCTCACCATGTTTGAGCGAACTCATCCTGTTCCTCTCTATAGCCTCCTAGACTCTGACTTTTTAAGCCCAGAGGAAGGGGCCTCCCCTGTAAACTGCTGAGCTCCAGCCTAAAGGTCCCAGTGGTCCCGTCTGGCTTCATTTTCCCTCCAACTCACCTTCACATTGCTGGTGAGATTGAAAAATGAGTCATTAAATTACATTCCTAAATTCACTGGGGACCAGACTAGAGCCAGCCACAGTCAGCCAAATGCCTTGGAACATTGGTGCTGTCTCAAAGGGCATCATAGGGAAATGATTTTTGCCTTACATAGAATTTACCCAAATAGTAAATAGAAGTAAACAAAATGAAACACATAGCTAAATAACAGCTTTCTTTGAATGCAGAAAGCCACAAATCTAGCTGGCATACTTTGCTAAAAATACTAGGAGAGCAGTTCTGAGAAGTAGTCTGTTCCTTGCAGAATTCCTCATGAATCCTGAAGCTACAGGCGGGTTTCACATGTGTAGCCCACTTCTGAAGTGATGACTGCACCCTCAGCCAGTCCTTGTCTGAACCAGCCAATCCTTGTGTGAACACTAGAGCTACAAGAGTGCAGTAGGCCAGGAAGGGCTCTGTGGCCTGACGAAGGGGCAGGCATTACATCGATCTGGCTGATAATGAACTGCAGGCCCAGTGCTGCCGTACCTTCTGGTTTTTCATGAGAAGTTAGAAATTTGAATTTTTGTGTGAACTCTGGCTTATTAAAGTTTGGAAACTAATTGATATAAAAACAAAACACCTTTCCAACCATAGAAGAGCTCTCGGAGGGCATGATTCAGCCATGGGCTGCCAGAGAGCAACCTCTACGTGAAGAAGAGGGCCAAGAAATAATCAAAAGAAGCCAGATAACTTAGGTGGCTGCTTCCAACTGCATCCAAGGAGTTACTCACCCAGGATTTTAGATTTACACACAGTCACATAAGGACGCACTGTTTGAGGCCTCATTCTCCTAAACCTCCTTCTAAACAGGGATGCCACATGTCACCTGGTTCCTTTTTTAATATGTACCAACCTTGATTGGACATATCCATGAAGAAGGAAACTGACAAGTGTGATTAATGTCTCTGGATCTCATCATACTTGGTCCCAAACACCTGCAGAAGGCCAGTAGCACTCAAATCACTCTTCCTTCTCCTCTACCTCACCATGCTTCATTCTCTTCAAGGTTGCATTCATTCTCTTGCAGTAGCCATACATTTCATGCAGCAGAACTACCTTCTCCCTACACAGGACAACTGGGTATATTCCGGTTGAGGTTGCTGTGTTTGGCATTTTGTAATTTGTGTTGTGTTTTGTATCCTGATGTGGTTGTCATACTGAGGCTCACAAGGACAAGCTTATATTTTCTCCCAAATGGGGAGTGGTAGCTATTGCTACTGCCGGTCACATGAAGACAAGTCTGGTCCTTATTCAGAAAACCAGACTGGAGAAAGCAAGACTCTGGGAGCAGGAAAAAAAATCCCTGCTTTTCTCTAAACAAAAGTTGGTTGACTCAACAGTATTTAGTGAGTGTGTCAATAAGGCACCCAATATGTGTCCGGCAAATACTGTTACACACTCACCATCAGAGTCAAGACTTTGGACTTGGAGGCTTACCTTTCAGGTCACCCCTCAGAGAGGGAAGCAATGATGGCCTCCATAGGAGATGAAAGGAGGGAAAACTGATTAGGTCCCAATTGGAAGATGAGAAAGTAATAATTTGTAGGGCATATATTAATTTCTTGTGACTACATGCCTTTTCCTAGTCAAAGTCTTCAGTAAAATTCCAGCTCTGTCTCAGCCATGCTATTGGGCATTGATGGGAAGGTCATGTTTTCTCATTTGGGTCAGGGGTTTACTTACAAAGGTGAGCAGCTTCCTTCTCAAAGGCCATCATGATGGTGGTTGCAGTAATATGGAGGGATCCAATGGGAAATAAATTTTAGGAGTCCATAGCCAAGTGTTTGGAAATCAGACTTCTCTTTGTGGATAGATTTTTTCTCTAGTTAACGGCCTTAGAGGATATAAGGTTTATTTTTTATTAAGTAAGTTGGAAATTTCCTATGCAGAGATGAAATGCTCTTATAGGAAACATCAAAGAACAATTCTCCTTTCCAGCGTCTATGTTTTCATGCCCCAAAGTGAATTTCTCATTTTTGCTCCAAGCCTGCTACTCCTCTCATGTTCCTATCTCAGTTTTGGCATCCCCTCCCAGTTAATTACTCAGGATGAAAACCTCAGAGTTGTGGTCAACACCTTCCTCTCTCCTTCACCCCCATCCCTAACTCTTTAATATGGTATTCAAACATTTGCAGCTTTGTTGAGCAGTATTTCAAACTGATGCTCCATGAAACACAGGAGATGTTATTGGAGGAATTACATGAACAGTAGTCTTTGGCCAATAAGTTTGGGAAACACTACAAGTTATATCTCTCCTTTAGAGATTTTTCAGAGTACATTATCATATTAAATGCTTTGAAAAATTCTGCAATTTAGGAACCTGTTTAACTTCATCAACTGCAGAATTTTCAAAAAATATATCAAAATTACCAGCATTTCTGTTAGTAGTCTGTGTAACTGTGGCTCAATACTAACTGCAATTTGGAAAGTTCTGTTAGAAGTGTACCCCTGCAAAATCTCTCCCAGAGGCACTTATTGCCCATTTTTTAATGATTCCTTTTTTACCTAGACACTTGCACCAGTATCTTAATTATTCTCCCTGCTTTCAGCCTCTACCAATGTAAGTCCATTTTTCTTTGCTAAAAGCTATGTCCTCTCAAAATACAGTTGTGAGTTTCTCTCCTACTCAGAAATCTTCCATGGCCTTCATACTTCCAACAAAATTAAGTTCTAGCTGCTTACATGTATCTACTACCCTTTTGAGGGCTCAGGTCAATGCGGACTGAAAACTGACTCCATTTGCCAAGACCTGAAAGAGGGTTAGGAACCAAATTTCTTAGACCGTCTGGAGCCAAAGGTAGTTCAATACAATAAACAAGGAGAGAAGCCAAGGCCAAGAATTTTCCAATATTGATGAGAGACAACAAACCACCGATCCATGAAGCTCAGAAAACACCCACACACTTAGGCATATCAAATTGAACTCACTGAAAATGAAATACAAAGGGAAAATCTTGAGGGGGAAAAGGAGACATTATCTGTGGAGGAATACAGCAGACTTCTTGACAGAAATCATGAAAGCCAAAGGCAATGGAACAACATCAAAATTCCATGCCCAGTGAAAATATCTTCCAAAAATGCAGGAAAAATAAAGACTCTCTCCTACAAACCCAAACTGAGATTCATTGCCAGAAGGCCTACCATGCCAGAAATATTAAAGGAAGCTCTTAAGGCGGAAGGAAGATGATAACAGAGAGAAGCTTTGATCCACACAAAGATATGCGGCGTGCTTAAAATGAAATAAATAAAGGAAAAAAATCCATTTTCCTATTATTTTAAATTACTTTATAAAGTACAAGTGTCTGAGGAGAAGAAGGGAAAAAGTGTGCTGCTCTCACTTTTGGATAAGGAAGGGAGATAAAGAATAGATTAGGCAAGTAAGTATTGGGTTGGTGCAAAAGTAATTGTAGTTTTGGACCATGAATTTTAAATCATTATAACTAGGCCCAAACACATCTTTATAGTAAAAATAGGAACCATTACAATCAACACATTTTTGCCAATGAGAAATAAGTTTGTTTATTCCTGTAGCATAAAAAAATCCATCCTTCAGGATTTGGTGAACTCTTGGAAAGCATTTTCTACATTCTGCTGGTTTTTGAAAGTGTTTTTCCTGAAAAAAGTTGTTGAGGTGCTTGAGGAAGTGGTAGTTGCTGGAGAAGAGGTCAGGTGAATATGGCAAATGAGGCAAAACTTCATCGCCCAATTTGTTCAACTTTTGAAGTGTTGGTTATGTGACGTGTTGTCAGGTGTTGCTGTGGAAAAGAATTGGCCCTTTCTGTTGACCAATACTGGCTGCAGGTGTTGCAGTTTTCCGTGCATCTCATTGATTCACTAAGCATATGTCTCAGATGTAATGGTTTTTCCAGGATTCAGAAAGCAGTAGTGGATCAGATTGGCAGCAGACCATCAAATAGTGACCATGACCTTTTTTTTGGTGCAAGCTTTGCTTTGCAAAGTGCTTTGGAGCTTCTTCTCTGTCCAACCACTTAGCTGGTCATCAATGGTTGTCATATAAAATCCACTTTTCATCGCATATTGCAATCCAATTGAGAAATGGTTCTCTGTTGTTGTATAGAACAAGAGAGGATGACACTTTAAAACAACAACTTTTTCAGGTGGGCTGATCATGAGGTCAGGAGTTTGAGACCAGCCTGTCCAATATGACAAAACCCCGTTTCTACTAAAAAATACAAAAATTAGTCAGGCATGGTGGTACACGCCTGTAGTCCCAGCTACTCGGGAGGCTGAGGCAGGCGAATTACTTGAACTGGGAGGCAGAGGTTGCAGTGAGCCAAGATCGTGCCTCTGTACTCCAGCCTGGGAGACAGAGTGAGACTCCGTCTCAAAAAAAAAAAAAAAAGAAAACTTTTTTGATTTTCACTCAGGTCATGAGGCACCCACTTATGGAGCTTTTTCACCTTTCCAATTTGCTTCAAATGCCAAATGATCACAGAATGATTGATGTTGAGTTCTTTGGCAATTTCTCCTGTAGTTGTAAGAAGATCAGCTTTGATGACTGCTCTTAATTGTTTTCAACTTGCGATTGCTGACCACTGACCACTATGTTTCTCATCTTCAAGGCTGTCATCTCCTTTGCAAAACTTCTTAACCATCACTGCACTGTACATCCATGAACAGTTCCTGGGCCAAATGCATTGTTGTTGTTGCAATTTGATGCAATTTGGTGTTGTGAGTTCTCTTTGCTTCTTTATGACTCATTTTGAACTCAAATAAGAAAATCACTCCAATTTGCTGTTTGTCTAACATTATTTCCAAAGTCTAAAATAAATATAAAATAAGCAGCAAGTAATAAGTCATTAGCAAAAAACATGAAGTGAGAAGTGCACATTAAAATGATATATAACATAACCACATTTATTTAAGGCTATATTCCAATATCAAATGACAAACTTCAACAATGCAAAAACTGCAATTACTTTTACACCAGCCTCAAAACATGGGACGATTGTCAGGTCAAGATTTTGTCTCAAACAGTACAGGAAGCTGAGGGTCATAAGCATTTGTGTGAGGACGGGTAGTCTGGTTTACGGCCAGAGGACCCTCTCTCAACAAGACTGTCCACTTGTAGACTCCAGCCCTTCTTCCTATCTTTGCTTCTTGCCACTTCTCTTCCTTTACCAGCCCGTGATTTCAGCCATAAGAATACCGCGTTGGAGCCTACATAACTTGCCTTTTTGGTCCTAAATGTTACTCACCTGTTTCCCTCCACTTCCATCTCTACCTATGATATTCCCTTCATTTTTCAGCATCCACGTAAAATGATGTTTCCTGTAAGAAGCACTTTGTAGTCCACCCAATTAAGGTAGATTTCTTCCATTCCTGTGACCCATGACAGTTTTGTTGTACTAGCTGTAATAATCTGACTTATATTGCACTTAGCTATTTATGAGGTTACCTTAAGCCCACAGTAAGCTTCACAAAGGCAGCTACCATGAATTAGTTATGTTGGAATCCTCTCTTCCTAAACACTCCTTATACACCACCTAGCCAGTGTTAATTATTGACGGTTTGTGACATAGATAGGCTCAGTGAAAGTTTGTTGAATGCGATTAAGACTAAGGACCTTTGACTTCTTCTCTTCCTATGTGTTTTGAGGTAAGGTAAAAAATGAAACTGATTTGGATGCAGTCACAGGGGCTTTTTTCTCTGGGGTTTGATTTAAGCAGCATCTGTCCTCCAAGAGTTTTTTTAGAACCAGTCAGAGTGTCATGGCCATTCCGGCAAGGGAACAGAAGTGCTAGTCAGGAACCAAGAGAGACTTATACAAAGAGTCCTGGACCCCTTCCACGTGGTGAGAGACAGGGAAAGTCTCTGGCCAGACCATTCTTTCCAACTCCTAGTCTCTAGCTCTTGGGATTATAGCCATAGACACAGGATGCTCATATTCTCCTTCCCTGGACTGTGTGCTCCGTCACTTGGCAAGACTAAGCCTAGCTGGGCTGGCTTATATTCAGCAAATTTCACTCCATAACAGAAAAACAAGGCAATAAGGCAAGATGATGCAACAGTTAGCAGAAAAGGGGAACAAGAGTTGGAGCAGGAAAGATTTGAGGACAGATAACTGAGCTCAGTCCTTAAGAGTTGGCCTCAGAGTAGTGGAAAGCATAGGTATTCCAGGAGCATGACCAAAGTTCATAGGCCAATGAACTCAATGTTCAGACTGGTAAGAACACCACAGTGATAGGAGCAGCAGCTCTGTTGTGGAGGAATCAGAGAAAAACAGTAGTCTCTTGATGTGGAAGTGATAGTGCTGGTGCTTTTTGGATAGGAGTTCCTCTAGGGTGCTGAGGACCTCAGTCCTTGAAAAAGCTTCACTCTTCAGCCTGAGCACTGACTGACAGCTGGAAAAAGCTGTGAGTACCCACACCCTTATTAATATAGCCCAGCAATGTCACTATCCTCCCAGGCTACAGGCACAGGCCATCACGGCTACAGAAATCTTCAGTGACTTGATACTGAAGCAGAAAGTAATATATATGTTATTGCTTTGAGAAAATAATCAAATTATTTTCTACCCTGGATTGTTCTAGATAGAACTTCAATGTAAGCAGAATCTAAATGTTTCCATCAATCTTATTATCCTTTTCTCACAAGAATATGGTTCCAATGATCCCTGTTTTAAAGAGGATTTCCAGTGTAATTATGGGAGTATTTGCCCAACTAACCCTTTTCTCTGCTTCTTTGGCAAGGTGCTCAGTTATCAGTGTTTGAGTTTAGTTCAGCTGTGGAATTTTCTTCTAACTGTTCGTGGGCTCTGGAGAGGCAGAACCTTAATGGATGCTGCCTTCTCCACATCCTGCAAGGATTGCAAAGATCCAATAAGTCAACTTTTACAGAATGCTTGGGGATCTGAAGGGTCTATTTGGGCTATAAATGTATAAATGTGCCAGGAAAAAAATCCTTCGATGTTCATTACTAGTGTGGTGGCTCAATGTACATCCCATTTTCCACCTTGATACCTTATTAAAAAGTTGGAAAATCTCTATCAGGGTGAGAAAGACAACTTTTACTTGTTCGGTGGGTGGTTTTTTAAAAGCCTTGGAGGTTCATTCCTAACACAGGTCTATTCAAACTTGTCAGAGGCATTTACCATTCATCCACACATGCAGGGAAGGCAGGAGATCGAATACAGAAGAAATTAGAGCCTCCAGGGTGAAAGGAGCATTTTTTATCTTTTGACCATAAGGAGGCCCTTCACATACAGCAGCTGTGGGTGATGTCAAGGGAGAGCTATTGCAGACCATCTCTCTGCACCCACTCAGTGGGGAGGAGTAAGATACAGCCCAGGATTTTTCAAACATTCAAGTTTTCGTTAAAAATCTTTATTAATTCCAAGCATTCAGCATGATTTATATAGGGCAATCACAGTTACTGATTGTTTAGATTTTGCAGAGAATTCAGGGTTTGCCATTCAAAACCAAAAACTACAAAGCAATGGAATAACCATTTACTGTAATTACATAGGTCTCCAAACCCAAACACCTACTCTGAGTTTTGACTCTTGGGACTGATAAGATGTTAAGGTTATATTGATAGCATTGATGTCCAGTCATTTGCATTCCCAGCTAACATGGTGGGGTCATGGAAACAGGTCTATGAAATCATCGCCTTAGTTTTCTACCTCCTTCCCGTTGCTGGGGACCCTTTTGGGCAGCATCATGAAACTCTCCATCTATTGACAAGCTGAGATGGTGGCTCAGGGCAGCCCCTCCTTCCCAATCAACACTTCATCAGTTTCGTTCCAATTTCATTCCAATAAAACCCAACTCTTGACTCCAGACTGTTGATCTCCACTTGTCGCTCCCCTGGAGCTGGTATTTGAACTCAGCTTTTCTTCCCTCACACTTTCACTTAGCTAACCTTTCTGCCCTGAGCATCCCCTGCTACCTGTAAAAGCAGAAGATTCCCTTCATTAACTCTGGCCCTACAGAAAATGACCATTGATCTTAGCAGCTGTTTTAATCTGTTTGTGTGGCTATGAAACAATACTTGAGGCTGGGTAATTTCTAAAGAAAAGGAGTTTATTTGGCTTATGGTTCCGCAGGCTGTACAAGAAGCATGGCACCAATAACTGCGTCTGGTGAGGGCTCAGGCTGTTTCTACTCATGGCAGAAGGCGAAGGGGAGCTGGTGTGTGCAGAGGACACATGGAGAGATTGGAAGTAAGAGAAGAGAGGAAGCACCATGCTCTTTTCAACAACCAGCTGTCTCTCTCTCTCTCGGGTGCTAACAAAGTAAGAATCCACCTCCACCAGGCAGGGCATTCATCGAATCATGACCCCTCTCACTAGGTCCCACGCCCAACACTGGGGATCAAACTTCAACATGACATTTGGAAAGGTCAAAAAAACCAAACTACAGCAGTTGCCCAGCCTCCAGCCCAAGAAAGAAAGAAGAAGGACAGTGACTATGTACCAGAGTAACAGAGGTAGACCCTCTCTGTGTTCCCTCCACTGTCTCAGAACCTCTTCTTTTGTAGTGAGTATAAAATCAAACAATGAGCCTGCAAATACTTTGACCACCCAAAGAGGTGGCCTCATCCTTTAGTGTAAAGCATCGTTCAATGCCTTTACGCTGGTATCGTTGCCCACCAAAAGGAAAAGATAAACTGGATTTTGTCAAGCTTTCCATACAAATTTACCTTTACGCTGAGGAGAAATTTTGTTCCCAAAGGGTAATTTATTCAAAAACCTGCAAGTGTCTAAGGAAGAGGGGCTTATAATGAAGATGGCTTTGTAACCATTACTACACTGTGTCCTGACATTTATAATGAAGCCTAAAGCCAGAAATAGATTCTTCAGGAGCATGGGATGTGTCTAAACAGCTAGATTAAGTCTGTTCTTCTTGAATTGTGCCTCTGCCGAGGGGGAGTCTGGGGGCTTCTGTATCAGTGGGATTCTCAGTGGGCTTCCGGAACTGCCTCTGATTTACTCATGAGCTCTCTTGATGTAGCAACGGACAAGCTGAGACCACAGACACATGTCCTTTCTTTCACAGCAACTCAGAAAAAAAAAATTACTTCCATTTCTAAGCAAGGCAGAATGCTAACCTTTTGCTATCTGTTTTATTCTCCCTTGAAATTACACTGATTTGGTCTTTCACTTTGTGATTAAGAGAGAATTTTGTTAGCAGCTGAGATGTGCTGCTCTCATATTTATCATTGTTATTGAATCCACCTTGAAATCCTTGGGTAGAGAGTTGGAATGTTTTGGAAAATTAATTAAAAGAAGACTTAAAAATTTTTACAGCTTGAAGAAACCAAGAAGGGTCACCATGGGGATCGTAGGCCCTTCCATATTCAGTGGGAAACTCTAGACATTTTCAGAGAGAGAGAATTAAAAAAAAACACTTGTGAAGTAGGTGTGAAAAAAAAAATCACTGTATAATTTTGCTTAAAAATTGTGGTTTTCCAAATGTCTTCTAAAGAAAACATACCACTTTAAGAAATCATTTAATGTAAACTGGAGAAGCTAGGGTAGAGAGTAATCTTTGGAGGCTTGAGTGTGGTATGCAAAATAATTTGAAACAAACTGAGATTTAGAAGCCACAAAGAAAAGTGGATGGGAAGGTGGCTGGATGGTGGCCAGGGAGATATTTTTCTGGTTGAAAAGCAGCCACCACGGGCTTTTATGCTGACACAGAGCGCGGTCTTCTCACCTATGAGGATATATGGAATGAGCTGCCGCAGAGATGGAGGGGAGAGACGCATCAATTCACTTCTCGTGGCAGAGAGGAAGCTGTGCACAGACAACAATTACATGGGGTAGAGTGAGGCCATCATTCATGCAAAGATAGTGCAGAGATGGAAGGCAGGATGGCAACTAAGTGCCTCCAGCCACACCAGCGATGTAAGCAGAGGCCCAGGGGCTGGGCTGGAGAATTCATGCCCAACCTGCAGAGGGCAGCACAGCAAGACCCCAGCCAGTCATCATAACTTACAAATACAGGGTTGGAATGGCCAGATCTGACGGTCCAAGAAAAGCCAGGAAACTGGATTTTGATTTGAAATTTCACCTACTTTAAGAGGTCAGCCACACACCTAAAGCTTTTTAAAAATGTTGTTCTGAGGGCATGGAAATTTTCATGAATACAATAGGACGAAGGGAACAGGCTTCTTATCACTGAAGACAGGAGGAAATTGCAAATGCAAGACATTAGCAAAGGCTTTTATGATAAAACTTCTCTAAAGCCTCCGTGCTGGGGCCAAACACTCACAGTCTTGTGTGCCTCCCTGAAGTTTCTAACCTCGAGTGTGGAAGTTAAAACCAGAGTTACGTTACCTAGTGATTAATAACAGTTGAAGCTAAATACAGGATCACTTCTACACAGCAAGAGGTTAAATATGTATGCTGTTGTTTGAATCAAAAGTTGTACTCTGGTGGAAAATTCATGAATGACTGAATGATGTGTTTTGTGTCTGGTCTCTCTGTGATTTGCATGCTTAACCACCTGGCCCACATTATCATAAATCAGGTAGCACTGCTCACATGGTGACTGCTGTAGAAATTTTGGACATGATGTCTGGAAAGAAATAATTAGTCCTTGTAGGGCAAGCCTTGCAAACTTTAACTTATACAATAATGGAAATTTTCAGTGGAGTTGGAATTTCTTTCTACACTCGATTGTGTTCGAATATTGCTTCATCTCAAGCAATTGTGCTTGCTGTAGGAAGTTTATTCTTTCTGTCTAACTTCACAACCTATGATAATGCACCCTGTAGAGTTCTGTAGGGGGAGAAAACACTTCTATTATGTCCTTGTAGTAGATCAGATAATTATCCAGAAATCTTCACTTCCACTGCACCTTCACCTTTATACTTCCCTGCCCCTGAGCTTTGGTCTTAGCCTTAGGATTTGCTTTAACCAACATAATGTTAATGATGTGATGTGAGCAAAGGCTTGAAAAGCACTTGGGTGATTGGGTGTGTTCTCCTGGTTCTGCCATCTTTATGAAACTTACTTTCCATAAGTAACTACTACTTCTTTAGCTCAGAATAAACACTATATGGACTACAGTCAACCAGACAAACCCGGCCAGACCTACAGTTGAAGCAATGTGTCCCATGAAGCCCAGTGTACATGATCTACCCCAATCAACACACAGATCAAGGAGAATAAATGAATGTTCTTTTAAGAACATTCTTAAAAGTTTGGGAAATTTGAAAATTTCCATCATTGTATAAGTTAGAGGTTGTAAGGCATGGCCTACAGGGACTCATTATTTCTTTCCAGGCGTTATGTCCAAAGTTTCTACAGCCACCACCATCTGAGCAGTGCTACCTGATTTATGATAATGTGGGCCAGTTGGTTTGGTCCACATTAGAGTTTGGGAGGGCTCTATTATGCAGCATTATTCTAGTAGCAGCTAATTGATACACTGCTTCTCATAATGAATTAGGCTTTTTGCCCTTTAATTGGTCCCTAATTGGCTTGCTTAGCTGGGGGTTAAGCATTCCAGTCAATATTGTGGGTAGAAGGTATTTTAAAATCTTCGGAGAACTAGACAGCATTTAGAGGGTCTAAGTTAAGCAATTGGTCTACTTTCAGACAGCCTACTATGGGCTCACCTGCACCATCAATTCCAGATCAGAAAAGTAGAATCTTGGTGTCATCCTCTCCATAATCCCCTACTTCATCTGCCCCACCATCCATCCAACCATTCACTAATCATTGTGCTGATCTGCTTCTCACATCGACCTCAATCCTTCCAAGGCACTTGGCTTTTACTGCCAAACATCCTGGGCTAGTTCATCAGCATCTCTTGCTTAGAATAGTGCAACAGCCTCCACTCTGCCTCATCCAATCCATGTTGCATCTGGCTTCTCCCCTCGCCTGCCCCCCAGCTTTATAACACTTCCACAACGTCCCGTTTCCTTCAGAATAATGTCCAGCTACCCCACCACGGCTTACACAGTCCTTTGTGATCTAGTCCCTGATTCCCCTGCTAACATCTCTCACCACCTCTCCCCTAACCTACTCCAATCTTTACATGCTGCTCTATCACCTGCAACCCTGTCTCTGGCCTTCACACTATTTCCTAGGCAGGGCGCCACTCTCACGGCACCCTTCTGTCTTTCTGTCATTGCAATTCTCACACTCACGATGTGAGATGTGAGGGTTTATGAAGAGGTCTGAAACATGAATGGATGTTGTTTTATTTGATTGCTTCCCCAACTAAACTATGCTAAATATCCTTTTCCTTCCTCATATCGACAAAGTGGGCAGATTCCATTACCATTTAATAAAATTATGTTATCAGAAGCCCATTCAGGTTAAAACTCCAATCTTAAACCAAATTCCAGTTTCCTTTCCCTAAGGTCCAGCAATGCTTCAGGGTAATGATTTCAGAGTGTGGGAAAGCCATTGGTCTGACCTTAGAGTGGAGTTGGTGGAGTGCATTGTCTGACTGCCTGCGAAGACCCTCTCTTTTGGGGCTCTGGGTTTTCCAGAATATTGGGCTGGGGCTGATAAAGACAAGGAAAGGGATGGGTATGTCTTACTTAAATGGCATTATAGCCAATGTCTTCATGTAGCAGACATCCAAATGCTGATATTTTTTGTGGTACCTAGTGTGGATCTATTTAGGCATCCTTTAGGTGAAATACCTACCACACATTTCCCTGACATGGTCCACATGTCGGGGAATGTGTTAGAAGTTATCTCTCTTCTAACTCCCTTAGTCTCTGCCCCATTTCCCTCCCCACCCCCACCACTGAAGTACCCATTGCTGCTGGGCTCTTCTCACCAGCAAGCTGCTCTCTGGATGGGGGCACCCATAATTTTAGCCAAATATTTAAGGAACTCTACTGAAGGTATTTTAACAAAGAAAACTGGACAGTATTGTTACAAATTGTTTTTGAAGAATAAATTCTGCTTTTAAAATGTTTGCTGGTAAACTGGAATAGCAGTGATCAAATCACTGATAAAGTAATGGATCTAGTTGTATTTTTTAATCAATTGTAGGATAATTTGGTCATTCATGTCTATCCCTGCCCACATTTTAAAAGTTTTCCTGATGTAAATGAATGGGAATGAGCATTATGGATAGTTTGTTTTGTTATCAAACATTCTTTAAAATACCTGGAGTAGATGAGTTCTAATTCTAGCAGTCTCTTTAATCGCTAAAGCCCTGGGAAAGTAGGACAGGATGTTCAAGCCGCCCAACAATGGGGAGCCACCTAAGTAATAAGATCCCTGGCTGGGGAAATAATGCCTGACTCTTCACGTCTTAGATGGTGGCAGATGAAACAAAATAGAGCAACTTTCGAGTGTTTTGTTCTGTGCACAATTGGAATTACACCAGTAAAAATTGCTAGACCATGAGGCCAGGTGCTTCACCTGTAGGTCGAAGATCAGGATCTACTAAACCTGTAAGGAAAAGTGTATTCAAATCCATCTATCTGCCAAGCCACTCTCTTTTCATGTGGCCATGGGGCACCCGCCTCCCAGCTACCCACATACTGATATGGGCCCCTGTCTAACTCATACTTCCCAGACATGGGACATTTTGTCTTTATCCTTTGATACTCTCAGAGTGGTGGAATCTGAAGTCAGATCCCAGCTCTGTCGCTCACTACATAAGCAGTCTTGTCGAGCCTCAGTTTCCTCATTTGTAAAGGAGAAATAACACTGGTGCCTACCTCAGTGTTACTGTGAAGACTAAATGAATTAACACACGGTTTGCAAATTTTTCTCCCATTCTGTAGGTTGCCTTTTCATTTTGTTGATGGCTTCCTTTGCTGACAGGCCTTTTAGTTTGATGTAGTCCTACTTGTTTATTTTTGCTTTTATTTCCTGTGCTTTTGGTGTCACTTCTGAAAAACCATTGCCATAACCAATGTCAAAAACGTTTTTTTTCTGTTTTCTTCCAAGAGTTTTACCATTTCAGATCTTACAGTTAAATCTTTAATTTATTTTGAGTTAATTTTTATATGGTGTAAGACAAGCATCTAATATTATTTTATTTTCTTATGTGTAGATGTCCAGTATTCCCAACAACATTTATTAAAAAGTCTTGCCTTTCCCCATTGTGTATTCTTGGCATACTTGTCAAAGATTACTTGACCACATAAATGTGACTTTATTTCTGGGCCCTCTATTTTTTCCATTGATCTATATGTCTGTTTTTATGCCAGTACTATGCTGTTTTGATTACTATAGCTTTGTAATATAGTTTGAAATCAGGGAGTATGATGTTTTTAGCTTTGTTCTTTCTTAAAATTGCTTTTGTTTTTAGGGTTATCTGTGGTTCCATACAAATTTTCAGGGTTTTTTTTCTATTGCTGTGAAAAATGTCATTGGAATTTTGATAGAGATTGTGTTGAATCTGTAAATTGCTTTGGGTCATTTGGACATTTAAAAATTTTAGTTCTTTGAATTCATGAATGCAGAATTTCTTTTCATTTATTTGTGTCTTCTACAACATTTTATAGTTTTTAAGGTGCAGATCTTACAGCTCCTTGGTTCAATTTATTCCTAAATATTTTATTCATTTTGCTGTTATTGTAAATATAATCATTTTCTTAAATTTTTGGATAATTTTTTCTTAGTTTATAGAACTATAATTGATATTTGTATGTTGATTTTGTATCCTGCAACTTTACTGAATTTGTTTTTCTAGGTTTAAAGGTTTTTGTTTTGTTGGTTTTTGTTGTTGTTGTTTTTGCTGGATATGGTGACTTGCACCTGTAATCCTAACCACTTGGGAGGTTGAAGTGGGAGGATCACTTGACCACGGAAGTCTGTGACTGCAGTAAGCTATGCTCATACCACTGCACTCCAACCTAGGCTACAGAGCAAAAGAAAAATTTATTATCTCTGAAGAATAAAATTAAATTTTTAAAAAAGTTTTTTTGATAGAGTCCTTAAAGTTTTCTATATTAAATTTGGAGTCCTTTTATTTCTTTTTCTTGTCTAATTGCTCTGGCCAGGACTTTCAGTACTATGCTGAGTGGGAGTGGCAAAAGTGGGCACCCTTGTCTTATTTCTGATCTCAGAGGAAAAGCTTTCAGCTCTTTTCCATTGAATATGATGATATTAGCTGTGTGTTTGTCTTATATGGCCTTTATTGTTAAGACACATTCCTTCTACACCTGATTTGTTGAGAGGTTTTTTTTTTTTTAAATCATGAAAAGATGTTAAATTTTGTTAAATGCTTTTTCTGCATCTATTGAGATGATTGTGTGATTTGTATTGCCAGTACTAGAAATTAATCTCATATATGCCCTTAAAAATATGAGAAATGAGCCATGTATAAAGCAATTTATTATTAGAATATTGCTTGTAATAGCAAGAGATTGGAGACAACCTAAATGTCCATCCAGAGGGAAGAATGTAATAAATTATGGTGCATACATATATTGGAATGGAATTGCAGGCATTAAGGAGAATGAGGCATCTCATTTTGTGCTGATATGGATTGTTTTCAAGATGTATCATTTAGAAAAACAAATAAGTAATAAATAGACATATTTATACATATACACATTTATTATATTTGCATAATATATCTCTGGCAGAAGACCAAGCAATTGCAACAGTTGTCTTTAGGGAGGAGAACTGGGCTATAGGATAAGAAAACATTTGACAATATGCTTCTTATTTTCCAATGTTTGAACATATGAAATGTATTTCTTATTCAAATAAATATGTAAATCCATCGTGAATGAGCCATGCAAGAGCCTGAGGACATCTCAAGTGAAACATGTGTGAGTGGTCAAGATCAGAAAACTTGCTCACGACTCCAGCTGTTGGTTTACGGCTTGGCTAGTATATCCAGTGGCCCTGAGATTTTTGAGCATTGTGTGGTATCACTTGCTTGTAATCTTACCCAAACATCGTTCAGTTATTCACACAGTGGCTATGGGTTAGTCAAAAAACATAAGAAACTAATGAAGAAATACAACAAATTAATGGAGAACAGAAAAAAATATATTCATTCTGCAAATATGCCTCGAGAGAATCTATATTAGGTCTAAAGTTGTATTCATCTTATCAAAATTCTTTACAACACATTGAGAAATATACAAAAATGAAACAGAAAACACCTAAGTGATGATCTTTTTATTTTTGAAATTTATAATGTTTTTTTAAATTTTATTTTACTCTTTTACTTTTTTTAATTTTTATTTTACTTTAGGTGCATATCTGGCATTTCTCCCCATGTTATCCCTCTCCCCCCCCCCCCCCACCCTTCCCACCCCTCACTGTCTAAGTGATGATCTTATCCAGTTTGGCTTTTCACTTATTGGGGTCTCGCTGGGCTTCCTCACACTGCACAGCAGCGTATTAAATCATGAAATAAATAAGTCCCTGCTGCTGATTACCCAAGAGCTGCACTGAGTTCCTCAGGTGAGAAGTAGCTCCACCACAATTAACTTTAGCAACTGGGCGCATTTGTTCCATTGATTTTTTTTTTTTTTTTTTTTTTTTGAGACGGAGTTTCGCTCTTGTTACCCAGGCTGGAGTGCAATGGCGCGATCTCGGCTCACCGCAACCTCCGCCTCCTGGGTTCAGGCAATTCTCCTGCCTCAGCCTCCTGAGTAGCTGGGATTACAGGCACGCGCCACCATGCCCAGCTAATTTTTTGTAGCTTTAGTAGAGACGGGGTTTCACCGTGTTGACCAGGATGGTCTCGATCTCTTGACCTCGTGATCCACTGGCCTCGGCCTCCCACAGTGCTGGGATTACAGGCGTGAGCCACCGCGCCCGGCTGTTAGTGGTTCTTAGGGGCCCACATGGAAAATTGTTTTGCCATAGAAACTATATTTCAGGTCATGTTATCTCAAACATACCCTCAATATTTGGTGAAAATCCATCCAGTTATTTGCATGTGATGCAAGAGCAGACAACCCAATAAACACAATCTTATTTATATGGACGTTTACTATCCACCCTGCAATGCATTATTTGTGGCAAAGAACTTATAAACTGTAATCCATAATCCTTTCTCCTTTCTTTTCATTTGGAAACAAAACAATAAAATTATATAAATAAATCCATTTTGTCTACTTTCATGCTGTAGATATATATTGGAATATATGTTAATATGAATTCAGTCTAAAAACAAACATAATGCAGATAATTTCATAGTTTATTTGTTAACACATAACTGCATAATTCATTTAAAGAAGGAAGTGCAGAAAGTTTCTTATTAAATGAGGAAAGAGAATAATTTTTAAGTTGTAGTAAAAATCACTGGCCATTTACAAAAATATTTTTTACTAATAGCTTAAAATCATTTTTTGTATTATGCTATGGAAAAAATGACAAAATGGTGTTAAAATTTCCAAAGATAATTTTCCTGAGATTATGTTTTTCTCTGCAAGGAATTTGTGAATCAGATACAGAAGTGGTGTATCTGATCACAGGGAAAGGTGCCTCCCAAAGGAAACCAAGAAAGTTGCCCAGATTCTGAACATCTGACGACATCCGTGGGAAGTGAATGGCTTCCTTTCTGCCCCTTCTCTCCGTTGTCTGCCTATCTCACACCTGCTCACAGCCAAAAAAACACAAAGTGTTCTCCAAAGTAGTTAGATCTGAGTTTGGTGCTCTTCTAAGATTTCATTCATCTCAGACACTTATCAAAGAGCACGTATTGTTAAGCATGGGCTATGTGTCAAATCAGTCAATACTTGAGCAATAATATGAATAATAATATGAATGGCAACACTCTTTGCCATCACCCTTGAAAACCTCCCTCTTGTTGGCTGGGCACGGTGGCTCACGCCTGTAATCCCAGAATTTTGGGAGGCCAAGGCAGGCAGATCACCTGAAGTCAGGCAATTGAGAACACCCTGGCTAACATGGTGAAAACCCATCTCTACTAAAAATACAAAAAATTAGCCAGGTGGGATGGCTCGCGCCTGTAGTCCCAGCTACTCGGGAAGCCGAGGCAAGAGGAGAATCACTTGAACCCGGGAGATGGAGGTTGCAGTGAGTCAAGATTGCGCCACTGCACTCCAGGCGACAGAGCGAGACTCCATCTCAAAAACGAAACAAAACAAAACAGCAACAAACAGACACACAAAAACGTCTCCCTTGTTAAATAGATAAATAAGCTGATATGTTAGTTCACAAGGGGGAAAGCAGAATTTGTGGCAAAAATGAGTCAGCTGAAAGCTATCTTACGGGAATTAGCAGAGTTCATTAGAAGAGAAGTGACATGTGTGTGAGCCTCTCCACCCTAACCTGCTTCGAGACCCTCCCGCACACCAGCTGGGGGTCCTCGGGTATGCCCAGCTCTAAACAGGACTGTGGCCACCCCATCCTAGGACTTCTTCATGGAAAGATCTCACACAAATGCTAAGCGATGCTGTGTGGGTCTGTAGCCTTGAGCTCTTGATGAGGAATCTGTCAGATCTTCAACCTCACAACTTCCGGGTGAGTTTTTAGGGGGCCGCGTTGCTCATTTGTTAGAGAGCAGAACCTTCTATCACACCCTCAGGGAAAATGAACTCTGCTGTCATCCTCCCTGGGGCTCACAAACTCCAAAGAGCTGGAATTCTGGCCCTGTGGGGAAATCTCTGTGCATCCAGTCAGAATAGTTAGTTGCTGCTGTTTCTGGATGAAGGGGAGACAGGAGTAAAAAATGGGTTTTGCAACTTAAAAAAAAAAAACCCAAAACCAAAAAAGCTAATTTAAAGCTTTCTTTAACAAATAATTGTTTGCTGAGTTAATTATTTAAATTGTATGTACAGACACAAAACAAAGGGGAAATGTGACTCATCCTTTGGAATTACTATTAGTCTAAGTTCTGAACACTTAAAAATGGCCTCATTTACTTCGAGTAATTTTCTGTAAATGTGTGTGAGCCTCAAAACAAAATTCTGCTAAATGCAATGTGGGATCCTGGATAAGATCCCGGAACAGAAAAAAATAACTATTTAGGGGGAAAACTAGGGAACTCCAAATAAAGTCTGGAGTTTCGTTAATAGTAAAGCACCAGCGTACCATGGTAATGTAAGATGTTCCATTGGGGAAACTGGGTGAGAGATACACGGAAACTCTCTGTACTATCTTTGCAACTTTTCTGAAAATGTAAAATTGTTCCAAAATTAAAAACTTATTTAGAAAATAACAGGATAATTCTGGCAGTTGCTTCCCCCTTGTAAATGTGTACCGAGATGCCTCACGCACGCTCCACAGGGATGGGGGAGGCGTCCTGAGGCATGCACAGGCAAAGCCAAGTGACTTGCGCTGCAGAGAGGAGAGAGAAGTTCCTTGATGTGAACAGCCAGCCAGCATTGCTCAGTGTTGGCATTTTGGAAGATTTGGCTTTCTAGATCCTCTTTCTCCTCAATGACAGGACTTGAGTCTGCGTGATTCTAAATGGGGCAGCAAACCTAGGTCAGTTGGGGACATCTGTGGTCACACTGCAGGCACACTATCAATACATGTGTGCTGAAGCCATGAACAGTCAAATATGTGAATTGATTTTTTTTTTTAGTGACTCCTGATACACACTATCGTTCTTTGTATGTACCTCCTTCCACCTTCTCTGCCTTCATATTCTCCATCCTTTCCTCCTTCTTGTGTGCTTTTTCTCTTTGAGAGCTTGGCCAAGCACATTCATTGGTTCCTAGTGACCCTACGGTGGACTGCAAAGGGGCTTTGAGGAGCTTGTGTAAGAGAAATGGCTTTGTGGTGAGGCTGGCCAGGCTACACGGCCCTGCTGTGTCTCTGAGATATGGGATGTCCCCCTCAGTTACCAGAGCCAAACCGACAGCTGAGAGACCAAAGCAGAAAGCCAAAACCACACAGGGACAAGATGCCTAAGAGCTTTAAACTCAGCTGCAGGAAAAGAAAGTATGGGTCACTGGAGGCAGGTGACAACCTGTCTGTCTGTGCCTGGCTGGGAAGAATTCAGCTTTTTCCTCCAAACTGCTTGCACATTGCAGGTAGGGAGCTTGGGATCCAGAAAGTGACTCTGCATTTGTCTTACTGCCCAGGAGGGGTGGTCTGCTTGCAAGGAGTTCCTAACACTGGGCTAACATAGAATGTGGTACCCGGGTACTGGATAAATGGGAGACTGCTAGGCTTTGGGAAGAAGTCTGGGAAGGGTTCTGCAGAGTCACAATTCTCAGGCCCTAGTCTCCAGCAAATGCTTTAGAAAGGGTCCTCTAAGCCTGGGGTAGCAAGTTTTGCAGGACAAATCACCTCCCATGCCTCCCTAAGCTTCTATAGAATGATGCACTCCTTCTCTAACAAAGGTGGTGCCAATCACCACTTCCAAGGAGAGCTGCTTCCCCCGCTGTGATGGGAGTAAGGAATTTGTGTAGTCAATTAGATGAGCTCTGAATCATGATACAGCGATGGAGTGGAAGGCGGGAGGAAGGATAAAGAAGGACCTAGATCTTCCTAATGGAACTGAGGGGGTGGGATGTCAAGAAAGGATGATCCAGGAACTGACATGTGAGAAGGTTCTAGGGAATTCCTCAGGTGGAGAAAAACAAGAAAACCAAAAAACAAGCCGGTGTGAAGAGAAGAAATGCCTCAACATCCCTTAAGGGGTAGGGGTTTTGAGTTCTGAATTCAAAGTGTGCCTCTGTCATTGGAAACTTTAGGACATCATGCCCTCACGTGACTCAGAAACGTCTCTGTTTCCCCGGGTATAACATGAAACTCCCTACGGCAGCTTATCTTCTATTTTTAACATATTATGAAGGAATGTGTTGTATTGGACTGGAAACTAGATAACTTGGGTTTATGTCTGCGCCTTCCTGCTAACTTGAGTAAGGCACTTCACTCTTCTGGCTTTACTTTTTCCTTTCATTAAAACGAGCAGCTGAGTTTTTAATCTAAGTAAAAGCATTTCTAGGTTGATTTACCTTTGACTTTCATCCAAGGCAGCTAAAAGGTTAATCTTTAAGGAAGGGGTACTTCCATTATTTTTTCCTGTTCTTCGTTCTCCATGATGCTGGTTTTACAGGTAGATTCTGGGGATCCTATACAGAGCACTATTTCACAAAGTTCCCTAAATGCATTATTCTAAGTATCTAAAGATCATCACTATTTTGGCTCTGCCAGCCTTGTACATCTCATTCCTCTCTTCACACCCTACATCCTAGCCATACCTAAGAATCTCCTGGGGTCTGTGACCTGCCTGGCTTCTTGTGTCCCTGGCTTTCTTGTGCTCTTCTCTCAGGTTGAAGCATCTTTTCTCCTATTCACACCCGGCTTGCTTTTTCTCCCCCTGGGGAATTCCTTCTAGAACCTTCTCACATGTCAGTTCCTGGATAATCCTTCCTTGATGCTCCCCCCCACCCCTAGTTCCATTAGGAAGATCTAGGTCCTTCCCTATCCTTTCTCTCCCTTTCCACTCCATTGCTGTATCATAATATGCACGACAGGACGTTGCAGCTAGCTGCCCCTGGGGGGCCCCTCTGACCCACCGTCAGTTCCTTCAGGGCAGGTCGTGTGCCCTGACATTTATCACAATATCTAGTCCCGCTACCTGGAACGAAAAAGTGAGTGAATACAACTTACGATCAGTTTGAGAAAGTGAAGCTATGGGTCAGGGAAGGCAGGAGCCATTCTTCCTTAGGTCGAGTAGGGCTCCCACGGTGAGATTCCCCAGACCGAGCTGTAAGAAACCTGCCTGTGAGCCACATAACGTCAGTCCTTCCAGTGCTGTTTTAAAGGAGCGAGGAAGCCTTGAAGACGGGCATTTTGGAGCAGAGTAGTGCAGCAGATGCATCTCTTCCAAACCCCAACGGAGGCGGGGGCAGGCGCTGGACACATCCCAGAAACGAGAGGCATGTCATGCACGTGCTATTCCATGTGGTGGCTTCAGAGACGGTGCTGCTGTGTGGCTCATGCTGACATGGCCCTGCCTCTCACTCTGTGGCCCCAAATGGCATGTACCCAATGACAGATGTGTGTGTCAAACCACGAAAGACAGCAGCCTGGGGGAGCTTGGGGCAGCTTTAGCAGATCTGAAATAAGATGTCAAAATCAGTCCCTGGAAGCTGGGTATGTTTATCGCCTCACTGTCCCGCTCCTCCAGGGGTCAGTTCTCAGCCAGCTCCATGCCACCACACTGGTGGGGCACACTGCTAGGCCTGGCAGGTGTGAGAAGGCCCTCAGAGCCTTGTGAGGGGGGTCAGGATATAGGACACCACATCCTCTAGTACTCCACTGTCTTATCTGGATCCTCTGGGGGCTGACATAAGGGTGAAATAGTGGAAGAGGAACTGGATTTTGTAGTTACTCTGCTCAAAGCCCCCTATACCAGGGACCCCCTAGACCTACACCTACACTCTATGGCATCTTCCCTTCATAGTAGTATCCCTTACCAGTATATTTCGGTGGCTGAAATCAACTGAGAACATATGTGTCAGGAACTGTGCTAGGCTTTTTATAGGATTATCTGATTAAATTATCATTGTAATCTTATACAACAGGTGCTATTATTGCTTCTGTTTTGAAAATGAGAGGATCCAGCCTAAATGAATTCGGTACTTGCCCATGTTTCCTCAACTAATGGGTGTTGAGGCAGGGACACAGACACAAGCTGTCCCATGCTCTTAGCCACACTGTACTGCATCATGCAAGAACTGGGGAGACAATGGGAGCAAGGACAAGTGGGGTCGCATGGGGCCAAGTGATGCCAGGGCACCTGTGGGAGCTACATCACAGGGGCCTCGTGTTCCTCCCTTAACCCGGACAATAAGAAACTGGCTGGGACATTCCTCGCTCCATTCCTTCATATTGAGTGGAGTATCAAGCTCATATATACAGTGTTCTCTTGGCTACTAAGAGGCACTATCTGAACTCAAGGAAGGAGTGTGTAGCCATAACAACAATGCTATCACCCGATCTCTACATCCATTGAAAGACGACAGCTTTATGTTAAAGAACTATTTATCTCAAATAACTATTGAACAGGATAGCTTACCACTGACATTCCACTTGGGCAGCAAAAAGTCAGTGGAAAAATTTAGTGGCTGAAATATTTTCCTTGACCACTCATAGTCTGGGTGTAGTATGTAAAGGTGACACCGTGGGTCAGACAGTTCAGGCCCCCGACCGAGGAGCCATCAGGGCTGGGTCAGTAGGTTTGGCATCTGTCAGCATCCCTCCATTCACTAAAACCCTTGGGAGGGTTCCCTTGTCACATCTGTTGAAAGCTACAATCGCCTTCTTCTTGCACTGCCTCACTTTCAATGTTAGTAAGCAAGCAATTTAAGAAGTGAATTATACTAATTTTGCTTATCCTAGAAGTGTGAAATTTTAGAAGATCGTGCCAAATCATGTATATTTCTCAGTTTGGTTCTGGCTTTTTTAAAAAAGTTTGTTCATTCTTAAAGACACCTCTATGCTGTGTAAATTTAACTAGAGATGAAAAATGGAAGATGAAAACTATCTAAATTTCACCTGCTTATCTATCGTGTGTGGTTCTTGGGGGGGGGGATCCCCCAAAAGCAACAGCAAATTATCTCATCTGCATTAAAGATTTATTTTCTTCCACTTTTCATTGGGAAGCCCTAACTCTGAACCACATTGGGAAAAGAAATGGCAGACTTTGCTCCAGCAATGCAGAATACGGTGCAGCAGGGATCAGGAAGGATGCTGGGTTTACACAGGCCATGCAGAAAATCCATCACACCCCTTTCCCGCATTTAGCCTTCCAGACAGCCACCACCACCACCCCACGCTCTGCCTAACATGATACCTAATATATTAAAATGTACTAATTTTGTCTACCCAGTGGGAGAGACACATAATCTCATAGGTCACGCTATACTGACCAAGACAGGGGGGTGACTTTTAAGATATTATCCAGATAATTACATGAGTTTTAAGACTTGCTTGACACCAGTTGATCAATTTTATATTCATTTATCTAAGTAAAAGCTCATGATTATAGTTGAGAGATTATTTTACTAGAATACTATATCTTTTAAAATATTTGCTGAAAAGACTCTTCAGTTCTACCTAAATGAGGAAGGAAAATTGTGCTGACATTTATTTCCCTCCCATATGGTTTCTTGGCTTTGTTCACATACCATTTTATTCCAAAGAAAGCCATACTCTCTAATCACAAGTCATACTGGAAAACATCAATAAATATAAACAATTATTCTCATACCACCATCTCCAGTATAAGAAGATGTATACAGCGTGTTTGTAACACAAGAGAAATATATACGTATATATATTTATGTATATACATATAGCCTTCAAGTAAATTCAGTGATTCTTATATAGTGGTTCTTATAAAGCTAAGAAATTTGAATCCAAAGGTCTTTTGGGTTCTGGAATTCAACCATTCATCATTTACTCATTTACTCAGCAAGCACAGATTCGTACCTACCCTGTACCCGGCAAATTTGCATATGGGTCCTACCCACAGCGGGGCTCCCAGTGTAGCAGAGGAGTTCACAGTTCTGTTACCAAAGGCATGGAATTGCCATACTCACACAACTAGCACACAAAAATTCTCCTCCCCTAATTGAGTTGAAGAAACTACCCGTGTCACCAAGTAATTCTTAGCTTTCCTAAAAGAGTCACCAAAGAGCCTTTGGTGACTGGTCATGAGATTGGAATTTCTAAAATTAAAAATACACTCCACTACACATGAGAACAATACTGCCAGCAGGTGGCTCCGGCAAGGCCCTGTGATGGATGGGAGAGTCAGGTGCTGGCAGTCCAGGGCTGAATGTGCTTGGGCCTCCTCAAAGTTGCCTGGCTTTTTGGGGTGATCAGTAAAGTCTCCAGTGGTCAGAAATGCCTGAGTTCTGCTGATTTTGTTTTGTCAGTAACCCCTTATTGAATTGACTGTTACTTTATTTTTATTAACAAGAGGTTGATGCTAGTGATTGTCATAGACTGGGAAACGCAGGTTCTGCATAATATAGTTGGGTTCCTGTTTTAAAAGAGGCTACTGCTGTAACCAGCAACAAAGCTGTCAAATCATGGAATCGGATGACTCTTCAGAGAGTTGCTAGCGTACTGCCAGCAGCTGGCCAGAGAAAGCCATAGCTTGGTGCTGCAAAGCATCTTATATTTCAGAGCAGGAAACCGAGGCCAGGAGAGAACACTTACCCCATGTTCCGCACCAGGTTGAAGCCTGAATGAACCCTTAGTTGGTCATGGGTTGTGCAGGTAGCCAGCATCCCTGCTGCACTACACAATAATCAAAGACATAGCCATGGACATAGTGATGACATAGCCATAGCAATGATTAGAGAATCATTTCTTCTCAAGATCCCAAGAAGAAATGATTCTCTAATCATTGCTCCTTTGCTCATTAGCTGTCACTGACTGAAAATCTGTTTGAAACATACCAGTGATGTCACCTTACAAAGAATAAAGTTGACAGAAATAGTACAATGCTATCTATAGGAAAAACCTGTCAAATATACAAAAACAAAACTCAATGTGTGAAGTGGTGGACATTAACATACAAATTAGACTATAATTTGTTATTGAGAGTCTTAACAATATAGACATGGTTAAGAGTATGGTGTTTGGGTTAGACAGGTCTACTTTCAAGTACAGTGTATTTTTCTTTTTTTGTGATTTTTCTTTTTTTAACTTTTATTTTAGGTTTGGGGCTACATGTGAGGGTTTGTTACATGGGGGTTTGCTGTACAGTACAGTTTCTATTACGTATATATATGTATTTTTGAGATGGAATCTCACTGCAACGCCCACGCTAGAGTGCAACGGCATGATCTCAGCTCACTGCAACCTCTGCTTCCTGGGTTCAAGTGATTCTCCTGCAGCAGCCTCCCAAGTAGCTGGGATTACAGGTGCATGCCACCACCTCTGGCTAATTTTTGTATTTTTAGTAGAGACGGGGTCTCACCATATTGGCTAGGCTGGTCTTGAACTCCTGACCTTAAGTGATCCACACACATCAGCCTCCCAAAGTGCTGAGATTATAGGCATTAGCCACCCTATAACATATTAACTTGGAAAGTTTGGCAAGTTATTTAGCCTCTGGGAGCATCAGTTTCCTCATCTATATAATGGGGATGTCACAATGAGAGATAATCTATGTAAGGTACTAACACAGCATTGCCATATAGTGTGCACTCACTCACTGTTAATCATAGCTCAAAAGTATAATATGGATTAAGTAAACGGTACCATTGGGAACTGACAGCGCCTTCTTAAGATGTTGCTTCTAACTATTGTGGGTATAATTCCAGGCTGCATTTCTGACAGTGTTGATGCAGAAATTCTTAAAGTGTAACCCTTCTCTACTTTCCCCTATACCTTCTGGATTTTTCTAGGTGTACTGGGAACCTGAACTCAAAGTCTTAACCCAGGAACTTCTAAACTACGCACACCTATAGCCTGTAACTCTGACCATTCACAAAGGTTAAGTTCTTTACAAATACTATTTTAAAAATCTTTCTTTAAAAAAAATGATGAATTTATGGAGTTTCAGTACTTTAGCATGTGAGAAACTTAAGGGACCAGGGGGCCTTTTTAGTTATGAGGAAATAGGAGTTGAAATAATGTAAATTAGAACTATTTTAAGAGGTTGGTCAATCCAGTCAATGGAACCACAAGTTGGACCCCCTCCTTCTTGTGAGCACCAAGACTCCAAGGGCAGGCTGACCAGGAAGCTCCAGGATAGAAAGTTAGATTGAGCCTGTGGGTGCAGCAGGTTCTCGAGCTCAGTTCGAAAGGAGTTGGCTTCAGCCAGCGGAGAAGCACGGAAACACCATAGGTAGAAGTGAACATGGGAAGTTTATCGGCCAGAAATCAGCCTCTGTATCCGGCTTCACTCCCTACTGGCTGTGTGACCTTGGGCAAATCACTTAACCTCTCTAAGCTTCAGCTTTCTTACTGGTAAAGTGAGATGTTCTGAGTGGGTGGCTAGCCCACAGCAAAAGCATAATTAATGTGAGTCATTATCATGAGTAAGGAACAACTCAGTGGAAACACTGAGGCCTTTATACAAAAGTCCAACAAATTACAAGGCAACAGGGAGAATGGGTTCAGCACACAGAGGTCAAGAGTCGTGAACCAGCACAGCAGGAGGAGGAGAAGCCCCCTCTTTCTTGTGCTCCAGGCCCTGGTGCCTGCCTTTTTTCAGGTTCTTATCTTCTTGCTGGGACCTCAGGAGTCTCTTGGCCTCCTGTGACCATCCCCACTCAGATTCATTCTCCTCAGTGCTGCCGGGCAATGTTTCCCACAATGCAAACCTGACCAACTTGCCATTCTGATGCAAACTCTTTGACAAGGGTTTTAGCAAGAGCTAGACTGGGCTGATCTCCCACTTCCTGAATTGGTCATGCACTTTCACTTCCCTGACATCCTCTTTCTGAAATGGATCACCCTTTGGCGTGGCTCACAAACCTTCCATATCTTGGCAGTTTCTTCCATCTCTTGACTCACCTGTAGGCATGACACACGGAGAGTCCTGGAAACCAGAGAAAGGCCAACTTCACTTTGTGGTTCCCCAGCTGATAAGATACCTGCTTGGGGGCAGAGAAACTGCACTTACCTAAGCACTTACTTCTTTCTGTTCTCACCTTTCATCGCTCATTAGAATCACCTGGGGGTGTTTATAAACTACCCCAATGCCCAGGCCACACCCCAGACCAATCATGCCAGAGTCTCTGGAGTGAGATGCCTGCATCAGTATTTTTAATCTCTTCTGGTCATCCCGATGTGCTGTCAAGCTGTGGATCACAGCTATACATTCATTTTTATCTTTCAAAGGAAAGAGTCTGATCACTTGTTTGAAGTCCGAAGACAATCAGCCTCAAATCTGAATATCAACCACCTGCTAGTTATTGCTGACTTTGGGAGAAACATTGATCCATTTCAGAAAGAGGATGTCAGGGAAGTAAAAGTGCATGACCAATTCAGGAAGTGGGAGATCAGCCCAGTCTCCTGCAAAGCCCGTGGTTTTACAGAAACCCTTCCTGAATGTCAGCGAGCATAAGCCCTTGTGGCCTGGGCAGCTCTCGGTGAGCAGCCTGGCCTTGGTCCAGCTCGGCACAGAAGGACCAGCACAGGGAGGGAGGAAGTGACTCAGGGCTGCCCTCTCCCCGACAACAGGACAGGACTGTAACCTTTTGTGAAAGGACAGGTAAAAATAGCTGCAGCACTTTAGGAAGAACTCAGAATTTTTAGATTCTGAACCATCTGATTATATAACAGGATAAGTGATCTGGGAAAGGGCAGGAAACTATTATTTATTGTCTTTTAGTGTCCTGGGATGGGTGCTGTATGTAGGTCCCACTTAATCTTCACAATGACCCTGTGAGGTCGGTGTTTTCCTCTGCTTTTCTGTAAATGAGGAGCCTGCAGGCACTGAGGGGAAGACTATGAACACAAATCACCCAGCTTGCAAATGACAGAGATGGGACTAACCCTGGTGCTTCGTGTCCCACACCCCACTCACTGCCTTGACTCTGGCTCAACCCCAACAATGACATGAACGGGGCGGCCATGAACTTCTCCAGGAGCCAGGGCTGCCTGGCTGTATCCGAGGGTTCCTGCAAAGCTGCCATGAGAGACAAAAGCAGGGCTGGGTGCAGAAATGTCTTAGCTGATGTGATGACTTGTATTCTCTTGGTCCCCAAAGTTCACTGAAAGGTATTTAACAGCAGGATGATCTATCCCACCAGTGGTCCAGGAAGTTTCGTCTGGCAATGCCGCTTATGGTAGGTCTGTGAAGGGTTGAGCAGAACCTAGAAAACAAGTTGAGAGACTTTGCAGGTACTCAGATTGTAGATTTTAGATATCTGTCATGAAAAGGAACCTAGGTTCCTTAGAAACGTAGCCATTTCCAGGTCTGGGGCAAGAAATGCATAAATTGAGAAAGAAAAGAAGCAGTCAAAGATCAGATTCTTGGGCTTATGCTGAAATGACACATGCATCAACTTGAAATGGTACTCACTGGCCAAAGATGGACAATTTGGACAAAAAAGAAAAATGGCTGACATGGATTGAAAAATGTCAAGCATATAAAAAATCCATGAGTTTATAATAATACACCATTCCACCCTCTCACAAAAACCACAACATGTAACTCATTGGTTAACTACCTTTGCGAGTTGCTTGGGCACCAACTATTATTCTAAAGATTGATAAATTAAGGAAAAGAATAAAACATCTATCCTGTTTTTCCTGCATTGATTTTTTTCAGGGCAACCAAGTAGCTGATGAGAAAAGGTTTTTATTTATGGAAAAATCACAATCGATAATGGAGGAGGAATGTTAGAAAATTACCAGTTTGCAACTCATTGAAATAATGGTATCAGGAATGATCATCAATGGCTATTGAAACCATGAAGCAAAGGTTAATGGACACTTTGTTAATACATAGGTATCCATGAACCCACTGTTCAACCTTAGCCTACTGTCAGTGGAACAGTGGAACTGGCAGACATGATGTATCCCAGATGTCACAAAATACACATGGCTAGCACCATCTAGATGGAATTTGAAGCTAAATCAAGCCGCCAGATCTGGGTATAACCCACAAGAAATGCAGAGGGTAGAGAAATGTGTTAAATGGTAGTGAGTCCTCTCCTTTCATGGTGTAGGGGGTGAGGTAGTTAGGCTGAAGGCACATGTCGCAGCCCTATTCTGTGACAATCCTACACAGCCCTGGGACCTTTACAAGACTAGCCAGTAAAGAACCAGCTAAACTTTAGTCATCATTTGGTATAATTCAATGTGAGAAAGACAATCAAGTTGGAGTGTAAGACAGGTGGACCTATCAGAGGATGAGACATCTAAGTTAGTTCTTGTGTTTGAGAGCTCTAAATTATATTTTTTAAATAATAAAGAAGCACATTCTGTCATCTATGTCAAATGTTTAGGTCTGACACTTAGCACCTTTCACACACACTCACACAATGACCATCTCATGACGCCATTGGGAAATCACATCCTTTATGAATGTGCACCACCCCACGACCTTGGCCCATGCTCCATTATGGACTGCTGGGCACATCCAGATTTTCCAGCTGGAGAAATAATAGAGCCAATCTCTGTCTTCCATTCTGTTTTCTGTTTTCTATCCCACCCCAGAGTATAGCTATAGAGATAATGAGGGCACAGAGAAGTAATGATTCTCTTGCAGCAATAATCGCCCGACCATTGGCTCACCTATCTGCACCTATTTGCTCTGCCTTCCTACCCAGGACCTCAGATTTCCCATCGATGCTCTTATCAAAGCCATCCTACCACTGCGTACTAAACGACATCTCCTCTGGCAAACCAAAAACATTCTTCCAGAAATCCTTTTGCTACATCATTAATTTTCCTTCTCTTTGGGATCACTGACATTAGCATAAAACATGTTATTATCTCTTTCATTAAAAAATATCTTTCCAAATGCCCGTAGAGCACCATGTACTTTTTGGGTGATGGGTTCACCAGAATTCCAAACCCCAGCATTATGCGACATATCCAGGTAACAAACCTGCACATGTAAACCCTGAATCTCTAATAAAATAAAATAAGATTTATTAAAAAGTTAAAATAATAAAATAGATTCCAATTGGACAAGGATTTAGAGATGAAGAACAAGATGATTTTTGAATGCAAGCATTTGTGGAGATTGAAATTTTTAAAAATAATTTTGTGCAATGTTACTATGTACAGAATAAAACTTTCAAAGTTAGTAGCATCAAGAAAGCGAATTTATATTTTAAAAAATACATTTCCTTAAAAGAGAATAAAACTTTCAAAGTTAGCAACTAACAATAAAGAAAGCTAATTTATGTCTTTAAAAATGCATTCTCCTTAAGAAAGACTAGAGAAGAGATAAATGAACTAGAAAATAGCAAAATAATACAAAAATATCAACAAAATCAAAAGTCGGTTATTTGAAAAGATTGACATACTTGACAAACCTTTAGCTGGGTGAATTAAGAAAAAAAGAGAGACCACTCAAATTTCTAAAATTAGAAATGAAAGTAGGCACAGCAGCTGTGCATCCAGGGTTCCTGACCTCTCTCTGGGTTGGGAGCATAGCCCAAGTCCGTCAGCACTGGAGGACCTCAGGAGTCATGTTGAAGCCCCATAGTGAAGCTGGGGCGGTCTTCATTCAGACTCAGCAGCTGCATGCAGCCATGGCTGACACATTCCTGGAGCGCATGTGCTGCCTGGCCACTGAATTGCCATCCATCACAGCCTGGAGCACTAGCATCATCTGTACCATGGGCCCAGCTTCCCCATCATTAGAGATGCTGAAGAAGACGATTAAGCCTGGAATGAATGCGGCTCATCTGAACGCTCATGCAACTCACAAGTACCATGCGGAGGCCATCAAGAATGTGCACACAGACATGGAAAGCTGTGCTTCCTACTCCATCCTCTACCAGCCCATTGCTGTGGCTCTGGACACTAAAGGACCTGAGATCCCAACTGGGCTCTTCAAGGGCAGCGGCACTGCAGAGGTGGAGCTGAAGAAGGGAGCCCCTCTCAAGTTCACACTTGATAACGCCTACATGGAAAAATGTAAGAAGAACATCCTGTGGCTGGATAGAGGTGGGCAGCAAGATCTACATGGATGATGGATGCTGACTTTCTGGTGATGGAGGTGGAAAATGGTGGCTCCCTGGGCAGCAAGAAGGGTGTGGACCTTCCTGGGGCTTCCGTGGACCTGCCTGACATGTCGGAGAAGGACACCCAGGACCTGAAGTTAGGGGTCAAGCAAGATGTCAATATGATGTTCACGCCATTCATCTGCAAGACATCTGATGTCCGTGAAGTTAGGAAGGTCCTGGGAGAGAAAGGAAGGAACATCAAGATAATCAGCAAAACTGAGAATCATGAAGGGGGTTGGAGGTTTGATGAAATCCTGGAGGCCAATGATGGGATTATTGGGGCTTGTGGTGATCCACCACAGGCCACTGAGATGACAGTCCTGCAGAGAAGGTCTTTCTTGCTCAGACAATGAAGATTGGGTGGTACAACCAAGCTGGGAAGCCTGTCATCTTGCCACTCTGATGCTGGAGGACATGGTCGAGAATCTCTACCCCAGCTGGACACGGTGGCTCATGCCTGTAATCCCAGCACTTTGGGAGGCCGAGGCAGGTGGATCACCTGAGGCTGGGAGTTTGAGACCAGCCTGACCAACATGGAGAAACCCTGTCTCTAGTAAAGTTAGAAAATTAGCCAGGCATGGTGGCACATGCCTGTAATCCCAGCTACTTGGGAGGCTGAGGCAGGAGAATTGCTTGAACCTGGGAGCTGAGATTGCACCACTGCACTCCAACCTGGGTAAACAAGAGCAAAACTCTGCCTTAAAAAAAAAAAAAGAAGAAGAAGAAGAAGAAAAAGCAGCTCCATTGCACCTGGGCTGAGGGCAGTGGTATGGCCAGTGCAATTCTGGAGGGAGCTGACTGCATCATGCTATCTGGAGACACAGCCAAAGGGGACAATCCTCTGGAGGTGGTACACATGCAGCACCTGATTGCCTGTGAGGCAGAGGCCACCACCTACCACCTGCAATTATTTGAGGGGCTCTGCCACCTGGCACACATTATCAGCGACACCACAGAAGCCACTGCCGTGGGTGCCATGGAGGCCTCCTTCAAGTGCTGCAGTGGGGCCATAATCCTCCTCACCAAGTCTGTGGGTATGCCCACCAGGTAGCCAGATACTGCCCATGCACCCCCATGATTTCTGTGACATGGAATCCTCAGACAGCTCTCCAGGTCCACCTGTACCATGGCATCTTCCCTGTGCTGTGTAAGGACCCGGTCCAGGAGGCCTGAGCTGAGGATGTGGACCTCTGGGTGAACTCGGCCATGAATGTTGGTAAGGCCTAAGGCTTTTCAAGAAGGAAGATGTGGTTATTGTAACTGGTGACACCCTGGCTCGCTCTGGTTTCACCAACACCATGTGTATTGCTCCTGTGCTGTGATAGACCCCAGAGCCCTTCCTCCAGCCCCTGTCCACCCCCTTCCCCAACCCTTCCATTAGGCCAGCAATGCTTATAGAGCTCACTCTGGGCTGTAACGTGGACTGGTAGGCTGGGACACTGGGGAAGAAGCTTTATGCCTCGCTGAAACATAGCTGTTTTTAGAGCCTGCTCTGGTGTGACAGCCCAGAGCTTGGCTGCCCATCATGTGGCCCCACCCAAGCAAGGGAAGAAGGAGGAATGCAGAACGGGGTCACCAGAGCATATGGCAAGAGGGTGACAGCTTCCTTTCCTGTGTGTACTCTGTTTAGTTCCTGTAGAAAATGGATGCCCAGAGGACTCCCAACCATGGCCTGGGGTCAGGAAACAGCCACCAAGAGTTAGGGGACTTAGGGCATGGGGCAGTAGTTCCAGTTTAAGCAGACTCTGGCCCTGGCCCTTACGTGCTTTTCCAACCCCCTGGGCCTTTTTCACTGACACCTGTCCCCACCCTCCACTCAGCTGTCCTGTAGCAAACACTCAACCCTCCACCTTCCATCTCCCCGACTACTGCCGTCACCTCTGGGCCTGTGGTTAGAGAACCTAGCTGTATGTCAATAAACAACAGCAGAAGAAAAAGAGGAATGAAAGAAAGAAAGAGAGAAAAAGAAAGAAAGAAAGAAAGAAAGAAAGAAAGAAAGAAAGAAAGAAAGAAAGAAAGAAAGAAAGA
>NW_022437010.1:5386212-5432438 GCF_009761245.1 Sapajus apella | reverse complement strand
AGAAAGAAAGAAAGAAAGAAAGAAAGAAAGAAAGAAAGAAAGAAAGAGAAAGAAAGAAAGAGAAAGAAAAAAGAGAAGAAAGAAAGAAAAGAAAGAAAGAGAGAAGGAAAGAAGGAAAGAAAGAAAAAAGAGAGAGAAAGAAAGGACATTAACTATGGATTTACTGAAACAAAAAAGATTGTCAGAGAGTACTATAAGCAACTGTACACCAATGAATTGGATATGTTAGATGAAATGGACAAATTCCTAGAAACGTAAAACCTATCAAGACTGAACCATGAAGACATGGAAAATCTGAACAGACCTATGACTAGTAAGGAGATTGAATCAATAATCAAAAATCTCCAGACAGCCAGGCGTTGTGGTGCACACCTGAAGGCCCAGCTAGTCAGGAGGCTGAGGTGGGAGAATCACTGGAGCCTAGGAGTTTGAAGTCAGCCTGGGCAACATAGTGAGAGAGAATGTATCTCTAAAAAAAAAAAAAAAATCTCTACAAAAAGTCCTAGACCTACTGATGTCACAGGTGAATTCACTCATTGTTCAGACCAGATGTAGGAGGGAGTCTGGACACTCCCCACCCCCACGCTCCACTCTGCCCTACAGCCACAGGCCACTATTTCTCACCCAATCCACTCTTGCTTCCCCTACCCCTCCCTTGCCTGTTTTCTGCCTCCACAAAGATTTTTTTAAAAATTCAAAAACCTGACTCTCTCTTTTCTATATTTAAAACTCTTCAAGGTTTTCCCTTTTCTTTTTGGATAACGATGGAAATCTTTCGTGGCGTCCTAATTAGGGAAAAGGAGGCAGGATGGCAAGACTGAGGGAAAGAAAAAAGAAAAAACAGATTGGACTGGCCACAGTGGTTCACACCTGTAATTCCAGCACTTTGGGAGGCTGAGGTGTGTGGATCACCTGCAGTCAGGAGTTCGAGGCCAGCCTGACCAACATGGTGAAACCCTGTCTCTACTTAAAAAAAAAAAAAAATTAGCTGGATGTGCTGGCATGCACCTGTAATCACAGGTACTTGGGAGGCTGAAGCAGGAGAATCACTGGAACCTGGGAGGCAGAGGTTGCAGTGAGCTGAGATTGTGCCATTGCACTCTAGCCTGGGCAACAAGACCAAAACTCCATCTAAAAAAAAAAAGAAAGAAAGAAAAGGAAAGGAAAAAGCAGATAAGTTGTGTCTGACTTTCTTCATGGTCCAGGACACGTAGCCCTCCTGTGCAAATAACTCACTATCTTCCTGCACCCAGTTATCATCAGACCCTTGCCTGATAGAAAAATGCAAGTTAGTTCACTGCCACCTTGGCGTTATCAGTACTGCACAAAGCCCTCTTCAGCACACAGCATAAGTACTCTTTGCTAAAGTCCCCAGCAAGCCTTTGTCTCTTTGCAGTTAGCACCTCTCTTACTAACTGCTCATCATCCCCCTACAACGGATTTTCATACTTTCTCTAGTAAATCTGCTAGATTTCTTTACCCACAACTGTCTTGGTAAATTCTTCTCACCTCCATACCACTGGTCCTAGGTAGTGACATCTTTGACATGGTCCTCTCTCTTCAGGACTTTGCATGAGCTGCTGGTTCCTAGTTGGCTACCCCTCATCCTTCACAGTGTAGCTTAGGGCTACTTCCCTTAGGGAGCTTTTCTGACCTTCCAGAGCAGTTCTACGCTCCCTGCTTCATACTGTCCTTAAGCACTTTTATTTCAGTGGATTTATGTACATTGGTGCTATTATTTAAAGTCTGATTGACCGCTTAGATTCTAAGCCCCATTAGTATATGAACCCTACATGCTTTTCTAATCATTGAATTTCTAGCACTAACATAGTGCATGAGATGGAGGAGACTCAATAAATATCTAATGAGTAAAAGAGGGGAAAAGGAAATAAGGAAGATAGGTGGGAAGAAAGAAGCTAATAGTCTCAGCCAAGCTCAGTGACTATGGCAAATCCTGTGTGACATGGAAGTATTCTGTTTTACCAAAACTTCTTTATGTACCTAACTACTGTCCTGAATCTGCACAGACCCGTGTCTGCTGTATGTGATCTGCACACACAGCATGGGTATAATTTTCAGTCACAGCTTTGTTTTTTTTTAAAAAATGGATACGTTAAATTTAGAAGTTAGGCCTATCCACACAATGTCTAACAAACTTGCTAATCAAAATATTTACAAATGCAGCTTCCAACTGCTGAAGTTAGATAATTTAATATTTCCTACTTTAGGCCAGGCAGAACACTCAAGAACACAGGAAAGGATTGAAAGGCTAAGAAAAATGGAATGAAGCTTTTTGGAATTTATATGGTTCATTTCATCCAACAAAAGTGAAACAGTTACACATTGAGTAGTACTCAGGGAATGTCATGACATCCAAGCTGCAGATCCAATGGGACTCTATTTTCGGAAGAGCTTCCATTTTAAAATTGAGTCTTCCCACAAAAGAGGAGTGGAATATAGCCTCTGTGTGGGCAGAAGGCATGCTGCAGACACGTCTGGAGGAGGAACATTCAGACACAAGATTGCTGCAAATTCCCATGAGCAGAGAGAGGCCCTCCTCTGTGATCACCACCCTCACCCTCCACTTCCGCCTTTGGATCTTGACTCTTACAAAGCTGCAACAGCATCAGTTGGCTCACAATTAAATTTCTCCAGTTTTACATGATGTTTTTACTTTAAAATATTTCTACTTATATGTAGAAATCCAAGTTTCAAATATTTCATTTAATCTGGGCCTACTTGGCAGAGAACAGCAGATCAAAGTCGAACTCCTTTTGCTGCCATTACAAATTACTAACAACTTAGTGGCCTCTTTTGCTGCCATTATAAATTACTAACAACTCAGAGGCTTCAGCAACACCAATCTATCCTCTCACAGTTCTATAAGTCAGAAGACCAATATGGTTTTCTTTGACTAAAACCAAAGTGTCAATAGGCTATGTTTCTTTCTGGAGGGTCTAGGGGGAAAATCTGTTTCCTGCTAATTTGGGTTGTTGACAGAATTAGGTTCCTTGCTAGTTGTCAGTGGGGGGCCATTCCTAGCTTCTGAAGCCCCTGCATTTCTTGGCTTATGGCCTCTCCCTCCATATTCCAAGCCTGCAATGGTGGGTTGAGTTCCTCTCTTGCTGTGAGTCTCTCTTCCTTTTTTTCCCCTCCCATCTCTTTACTTGCAGCTGGGAAAGGTTCTCCACTTTTAAGGACTTGTGTGATTATATTGAGTCCACCTGAATAATCCAGATACACTCCCTATTTTAAAATACTTAACCTTAATCACATCTGCAAAGTCCCTTTACCATGGAAGGTATCATACTCTGGGGGTTAGAAAGTAGACATATTGGCCTGGCGTGGTGGCTCACGCCTATAATCCGAGGCGGGCAGATCATGAGGTCAGGAATTCGAGACCAGCCTGACCAAGATGGTGAAAACCCGTCTCTCCTAAAAATACAAAAATTAGCGGGGCGTGGTGGCGGGTGCCTGTAATTTCAGCTACTCGGAAGGCTGAGGCAGGAGAATCGCTTGAATCCGGGAGGCAGAGGTTGCAGTGAGCCAAGATCATACCACTGCACTCCAACACTGGGCAACAGAGTGAGACTCTGTCTAGAAAAAAAAAAACAAAGGAAAAGAAATAGACACATTTGTGGGTCCATTATTCTGCCTACCTCAAAGATATTCATTGATTGAGGTGGGGGATGTGCTAGAGATTTTCTTTAGAACTTTGAGTGAGCTCCTCTGTGAATCAAAAAGATATTCTTGTAAAGTGTCTAGCCTTATGCTTCTGATATTTAAGAGCTTCAGTGATTGCCATTTCTTGGAGAATTCCTTTATATTTTAGTAAGCCTTCAAAGAACATTATTATCCTTCCCCACTGAGTTTTACACACAGTCTCAGTGTCATTATTTTATTCCTTGCACCCTCTTATTTTCTGAGAGTCACCAACTATAATGTAAGTTGCTTTGCCTTGTTGTATATGTTTATTTCCTTTTTTTCTGGGTCTTTTGGAGAGGGTCCAGATTATAATTTTTTTCTATTTTTTCAGAGTGAGGGGAAAAAAGTCTCCAGAAAAAGAGAAAGTTTTCTCACTTGCCTTCTATTTCATTTCCCTAGGCTTTCAAATTTATAACAGTCCTTGTATTCTGATTTTTCCATGCAGACATTTTCTAACAGAGATGTTTCTGCAATTTCTTTGCATCTTCCCTTCATGTTATGAGTATAGCCAAATTTAAAAAATATACCCAACCAGAATAAATGTTGCTCTTATATCTCTGGATTTTTGCATGCAACTGGCCATTAAACTAAGACAACTGGACTTCAAAACAACTGAATTAACAAATACATTGATAATCTGATCAATTTTTTGGTTGAATAAGAGCCAAATGTTTTAAGATCTGGCATTAAAGAAAAAAAAGAATATATCACACATTTTTCAATTTAGTTAATTAACATCTCCTAAATTTGGTGTCCTATTTCTGGTTATGTGTTAAATTTACCCATGGTGTTGTCCTTTACATTTGAGAAAAATTTAATGAAGTCTTTCTATAGGGAAGTGTTAAAAGTATAATGCCAAGTGAAAAGGAGATTATAAAATAACATATACAATGTAATTTATTAATATATATTTCACAATGTAATTTTTCTATAGTACCTAAAGTAAAAATACAAAAGAATATAAAACAGATATACATATACATGAATGATAGTAGATCAAGTTAACAAACAGTGCAATCTTTCACCTTCCCTCCAATCCTGAATCTATTAAAAGAAAAGAGCTATATTTTAGAAAGAATAACTTTGCAACATTCGAGGAAAACATGAAATGAAACCACCATTAAAAGACCAGAAAATTCGAGGCATTCCCGGAAAGAAGACAGAAAATGAATGGGAGAAGACTAAAAACAGGCTCCTTATCCCAGAACACTGCATCCCAACACACCCGTAGGTGAAAGGCCAGTCGGGGAAATTCCAAAGTCAGAGAGATCAAATGGAATAAGAAGAGAAGGGGCCATGGAGCAATGCTTCTGCTGAGACAGTCAAGAAACCATCTCTCTTCTGTCTCCTGATTTATACACACAACACATGTGTTTGATTCCCAGTTTAAAGTGGAGAACTGCACTCTAAAGCAAGCAAACTTCCTTCCCTGCAGAGGCGTCCTAGTGTGGGGGCCTGGAATAGAAAAGCAGAGCTTGAGATAATTCCAGTCGGCTACCACAATCAGGGAGAGAAAATTGAAAAGACAGCTCTGTCCAAGAAGGAAATACACGAAAGGGCTGAGATGCGAGGATCACTTGAGGCAGGAAGTTCAAGACCAGCCTAGATGTTATAGCAAAACCTCATCTCAAAAACAAAACAAAAGCAACAACAGTGCTTCACCACCAACACATTGGACTATTGCCATGGTTCCCACAGAGTTTTCTAGCGTCCATGTTGCCAGGAGAAGTGCAATGCCATTTTTTTTCCTCTTTTCATTGTAAGTAACTGGCTTTCCTCTCTCCGGAGATGTCACTCAGCAGGCTCTTTCAATCTCACAACTGATGCTTTTCTTCAGTTGGGAAATTTTACTTTATTTCCTCTATTACTTCCCCTATTTTCTTTGTTCTTTCCTTCTGGAGTTTCCATGAGTGAATGTCTTTCAATTTTCAATGTCTTTCAACTATCCTATTTTTCTTTTAACTAACTTTTTTACTATTCCTTCTTGGATCCTTGCAAGCGTGAGTTCTTAATTTGGTCACTGTTTTGGACTGGATGTTTGTGCTCCCCCAAATTTATATGTTGAAATCTTGACCCCCAAGGTGATAATCTTAGGAGGTGGGGCCTTTGCAAGGTGATTAGGTTATGAGGTTGGGGCCCTCATGAAAATGATTAGTGTCCTTATAAATGCGACCCTAGGTCTCTCTCTCACTTCTTCCCCTTCCGTCATGTGAGGACATAACAAGAATCTCGTATCAGAATTAGGAAAGTGAGCATTCACCAGAACCTGACTATGCTGGCCACCCAGGCTGTGGCATATTTGTCATAACAGCTCATACAGACTAAGACTGACACCTTTGTGAGCAAATGCATCTCAATGTTGCCAGGACCTCCTTATAAAATGTTTAGAATGTGTCTCAGAATTGTCCACTCAAGAAAGAGAATAGGGGAATATTTACTCACTGATTTTCCAACACTTTCAAATATAGGCAAGTATTCTAGATGTAATTTAGGGTGAAAAATCTCTTCATGTGCTTTGCATGTTGAAATACTGTAGTCAGTTGATACATAAATATTACTATAAAATACTGTATTATTGATTCTGATGGAAACTCTTAATTTTATCTACTATAACAATTATTAAGAGCTTTCCAATTAACCAAGCTGATGTATCTGGAGAGTGTAAATATTTTTAAGTAGATACTTGCTGCAAATATTCCCCCATCAGCTGTTGGAGATCAAAGGAGACTAAAGAGGCATGACAGCTACATGCAATGCATGATACTGTGTTGGATTCTGGCTCATGGAAAAAAGGTTCTGTGAGAGACATCATTGGGACACTTTGCAAAATTGGCTTCCCTCTTGTGTTTAGTCTCTTAACCTGAAGTTCTTGGCTGTTTCTTTGCAGAGACCTCCAAGGTAACTATGATCCCTAATTAAAGGCTCATTAATCATGCAAAGGTTTATCACAGAGAAAAAACTAAAACTAAATTACTGCCCACAGGAGAGGAGTTTGGAACTACAGGATGATAATAATGCTTGACACTAATAAATCACTCTGGAAAAGAAGTTTATAAAATCTAGCAGCTCTTAAAACTCAACATGCTATTTATAGGAAAGAATATGAAAGAGAACTGTAGAACAAAGACTTTTTTTTGCCTTCTTTGAGCCATTTGAATCATCACACTCACCGTATTGCTAACTTACACTTGCAGCGTTCATCCTTTGGTGGCAGAAGGCCAAAACATTCTTAGAAAGTTGTTAGGAAGGGAAAGGAGTCATCACTTCCTCGGCTTAGGTTCAGAGTTCTGCTGAAAACCACTGTCTCTAGCACTCAATCTGTCCTCTTCACCTGACTCTCCGGAAGAAAGTTCTACAGAGGAGAAGCTGGAGCATGGAACAAGGCCCTTAAACTCACCAATTCTGAAATATCCTTTATGGTAGCATGCATGCTTATTAATTTTTTCACAGTGGATATAGAAACATTAGTCCTATTTGCCCATTCATTTATGTATTAATTAATTCATTTATTCATTCATATGCCTTGATTCATGGATTCAGAGATTAGTTGTTGAGTTTCCTGTATCTGCAAAAATCTGGGCTAGGTACCGTAGCTATAGACACATACACGAGAGATGGCCTCTGCCTATAAGAAGAAACAGGCAGTAGCCAATGGTCGGAATTCATTCATTCAGGAAATATTTATTGAGTGTCTACTCTAGATCAAGCAATATTATAGGAGCTTATATCATATTTGGGGCAGAAAGCTTTTAATTAAACAAATTTAAAAGGTTGTTCCTCTTTGTGCTTAGTGATGTATGTACCTGCTATGTGTGAGCCATGTAATTGCTATTATTTGAGCAAGTAAAGCTTAAAAGATATTATCTAGTGGAGACATGAGCAAGATATTAAAGTCAATATTGGCAGGGTGCGGTGGCTCACACCTATAATCCTAGTGCTTTGGGAGGCCAAGGTGGGAGGATTGCTTGAGCACAGGAGTTTGAGACCAGCCTGGGCAACATAGTAAGAAATCATCTCTATAAAAATTTTTAAAATCAGCCAGGCGTGGTGGTACATGCCTGTAGTCCAAGCTACTTGGGAGGCTGAGGTGGGAGGATCACTTAAGCCTGGGAGTTTAAGGCTGCAGTGAGCCATGTTGTGCCACTGCATCCTAACCTGGGTGACAGAGGGGGACCTTGTCAAAATTAATTAATTAATAAAGCAAATCTTCAAAACCTATTTAACTCTCTATGGTTGAGTTGCTAAACAAAATTACCAAATACATCACTAGTCTGTGGCATAGTTTATCAGCTTTGGCACTACTGACATTTTGGGACAGACAATTCTTTGTGGCAGGAGCTGTCCTGTGCATTACAGGATGTGTGGCAGCACACTTGGCCTCTACTCAGGGATACCAGTGGCACTCCCTCCTCAGATGTAACAGGCAAAACTGTCTCCAGACATTACCAAATGTCTCCTGGGGAACACAATTACCTCTTGTTGAGAAACACTGGTGTATGGGGAAAAATGTTCCAAATGGCAATTAGGGACCCTAGAAATATGTATTCTGTCCTTCAATGTCCTTGCCCAAGAGTTTTAGAGGGCTTCTTTTCCTCCTTGTTCTTATGTTTTCTGTCTAACCTTAGCCCTGCATCAGAGACTTCATTTTGCTCCTCTCCTCAGCTTCCTGGGGGAGAAAGGGCAGGAAAAGAACTCAGGGAAGCTGCTTTCCAACTGGAGCTGGTCAACCCCAAAGACAGAAGTGGGAAACCTGAATGGTGTTGCCATCACAGGCAAAGTTTGCCTCTTAATTCCTTTCGCTGTGGATCCATACACCCCCAGTCACACAGAGCCCTGCGGCAACATTTACTCATGCAGTCACAGGTTCCTGCATGGCTCCTGCACCCCTCCGCAGGCCGTGAGGAAGGTGGTTTGTATCAGCTTAC
Organism: Sapajus apella; assembly: GCF_009761245.1. NCBI lineage: Eukaryota > Metazoa > Chordata > Mammalia > Primates > Cebidae > Sapajus > Sapajus apella. Next base: position 5,423,808 of record NW_022437010.1, on the reverse strand, counting down.
TTTTTGCTCTTCTGAATGGTTGAGGTCAGCCACATGAGATCCTCTGCAGGTGCTCATCTTCTCTTGCTCAAGGGTCCTGCCAACTGCGAACTCTTCTCTCCTCACCTCCAATGCAGGGGGATGGGTAATTCCAAAGCTCATGTATACACCAGAGTCACCTTTTTAGGTTTTGTCCACCTTCCTCTGGGGTCTTTTTATAACACAGCTGCCCACATGAAGAGAAGAAAGTCAGCACCAAGCCGATGGACTCTGACACCATCTTATCTCTGACATGATATTTTATCTCTGACACCATCTCTGTGACTTAACTTCGCTAGGACTGAGCTTGCTCACCTGTAAAATGGATCACAATAGGACCAACATCATGGAGGTGTTGGAGAACTAAATTATTTAAGTGGAAAGCAGTTAGAACAGCACCTGACCCCTCATGTGTCCAATGTGTTAGCTCTTCCTAATAGGGGTGGTCTACTACAAATACTGAAAAGGACTCTACTGTGGGATCTCACTTGAAGAATTTAGAGGTCTATAAAAGACTGGGAATTTAGGGTTCCCAGTCTTTTGGCTGGCTCCTGAGATATATCTTGGAAGATGAATGTGGGAGCATCTGAATTATTCTTTCTCTAATCACTCAGGTTGTCTACTTCATTTTTGAGTAGAGCTCCTTCAAACACATCCATTTTTATTTTCATTATGTCTGTTATTTTTTCCCGGTGACAAATAATGTGTTTTGAGCTCAGCTCCATGTTGCCCTATCTATTAATATATCCTTTCTTTATTGCCAGGACAGGAAGCCTGAAAACTACACTTCCCAGAATCCTTTGCCTACTGCTTCCTGTTAACTTCTGCCAATGGGAGGCTCTGGCAGGAAATTGGAAGGTGGGAGGAAAGTTGAAAAGAGGTTTCTCCCTTCAGCTTCTGGGGGTGTCTTCAGCTGTGCAAAGGCAGCATAGTGTCATAATGGCCCTGTTGTGGTTGCCATTGTCCCATTTACTCTTTTCAGACTTAATCACTGCAGTGGTTCCCTACTAGTCTTTGAATAACATTACTTCTCTTTATGACTCTTCTCCTGTTTGTATATTTACTGCTATTTTCCTAAACCACTTCCAGATTGGCAGGAATCATTGTTTAAAGACTTTAGATGCTCAAAGAAGTTTAGTATGTGCTATACAAAATGACTGAAATCTCTAAAATCCTTGTTTTAAAAAATCTTAAATGCTGGGTACAGTATGGCTCAAGCCTGTAATCCCACCCCTTTGGGAGGCCATGGCAGGAGAATCACTTGAGACCAGGGGTTAGAGACCAGCCTGGGCAACACAGGCAGACCCCTGTCTTTACAAAAACCTAAAAAACTTAGCTAAGTGTGGTGGCGCACATCTGTAGTTCCAGCCACTCAGGAAGCTGAGGTGGGAGAATCGCTTCAACCCAGGAGGTGGAGGTTGCAGTGAGCCAAGATCATGTCTGCACTGCAGCCTGGGTGACAGAGCATGACTCTGTCTCAAAAAATGACAACAACAACAAAAAACTTACAAACAAAACCTATCAAAACTCACACGAACACGTAGGGACCAGTGAACAAATATTACAGATTAAAATGAAAGACTATGCTAGATGCACTTTATTAGTTATCTGTTGCTGCACAACAAATTATCCTTAGTTAGTGGCTTAAACAGCAATCATTTATTATTTCTCATGGTTTCTGTGGGTAAAGAATTTCAGAACAGTTTGGTTGGATGGTCTTGGCTCTGGGTCTCCATGAAATTACAGTTCGATATCAGCTAGGGCTGCAGTCGTCTAAAGTTTTGACTGGACTTGGAGGACCTACTTTTCAAAATGGCTCACTCCTGAAGCTGGCAAGTCAGTGCTGGCTGTTGGCAGGAGGTCTTAGTTCCTTTCTATGTGGGCTTCTCTACAAGGCTGCTTGAATGCCTCATAGCATGGCAGCTGGCTTCCCCCAAAGAAAGTAATCCAAGAGACCAAGAAGGAAACTGCAATACCTTTTATGATTTATCCTTGGAAGTCAAATGTCATTACTTTATTCATATTCTATTGGTCACACAAGGCCAGCCCTGATTCGTTGTGCAAAGTGACTACACACAGGAACATATACCAGGAGTCAAGTTCACTGGAAGCCCTTTTGGACACTGGCTCGCATGTGCACAGTCACTGTGTATGCATTAGGTGATGAGCGCATAGTCCAGGTGAAGATGAAACATGGGAAACTCTCCTTTTCCAACAAGGGAGCGGGAAAGTTATAGATTTCAGGAGTTCCTTGAATGAGAGAGAAGGAATGAAGGGAGGAACATGAGTCTTTCACATTTCCCTGTAGCCTATGAGAAAATATAACAAGCTAATGAAATGTTGAGCCAGTTGTTCTGAAAGGCATGAACAGGATGTATTCAGTTGCTTCTTTTCTCTTTCCCTTTTGTTTTAGCCATCATTTTTTCATTCCCTCTTGTCAGCATTACTCTGGAGGTACCTACATTGGGAGGTAGGAACTCCATGAAATGCAGCCAACAATTTTATATCCCCACTCACCAGGAATACACACCCAGGCTGCTGAGGGGGAGTTTCTAAGGGAGAAAAGGCATTAGCAAGAAGTAGCCCAGAGAAGTGTTGGCATTAGCAACACCTTTATTTATTTTAAAGTTAGAACATGCAACTACATATGTGTGAGGAGGTAAGGACTGGAAATGTTCTTTACTCAGTAATCATCTGTGCCAGGCACAGTTGCAAATACTGTGGGAGGTTCAAAGATGGGTGAGACATAGTTCCTGACCTCAAGGAACTTATGGTTTAAAGACAAAACGGATCAGCACTCATCTAACTGTGATACAAAATTAAGAACCACAAGGGGTTATTGAGGGGCATCCCAGTAATTCTGACCAGGGGATCAGAGAAGGGTTCATGCAAGGTTGAGTCTGAGAGGGGTCTTGAAGGAATAGGACATGCACAGGTGAGCGGGAGGCACCGGGGTGGAAGTGCAATCTATTTTAGCCTGGAAGAACTAAATATGCAAAGGCATGGAAGAGAGGAGGGGATATGTCAGTCGAAGGAGTAACAAGGAAGGCAGTATGGCTGCAGTGCATGGGTGGGAAACGCAGAGGGCTCTGGATGGGGAGGAGGATGGCAAGATGAGATGGAACCAGATCCTGGTGAGTCTTTGGTGCCACACAGGGCGTCAGAGTCACTCAGCAATGATTCAGCAATGGAAGGAAATGAAGATTCTTAAAGAAGGGAAATGGCATTTTCACACCCATGGTAAAAATGGGAGAATTAATACCAGAGACACTGAGACCAAAATGTGTGTCTCTGGTTGAAGAAATTATGACTATTTAAATTTTTCCCCTTTGAGACACCTGCAGTTTCTAATTTTCCCATAGTGAGTGTGGACACGTGGTGAAAATTTTAAAATAGAATACATAAAATAGTTTTTAAAGGGTAAGATACACATAGGGGAAAAGGAGGAGGCCAATGAGAATGGAGTGTCTGCTGTTGGTAGGGAAGAACCTAGCTCTGGAGGCCACAGGCTGGAGGCCAGCCAGGAGGAAGCCAGCAAAGAGGGGAAGCAGAGGATCTCATTCATGTATCCCCCGAATATCTGTTGAGTATCTGCCTTGGGCTGGGCACTGTTTTAGGAATTTGCTGGAGAAATGGCTGAGTGCAGAAAAGGATGGGCAGGGATGGGGGTTTTCTTTTAGGCTATGAGAGATTTGAGTGTGTTTGTAAGCTCAGGGGAAGGAGTATGCGGAGAATGAAACACAAAATGGCAAAAACATGGAAACGATAAAAGATGAAGTCCGAGAGCCAATCAGAAGGAATAAGATCAGGTTTGCAAATGCAGTGTGTATGTGTGTGTGTGTGTGTGTGTGTGTGTATTTGTGTCTCAGAAAATATCTCAATTAGAGAATATATAATTATGAATATCTGTATAAGTGGGTACACACGAGCACATTTTGGGTCTGAATTTACAGTGATTACTGAAGATAAAGTTTTGGGCAGAGTTTGAGGCATTTTTTCTGCTGTCTATAAAAGTGCCCAAGGGCAATTCAGAAATAGGAAACAATATACAACAATCCCTATAAACAAAGCAAGTGAGGAAATGCAGTTTTCCCATGTTATGCTCCAAAGAGCAGAAAATATTACAAGAGGATGGAAGAAAAATGGTTACAGAGGAAAACACTCTGCCCAAAGGGCGTGGTGATACCAACATGACTGCCCAGCTGGCTGAGAGTTTAGAAGCCTCCCGGAAGCCTGGCCACCGCATGGCTGGACCATCATACCTCTGGATTGGGGTTGATGGATGTGCCTCCCATAGGCTTTGATGCTCTTTACCCTCTTCAAAATTGCCTGTTTTAAAGAATTTGTGTTTGGCCAGAGTTAAATGATCCACTTCGCTTGGGATTTCTCTCCCTGACTCAGGGAGAGCACAATCCAACTTGTTTCAGGTGACAGCCTAAGGGAGGAAGTGGAGGACTTTGAGGACTGTGAGAGCCAATTTTTATAGTCAATTGCTAAAGCTCAGCTGACCCTTCCAGGAAATGGAAAGACTGAGCAGGCCCAGGCACTGCAGTCTGCGGCAACCGGGTCAGGAAGGTGCGCTGAATTTAATTACCCAGCCTGGCATCCCCTCGAGCTTGCTTGCTTGGTGTTGCTTCTTTCTTAATCAAGAAGAGACTCCCATGGTGGTGTCTTAATGTAAACAAAGCAATTTGTGACTTGATTAATAAATCAAAGATGGACAAATCTGTCCTTTTCTCCCTTCTCCTCTTTACCAGGGACTTGGACTATTTTAAGGAGTGTCTTTCCATGCGAAAGGCAGTGGCTGCCTCAGGTTTATCTGGCTTGGTGTCTTTCTGTTTCTCCCTTCTTATCACCTCCACAGCAAGGGATTCATTCCAGGCATTCCATAGAGGCTAGACCCATTCCTTCTGTGCCCTGGGAAATGTACAAGGTTGGAAATGCCACGCCCCTTAAAAGCAATCCAACATGCGATTGTCCAGGTGATGAGGTATGTAGCTAATATTAGTCGCTGTGATTTGTCAAGAGAATAACTACCTGGTGATAGATTTTTCATGAATGTATCTCAAGTCATCTATCACTGTGACAATGAACTTTTCATATCTGGGCAGTCCTGTGATGGTTACAGAAACCAAGAACTCCTTTAATAGAACTGCATGTCTATTAAATTACAGGAGGGAAAGAATGCAAATACGAAGCTCTTGCAGTGAAAAGAGGCACAACAAATGTGAAAAAGTAACAAAATAATTCTATGCTGAGACATCGTGAAAAATCAACATGTTGGTGTGTGTGTATATGTGTGTTTCGTTTGTTTGCTTTTGTCCTTAGAAATTTATTCTGCAATGTCTTCTTTTTCTGACAAACACCATCACCCCAGGCTGAAATGAAGCTGCCACCTCCCCTGAATACACTCATGGGCAAAGAAGGGCCCTGAGAAATCCCTAGTACATGTACATCCTGAACTCCCAGGCCTCTCTGGATGTGATGTATTCCCCAAACTAAATTGGTACAGTGCAAATAATGACTTGTACTAGTTTTCTATTTGCAGTTTTAACAAATTACCACAAATATGCTGGCTTAAATAATATGATTTTATTATCTTGCAATTACTTCTGAAGGTCAGAAGTCTGACATGGGTTTCACCGGGCTAAAATCACATTTCCCTCTGAAGACACTAGGGAGGAATCCGTTTTTTTGCTTTTGTCAGTTTCTAGAGGCTGACCAAATTCCTTGGTTTCAGGCCTTTTCCTTCTGTCTTCAAAGCCAGCAAGGGTGGGTTGATTCTTCCCATCACAGGACTCTGACCTCTTCTTTCTTCCTTTTCCACTTTTAAAGGCCTCTGTGATTACATTGGCTACTAGGGACAATCCAGGATAATCTCCATATTTTAATGTCAGCTGATTTAGCAGTCTAATTCCACCTGCAACCTTAATTCTCTTTTACCACATTAACTAACTTATTAACAGGTTCCAGGGACTGAGTCATGGACATTTTTGCAAGGCTCTTTTTCTGCTTACCACAGGACTTAAATTTCTTTGTTGTTGAGTTTTTCTTTGTGTTAAGCTCTCTTTTGCCTCAAAATAGTAACAGAACAAGCAAAGCGAAGTGATCTCTTAAAACAGGTTCCCAAAACAGATTAGCTTTCAAAGGTCAGCTCTCCCTTTCTTGCTACTTACTGGTCTTGGGCAAGTTACTAACCTCTCTCTAAACCTCAGCTCCTCATCTGTAAAATGGGGATAATACAGCCCTCTTACAAAAATTACAAAGGAGATGGGATGATGTTTGCAAAGCTTTACCATAACACCTAGCATGTAGTAAGTGCTCAATGAAAGTTAAAGTTTTTAAAAAGCTAGAGGAAATGGGGTGGGGTGGGAGCGGTGAGAGAGAAGAGACAGTACTATCTGGATCTTTGTACACGGAATCCCCCCAGATGGTTCAGCCTTCCTTGTTGCTCTCCCTGCATTGAATCCTGCCCGTAGAAGCCTCCCAGGCACTATGGGTGGGAGAAGAAAAGTAAAGTTCAGCTGTCATCTTTGCACCCTGTTCTGTGGCTGCTGTTTTCTTTTCCTTTGCTGCCTCCTTCCACCGCTGGCCCTCCACTGCAGACAGGCCAGGGGATCGCAGCCTTGGGGTATAGCTGGCTCAGGCTGAGTGTCCCGACGGAAGCTGCAGGAGCAGTGGGGAGACACATAGCTGAGCCCCACTTCTGCTGGTTCACAATCACTCGCTGAGCCAGCCCAGTGTGGTCCAAGTCCTAAACTCCCCAAGGCGTTTTGATTAGATTAGCCAGTGGAAGCCAGGGTTTTCCAGGACTAATTATTCCTGACTTTGCACAAAAGTCACTCCGTGTGCAGGCCTTGTCACTGCGCCTGGGGAGGGGGCCCAAAGTCCAGCTGGCCTTTTCCACACCAGTGCAGGAGGACACTCTGGTGATGATCAGGGGCTGAGAGGGACCCAGGGAACCTAATGCAGATGGTGGGAAAGCTTGACCTTCCAGGGCAGCAAGGTTTACTTACTGGGTTGATAAAAAAAAAGCAAAAAAGTGTTAGCATACAGTGTTGATGAGGATGCAGGGAAACTCTGCATCCTTTGAGAAAGTAAACAAACATTTCTCAGATTAAAAGCACACATATGTACCTTTCTGCCCAGCAATCCAACTTTAGCAAACCTATCATATTGAAGAAATTAAAATACTAGTACATAATGTTCTTTGAACAGAAATATTTGTGAACACAATGCTTGCACAGTACAAAAAAACCTTGAAAAACTTAAATATCCATCAATAGAAGGAGTTATACAGCCATTTAAAAGGAAGTATTTAACAATTCCTCTTGAGGAATTTGTTGCAGAGGAGCACATATTACAATTTTGCAAAAATGAAACAAAGCAAAAGCCCCAAGCCACCCTCTGTATGTGTATGTGTGTACATGTCTATAGTAGCATGGGAAAAAGCATGGAAGAACATACATCAACCTGCTACCATTTATTAGTGGATGGAAGAATTTTTTTTCTCCCTTGAATTGCTTCATTATTTACAATAACTTTGTTATCTTTTTTTAATGTTGGGAGAGAAATTTAAGATAAATGGTTGGGTGGTGGTGAGGAAGAGACACTGTCAAGGAAGATAGAGAGGAATCACTTGCAGGGAGAACCTGAAGACTCCAGTTGGGGGTTTGCAGAAAGCAAAAGCCGGGGGTCTGGTCTGGGCTCTGAAGCAGGGTGGGGTGGAACAGAGTCTGGGGGTGGCTCAGGCATTGTTGAGGCATCTGGCTATTTTAACTCAAGGAGCTTATCTAGAGCATCCTTTGAGAAGGCCAGAGAGGATGGTGGAGCGATGGGTAGTAGCCTGTAGCAAGAGAAATTTAAAACATTTTACCATAAAGAATAACTGCCCCCAAAGTATTAACGGAGTGAGGTCCTCAAGGTTATTTTGAAGAATTGGGTGAGATTCACCTGAGGAAATTAAATTAATAACACCTAGCAGGAGGCAACTGGCATGTTGTCCGAAAGAGTTTTACCCGTACTGTCCCATTGATACAAAGTACACTCCTATGAGGTAGGTATGATTATCCCCATTTTGCAGAGGAGGAAACTGAGATATAGCGAGGTTCAGTAACAGGCCCATGGTCATGCAGGTGGGAACAGGAGTCTTCCGGCTCCGAAGTTCTGGCTCTTGGAAGCCACACTAAAGGCTACATTCTTCCAGGGCGCAAATCTGGACGCAAATATTAGAAATTTGGACAGAAATAGTGTACTCTCCTCCCCTCACCCCTTGGGGCTGGAGTGGGGCGAAAGCCCCTTCTCCATGAGCCTGCTGGGATTGCCAGACTTCGGTGGTGGCTGAGCTGAGGTTCCACTCTCCTGGGGCTGGGCAGGGCTGGGTTCACTTTCCTCCCGCCAGCATTCCGGTTTGGGAGCAGAGGCTGCCCAGGCGCTGACCTCAAAAAAGGGTCCCTGTGGGGGTTTTCTCTACTGTTCTCTCCTGTGATGGAGGGGTTGGTGGGGGGAACCACAAGCTACAGAATTACAAAGTTCCCAGACTCCCTGGCCTAGGGAGGTACTGTAAGTGACTTGGGGGTTTGGGGGTGTGGGGAGGTGCCTTCCAGAGCCCCGCAGCTGGCGTCCTCAGCCGCTCATTTCCATTCCCGCCCCCACCCCTCCCACCCCGGTCCACCACCTGGTTTTTACGTCTGGAGCGGGGATGAGGGTCGTGGGTGGCGGGGTCTCGATGGGGAGGAGATCAACGGTTGGATTTCCCTTGGTAGGTGTTCTGAGAGGCCAGGAATCCTTCCCTCGCGTGACCCTCCCTGGGTCGGGGCGGTGACAGTTCCAGAGGACCGGCCGCCAGCGCTTCAGAGCTTGAGCTCCTGTATTGGAGGGAAAAGTAGGGGTGGTGGGGAGAGAATGGTTGGTTACTTTCCTGGTATTTGAGGGAGAATTCGGCAAGGGGGAAATTTCTGCCTCCATCTTTGCCTGGCTCATCGGATTTCCTGGGGTGGGCTCCGAGAGAGGGCTCTGGGCTGGCGCTACTGCCAGCCCTCTGGCTTGGTCCGTCCAGCGCCAAGGCAGCAGGTCCCCTGCGGTCCTGGCCCTCTGGGATTCTGATTACGGTGGAAAGATCTCTGGATCCGCAGAAGGAGAATCTGCGTTGAGGTTCTTGTGCTCATTTGCTTCTCTGAGGGCCTGAAAGAAAATAAGTCCCCAAATCATCTTTGTCCCTTAGCTCTAGCCCAGGGCTCTATCTCCATCTCCAAGTTTCTCCATCATCTTCTTCTGTGTTTCAGATGATCGCCCACCTCTATTCCCTTGTAACCCTACTTCGGGATCTTTTTTCCCTCTCGTTTCTTCCCGTGTCCCCCATTTTCCACGCTAGAGTCCTTTTTCTCTCGCCAGTTTCCTCCCTCCCTCCGATTTCCCTTCCCACTGGCCCTGGAGTTCCTTGGGCCCAGCGTGGGCTCTGGAACTGGCCTGACGTGTTCACAATAAGGACGGTCAGACATTACACTTAAGTGAACTACCCTGCCTTGAACCTACTCGATCAGGGGATGTGATAAAGAGGTCCTTCTCTAATCCCAACAGCTCTTCAAAGGCTCGAAGCCAGCCTGAGTGGGCCGCTTGGAGAGCCATGGGCCGTGTGAAGACACGAAGAGGCTGCTTCGACGTGGGGAGGAGGTAGGTATGACGATGTCCTCCGTGCCTGAAGCCCACTGCGTCCCACTCCCAATACTCCCACCGCCTCATCAATGGGGCATGCTCGCCCTGGTTAATTAATGTCACCCCCCCGAACTGCCAACAAGACTAGCCGCTTTGCTGCTTAAAAACGATAACATCAACGAACATATGGAGATGTCATCATGATTAAACAGCAAATTATAGTCGAAGACGGAGCGATAATAAGCTATAACAATCAGCACAAGAAGAAGAAACGTTCTCTAAAGCGCCAGTTGCGGAAGCCTGCGTTTCCAAGACTGCAGCCTTGAGTTCCCGGGGATGGCTCCATGCGCACGTGAGCGTGGTCCTCGGCTTGGGACAGGCGAGGGAGCCCCAGACAGGACCATCAGGTTTAGAGAATCCCAGGGTGATCTGGGACTTTGCGGCGTGAGTGCTTGGAAGGGCGTGGAGGGGCTGGGGGAGGGGATAGGGCGCCCTTTCTCTAGGGCGGCCCCGCCTGGGAAGCAGTTGGAACCGCAGTAGGAGCCCGGGGTTCCTAGAGAAGAACCCTGTTAGGGGAGCAAACGAGCCCGCGCTTCCAGTCCCCGCCCCTTCGTCCCTTCTGCCACTCCCTCAGCCTCGTCTCTTCCTAGATCTTGCAGGAGATTGATTTCTGAGTAGGAGGCCCGCGCTGCTACAGGAGGGGCGTCCTCTGTGGGTCTTGGGGGTCTCCCTTCTCCCCACAGTCGGAGCAGAAGGGCTCCTGCCTTTTATTTTGATAATCAATGGCCTTAGTTGTGAGCACTCGTTTGCCCCCAATTTGCAGAGGAAAAGATACCGTTAGGAGCGGAGTGCTATGAAGGCAAAAATGGAGAAGACCCTCCCTCTTTATCCTGGTTCTCCCCCTCCTCATTAAATAGATTCTAATTTAAGATAGGCACAGACATTCTAATTTGAATTCCAGGGGTTGCACTCCGGTTAGAATCATCCTATTTATATGTAGACCGAAAATAACGGTTGAAACGAAACCAACAAAATGCGGCTATTTTCCAAAACCCCGAGCGTTTGCTGGCGGGTGACCACCCCGCGGAGGTAGCGCGGATCAGCTTTGGTTTTGACTGAGAACCCGGGATCAACGGAGGAGGGAGCAGGGTGGAGGGTAGCAGGCGAAACGATTCCCCGGAGTGGCCCGCGCGGCGCGCGCGTGAGCGCGCGGCCGTAATATATGCTGCCATTAAGAATCCGCGCAGCTTCCAGCGCTCCGGGCGTAGGTACCCATGTGTTGCTAGAATTCAATCCGTGGGGGGAATGCAGATTGGGCTGCGACCCACTGGGTTTGATTTATGAACTGTTACACTAGCGATTGTTTACACATTGCATTTCAGAGCCCGGGTGCACCCTCCCCGCGGCGGGCTGCGGGCTTCTCAGTGCGGGAACCTGCTGCAGCCTCCTCGGTCTCTCTCCATTCTCCTCCCTCCCCCACACACCCCGGGAGGTCCTGCAACTTCCTCCCACAGCCACCTTCTCCAAGAAATCAGATTTCGATTTCTCTGAACCCAGAGACCTACACGCAGTTCTCCCCTCCCCTCCCCTCCCTCACACGCACACGCCAGGCCTGCAGCCCACGGACCCGGGTCGCCTCTGCCCCTGTTTACTCCGGAATCTTTACTTCTCCGTGAGGCCATGCGGGGCCTATAAATAGGAGAGGTGGAAGCAGTCCTTCTGCCTGATCAATAGGGCCCGTCTCCTCGCCGTTTCAGCCGAGCTGTCTTATTAATTATGAAAGGATTCACCTGATCCCTGCCAGGGAGCACAGCCTCTCGGCCCCTCTACTGGAGCCCTTAATGGCGGTTCCTTTGCAAGCTGCCTTTGGCCACCGCAGAGGAAGAGGCGAATCGTGGTTAGGGCCGGGCCTGCTAGGATCGTGGTTAGGGCTCCGATCCGCCTGAGGCAGGGGTAGCCGGCCGGCCACTGGCATTGTCTGCCAGTGCGAGCAAGCCCAATTCCTCTAAACCTCAATTAGTCTCTGCTTTGTAATTGATTAATTTAAAAACAGCTTTCATTTTCTTTTCCTTTTTTTTTTTTCAAGGAAGCAGGATTTCAGAGAAGTGGTCAAGTGGCGTAAGTGAGGAGGGTCTGCTCGAAGGTGGCAGGTGTCCAGCGGCTTCCCGAACAGGTGAGCTTATCACCTGGAATCATGTGTCCCTTCAGGTACCCCGAGAACTGGGCCAAGAAAGCAGGGTTGGGGTAGGAAACAAACGACACCCCCATTTCAAACAATAACTTTTATTTTATACTTCTCTATACTTTGTAGCAAATCTGGTTTTTTGCTGAATTTAATTTATAATAAACTTTTTAAATTACATCTCTCTCTCTTTTTTTTTAAAATCAAGGCTCTTTTATGTCAAAATCTTTTTAAGCTATATTTTAGATTAACATTTAACATCCCCCCCTTGTGATCTATACCGTTGGATAGTCAGATATTACTGTGTGTGTAACAGCTAAAACAAGAGGGAGGAGGGAAAATAAAGGCAGTGGACTTGGACGGATGCATCAACAACAGCAGATAAAGCTAACCCCTCAGTGACCATAGCAGCATGTCTTCTGGAAGCCTTTACTCTTAGCCCAGAGATTTCCTCAGCTCCTTCCCTCTCTCCCTCCTATCCTTCAAACACAAAGCCAACAGTCTGTCCTTTCGCTTTTCTTGAGGAGAAATGTGCAGTGGAAATGATCAAAACAAGATACTGTGGAAGAACGACGTGAGCGTGAATTATTCACCATATGCTTCACCGGTGGACATCTCTCTTGAATTCATTCCCCTGGCCTTCTCCTCTCCTCGCCTTCCTATTAGGAGGAGCCCATCATTTTTCATGGTACTAGCATGATTATAGTAGGTGGCCCAGGGCCGTTCCTGAGATTCTTTTGCCAAACAAAAAAAATTTAATAATAATAAAATTAAAACATGGGGTGGGTTTGCCGTTTTCTTATTTGTGTGTGAAGACGGACTAAAGCTGAGGTCCGATTTTGGCTGTGCTTGCTTGCTCACTGATTGGGGACATTTGGCAAATAAAACACAAGAAATCAAACGAAATGAAAAAGAGAATCAGGATTTCCCACAATCCTATATGAGTGTTTTCAGCATCACAGAGAATCACAACGTCCCCAAAGAACGAATGGATCTTCCTCTCGATTTCCGGGATCATGGAGTGAGTGTGGGTGGGCGCGCAGGGAGAGCTGGCCCCGCGCTCAGAAGGAAAGCCAGGTTGCTAAAGCTGCCGAGAGAGACACCAGGAGCACGGGGAGCGCCGGGATCAGGGACCCCGCCGCTCCGTTGCCGCTGCCGCAGAGTTCGAATAAGCTGCCTTGGATGTTGAGGTTTTTGGATTCTTTTCTCAGTTTATCCCACATATCTTTCGCCCCTTCCTGGCAATCCGTAAGGGCTGTGACCGTGCAGCTGTGGAAATCCTCCCAGTATCTGGTGAAGAACAGAACAAAACAGAAATAGGTTCACTTGGGGAGCCTGGAGGACCCCGGGCCTGCGCCCCAGCACCTCCCCACTCGCGGACCCGCAAACTTCCCGGGATGTCCCCTCCCTATCCCCTCTTCACCGCCCCGGCCCCTGGGCTGAGAGAGGTCGGGACTCGAGGGACCTCCGCCCACCCCAGAAGCGGCTGTCTAAAGCGGGTGTGTGTGTGTTGGGGGGCGCCCCCTCCTGCCTGGTTTTCCCTTCCAGATGCCTGGAGAGGACCCGGCAGCCGGGAGCCGGGTCGTGCACCCGCTGCGGCGCGCTGGCACCTCGGCCTCCGCAAACAGATTGCTCGCCCTCCTAGGGGAAAGCTAGGAAAACAGTGCTAAGCCTCGCAAGCTGCCGCCCATTAATGCCTCTTAGCTTGCAATACGGGTTACTACCTCTGAGTACGGCCCTCCCCTCCCGGCTTCTTACATTCTCCTCCCCCTAACTCCTTCTGTCTCCCTCCATCTCCACGCCGCGGTGCTCTCGCCTTCGCCCTTATTCTCTCCCTCCACCCACTACCTCTTCCTTTTGTTTTCCGTTCTCCTGATTTTCCCTTTCTTTCCTTTTCAGTTCCGCCTGCTTTCCTCTCTTCTGTTCCTCACTCCCTCTTCCTCCTCCCCTGGTCTCCACAGTCCCCGGCTCGGATTCGGCCTGGAGATTCTTGCTTGCCTCCCTCCTCCCCCAGGTCGGTGAGTGTTAGTGGCGGGGCACCTGGGCCCTGCTTCGTAGCCTTCTTGCAAATCCCAGTGCCCCAGGCCTGAGAGTTGGGTCCCTCCTCTTTCAACCTCACCAGTCTTTTTCGTGGGCTTGGGCGCCCTGGGGCTTCCTCCCCACAGCCTTCAGGGCGTCAGCCCCCAAGGCTGGAACTGCGGGGAGGCCGTAGTGCCGCTAACCCTCAAGGACCCCCTTTTTCCCCCGCCCCCGCCCCCCCCACACTCGGTCCTCATCTTGCAGTCGGTTCCCGGAGCCCTGCGCCTAACTCAACCACTTCCTCCTCCCAGGCTCAGCTCCTAGACCCGCCCCCACAACCTTCATTCAACCTGTCCCTTTTGATTGTCCCCCTTTCTTCTGAAAACCCAAAATAGATCCTGAGACTAAATATAATTCCAACCCGTGATCGATTACTGGGGCGCTGTCTCCTTTCAGAGCTGAGTCGATCTGTGCCTCTCTGTAACTCCGGGCTGGCCCTCAGCCTCCCCCGGGCCCAGAGCACCAGGTCCCTGGCGCCTGCGCTCCACACAGTTCGTTTGTATTTTCTCCTCTCTCTTCCTTCTGCTGGCTGCCTGGACTGTAAGCATGTTGAAGGCAGGCACTGTGTTGATTTATGAGGACTGGAGGGACTACGGCATAGGGTTTCCAGGTTTCTGAACTTGTAAGAAACAGCAAAATTTGGATATCAAGAGGCCCAGAGAGGACAGCTCTCCTGTAGAGCGTCTGTGGAATTGCACCTGGTAAAGGATGCCTAAGTTGCTCTTTTCTTTATGCATGCCCAGATGGGAACAAGGTGCTGAGAGACCTGGTAGAGAAGGTCAGACTCCACCTGGGGTTGGGCAGAGGTGGGCTTCAGCTAGGTATTCAGCAACCAGCTCCCCCAACAGAGTAGAGCCAGGACCTAGCTGTGGCCTATGACCCCAGGGAGGAGTTCTCACTTTCCTGTTTTCCAAGACCAAAGTTCTGCTTAAAAATTAAAATAGCTTGGAATAAACAAGTTCCGGCAATTGACAGAGGATTTGGGAGCTGCTCTATGAGCAACCTTTTGTTATCCTTATAGATACATTCTTATCCATCACCAGACTTTTAGAATTAAATGCCTTTGTCACTTTGAGGAGAGGAAAGACTAGCCACTTAGCTGCTTTGGCCACTAGTAGGCACTGGGGCATTTAGGAAAGAGAGTAGCCAAATTGGAACCCATTTAATTTATCAAAACCTAAACAAACATCCCTCCTTCCACCAGTCCCCTTTGCCCCAGTTCAGGAGAGAGGAAAGACTTCATAGTATACAAATGATGGCATAGAAAATGGTCACTCTAACCCCAGGGAATAAAGGACACAACTTGCCATGCCTTTATTGGAAGAGTTATTGTTGGGGGTGGGGGAACACAGGTGTTTTCCGCCAAATAAAAGAATGTGTGTTGCAGAGGATGGGGCCATTTCTAAGGTCTGCAGCAGCCAAATTGCTCCAGGTCCACTGCACTAGGGCTCTTCTGGTTACCTTATTGCCAGTGGGAGCAGTGCTTTCCAGCCAAGCTCTGAGAAAACACCAGTGGACCTGGCTAGGAACTCCTACCCATCTCTCTTCACCTTTGAAGCTGTCTAGGTCTGGGGAGCCTGTGCAGATATGTAAAGGGGCAAAGGAAACAAGGAGGGTGGCATCCCAAACCTTGGAATCTGCTATAAACTCAACAGCCATCACCTGGACTTACTCTTTTTGGGTAAAGTCACTGGCACACAATAAGATATTGTTTCAGCTTCTCTCCTAGAAACGGGAAGGGAGACCCGTGTTTTCTTGCTGTACCAGCATTTTCTTTGTGTGTATTAGAGGGGGGTTTATCAAGGGAAATGAACAGAAGAGATGAGTAACTTTCCCTTCAGGCAAATATAGTATTACCCCAAACACTCCTCAAATCCAAGCCAAATGTTCTTCATAGAGTACGTGGCAGGTCACTCTTTCACACAAGAGGAAAGAATGACAAAGATTACTTCAAGGCAGAGAGATTTTGCAGCACCAAGAACTGGTGGCAACTCTCCATGCCCCTTGCCCTGGGTCCCAGCAAGTTGGACTTGCGCACCTCTGTGCATCCCCCTGAGGCCGCGTAGAGCTGGGAGTGAGTCTGTATTGAAGGATCCTCCTCTATATCACACACTAGGCTGTGGGATTCCCTTGGGAAGTGCAGGATCTAACCCGGGGGCCTAGTCCTAGGCCTGGAGCAGGGAGTCAGAAGGCAAGAGGGAGTGGATTCGGATTCGCTCTGGCCCTGAACGCTGAGCGAAGGCAGGGAGGCCAGGCACTCTCTGACCTCAGCAGCGCCCCCCAAACCGGAGCCCAGCCGGCCAGAGAGGACACTTACGTGCACACGGTCTTGATGTTTGTCTTGTCGTCCAGGCCCTGCGGGTAATTGGCCATGCTGTCGCCCAGCTTGAGCAAACAGTCCGAAAAGCCCTTGAAGACCGCATCGCACTTGCCCGCTGCTCTCACGGCCTGCACCAGATACGCTGCGGGGAGGAGGGAACACCGATCAGCAGCGCCACGACTCCGCCCTGCCGCCCCACTGCCCGCCTTGGCAACCCAGGCTCCGCGCGGCCTCCTCACATCGGGCTGCCTCCCCCAGCGCCCAGCCTCGGGGCTCGCCTGTGATAATGATGAATAAAAGACTTGACCCAGGAATGTCCAACCTGCAGCCCCGCGTCTAGTGCAGATTATCAGTGTGTGAGCAGGTGTGGGTGGGTGGGAGGTAGGTGAGTCCCTTTCTTTCCTTCAGCTCGCTCCCGCATCTCGCTCCATATCTTTTTCTGTTTCCATCGCCCCCTCTTCTCACCTCCCTCATCTCTTTTATTTCTCTTTCTCCTCACTCCCTCCTTCGTCTCCCAACACTTCACCAGCAAGCCCTTGTCACAGCTCTCGCAAGGCGATCTTCCATTTTGAGGTGACAGAAGGGGTCTGGGCTGCAGCGTGCGGGGGCGAGAACGGGGTGGGGAGACGGCAGGGCGTGGGGTCACGCAGCT
Organism: Sapajus apella; assembly: GCF_009761245.1. Lineage (NCBI taxonomy): Eukaryota > Metazoa > Chordata > Mammalia > Primates > Cebidae > Sapajus > Sapajus apella. Next base: position 5,406,903 of record NW_022437010.1, on the reverse strand, counting down.
GAACCCAACGCCACATCAACAGAATAAGCCTCAAGCTTGGCGCTTGGTGCTTGGTGGGCGCTCAGCAAACACTGCTGAATGAATGAACGAAGAGTCCCGGGAAGCCACCAGCAGTCGCCGGACTGGATTGTTTCAGCATAAAACCGATTGCCTACCGTGGACTCTGTATTCCAAGTGAGACCCTCGGATACGCCCTCTCCCGCCCCACTGAAAAGAGAGCAGCCTAGGCGTCCTGAGACTAGGCGCGGGTGACGAGTGGTCTGGAGCGGACAATGCCGGAGGCCGGGCGGGGTCACGGAAGAGTCTGCCCAGGCCACCTCCGCAAAGGCCAAATCCACGAGTCTCTTCTCCTCCTCCTCTGTCTGCCACTCAGCTCCCCACACACCCTTAATAACCCTCCCGCCCGCCAAAAAGCCCTTCTCCACTCGGGACAGCAGCCTTGAGAGGCTGTTCTTTTCCAGGTCCCAGTCTCTGCTGAGAGCGAGCTCGCCGCCGCCTGGGCTCCCGGTCCCAGCTCAGGGCTACAGGCAGAGAGGGGGCAGGGATAAAAGCTGAGCGGGGGCGGCAGCGGCGGCGGAGGAGGAGGAGGAGGATGAGGAAACGCTGGCCCCACGAAGGTCCCAGCCCTTGGTCTCAGGGCAGCCAAACCCCGAGGCACCGGACTGGAGAAACTGGCTCCAGGCTGTGGGCGCGCGGCGGTGGCCTTCTCTTCCCGCCCTGAGGCAGACAAACCTGGTTGGAGGCTGAGTACCTAGCGGCCCGAAGCACCCCGGGCGCTGGGAGGGCGCCAGAGAAGCACAGATCTAAGCCGTTAGGGCGGGGAAAGAGGGGTACATCTCAGAATCGAAATCCGCACTGGCGCCCACGACCCTGGGCGCCGGCCTGGTCCTCTGCAGCGTTCTGGCGGCTGCGCCTGTGTGTGAGTGTGTCCCGGGAGGACCGGACACCTCACTCCCCCGGCCCCCCACGCGGCCGCCTGTCACCGATCGCCGGGCCAGGCACCGAAGAGAAAGGTGACCGAACCCGTAGCAGCAGCCTGCGAGAGCTTAGCGTTTGCAGATTGCTGCAGGAAGAGCGAGGCGGGCCTTGCGCTTTTTAATCCGGAACGGGAAGCGCAGGGTAAGGGACCAAGGTTAACTTCGACCTCCGCTGGGGCAGATACGTAAACCCTTCTTAAACCTCCCAGTTCACCTTACACCGAAAATTAAATACCTTTACGACGGCAATACTAACAAATCGAACACTGAAGTAAAATCTTGAGAATAAACGAATCTTTGTTATAAGAGAACTCGTTCGAAATGGAAATACGCCCCACACATCTTCCTCTATAACGCATGTCACAAATACAGCTTTGATGCGAAGAAACGAAATAAAGTCCAATCTCCTTGTCCACGTCTCTCCTCACTGCTTACCTACACCCCCAAAACTCAGTGGAGAAAGAAGCCCCTAAAATGCATTGACTTTTTAAAGGGGAATTGGGGCTCGCCGGGGGCGGGAGCGCTCTCGTCACGTTATCTTCCCAGGCGCTGCTGGAGAAGACCCTGCACACCGCGCATGTGTGATTGTGTGCGTGTGTAAAATAAGTCGTGAACATTTCTGTCTTTTGCAACTGTGACTCCTTGGACTCTAGCCTTCTCTGGGAGGCCGGGAGGCTGCGCGCGGGACGGATTTTGCAGGCGCACGCGTGCCAGTAGGTCGAAGTCCTGTGTCCCTCGCTGTCCTTCCAAAGCCCTGCTTAGATGAGGCTCTGGCCGGTGACCCTGGCTCCTTCCCTGTCCTCTCTGCTGTCCCCTTCCTATGCAGTTTCCATCCGTTCATTCATTCGTTTGACCTTTCATTCATTCCGAACTTCCTCCAGCTGCATCTCCTTTCGCGTTCACCACACTTTTCTACCTCCCCGCCCCTCCCCAACCCCCACATTTCTTGCCAAATGTCAATGATTTGGGACAGCTCCCAGACATGAATTAATAAAGACCCAGGCTCTGGTGCAGGAAAGGGCAGACATTCGGGAACAAATACTCTCAATTTCAATTCCACAGCCAACAAATAGTCATTTTTGAATCGAGGTTAATGTGTTCAAAACGCAGTCCGCAGGCAAGACCACCGTCTTTTTTTTTTTTTTTTTTTTTTTTTTTCTTTTTTCCACCAAACGTCTCAAAGTAAGATTATTTCCTACAGGGAAAACAGAGTCCCAAATCTTCTCCGATTAAAATTTCTGTCTCAAAAACAACTCTGTCTCCTGCTCTCTAAAAATTAACAGGTTTATTGCAAAATGCCACATTCACTTATTTCCAACATTTAAGAAATTTGCTGCCATTAGAAATATTATTTATAGCAAGCTCTTTTCACTATTGTCAAAGATGCAAAATAACCAGATTTAAAGCATTGTCATTTTTTAGAATTAAAGGAAAACACCAACATCTTGCATTCATACCCTCTAAAATCCTTATAATGTTTCTGCAAAAGAAAACCAGATACTCAAAATCATGTCAGTTGCATAAAATCCCACTGCAAAGAATCCATTTTAATGCCCTGAGAACTCCAAACCTTGTTTTCTCCACATTTCTTACGGAAAAAACATGTTATGCATTCTCCTTTCTTGCCCCAAACCAATTACCTAAAGCACCCCCTCCCCCGAATACTGCAAGGATTTGTCTGCAAAGAATGCCACAGCCTGAACTGCTAGGAGGTAACAATTCTGTTTCAGGAGTTTCTTTTTTTCCCTCCTCTTGTCCATTCTATTAATAACCTGCTTCACTTTCACTTTTAGGCCACGTTAATTAATGTTCTGACCCAGCGTCAGAGAAGAGGGGTTTTCTAGTGCCCTCTCCTATATCTTTTTTTCATTCTGGATGGAAAAAATGTGAACTTTAAAAAGACCCGTGACAGTGTAACAACGACTCAACATTCCTTAACATAAAATGGGGACTAAATAAATCCTCCCACCACCAACCCAAAACAAACAAAAATAACGAACACCGACATGACATATTGCAAACACTTCTTAACCCTTTCCTATATATAAAATACAGATATTAATGTGTAAAATAGCAGGCAAATGCATCTAGAAAAGCATATCCACGTATATTTGGCTGAATTCATCCTCTTAAATGGTAAGCATATTAAAATATATGGTCTGGACTTTCCTATCACTCTCGATTTGCCCACCAGCCGGGTCTGCGGTGCCCGTGCAAACGCTGCAGCTAGGATAAGGAGGGGGGGAGGAGGGGCGGGAGAATGACAAAGTTCTAAATGCAGCAGTCTGTGCCCTGGAATATCTTTGCTTTCTGCACATAAACTTTCCAGTCCTGGCTGCCTAGCCATTTTGTTCCTGCATTCACCTTTCGACCCTTCAAAATAATACCTTGCAGTATGGCAGGGGCCAGTACATTGCCCCAGAGTGCACCAAACCTGGTCTAAACCTAGAAAGGGAAACAAAAATGGATGTGTGCTTTGGAAAAAAGGGGGAAAACCCCTGTCCAGAAAACGTCCGGCTGCACACATTTCCTGGTGAACATTTGGAATCTATAGCTTTAGGAAAAACCGAACTGGGACGCGCAAGTCCCCAGGAGCTGATGCCACCACCCTCAGGGGTATGCGGGCTTCTCCGCACCCTGGGGCGGCCGCGGGCTCGCGGGTCCCCCTCCGAGCCTCCGGCCGGCCGGGCAGGCTGCCTCCCGCCTCCAGCCTCCAGCCAGGCTCAGCGGCCACTTACCTATTTGCACCGCGAGGATCAGTGAAATATATCTGCCGTTCAACTTAAGTCCCATCCTACGTTTAGTCAAACCATTTGCGACCGCAGACCTTTAAATAGTTAGTTTAGAGAACGCGGGGGAAAGCCGAAAAATAGGCATTGCCAACAAGTTCCGGGAGCGACAGAGACTTTATGCACGGGGAAGGCAGAGGGAGGAGAGAAAGAGAGGGAGCGAGGAAGAGACAGAAAGAGAGAGAGAGAGAGAGAGAGAGGGGGGGAGAGAGAGAGAGAGAGGGAGAGAGAGGGAGAGAGAGAGAGAGAGAGAGAGGCTGGGGAGGGGGGAAGAGCTGGGAATGGTTCACTCCATTAGGAGGGGGCGGAGGAAGTACAGCCTCACGCCCACGAGCAGGCCTGACGTGGGGGATGACACGGAATGATTTTTTTTTTTAATATAGACACCTTGGTAGAGAATCGCCATTTATAGTCATCAGAAGCTGAAATTAATCAGATATCTCCAATTAATGTGTGATCTGAACGAAATCTTGCCTCCCGAGGGTGACCACTTCCCCACTCTCACGGTCACCCCTGCCTCTTCCCCGTTCGGGGGGCCCCCCAACCCCGCCCCCTCCCTGCGCAGAGCAGGGGCTCCCCCTCCTTTCCCCGCCAGGAGCTGGGGAGTCCTGGCGCGCCCACTCGATTGTTTCAACCTTCTCCCCCTCCTCCATCAGCACCACAAAGAATCCAGCCCTCTCTCTCCGATGCAGGGGTGGGGGTGGGGGGTTAAAGGAGCCAGAGAGGGAAAAACAGCTAAGCTAGCTCGATTAATTCGAAAGCTCTCCTCGGACGCCCGCCCCCTGCGCTTGCCTACCCTCTTTTCCTCCAACCCAGCAGCTGAGCTCTGGGCGCAGCCTGGAGCGCGTGAGCACACAGCCCGGCCCCCCGCACAAGCGCGCGCGCGCACACACACACACACACACACACACACACGGGCGCACGCCCGCCAGCCGCGCCGAGCGCCCCCATACCCGCCCGCACACAAGGCATGCGAGCGCGCGCACACGCCCAGGCCCCGGGGGTTTGGTCCGCACACGTGGGGCCCCAGAAATATACACCGCAGGCCCTCTGTGAATTTCACCACCTCCGACGCCCCCAGCGGGCCACAGTCTGCTTCACGGGACACAGCGACACCTGTTTTAGGGGGCGAGTAGGGCACCGGGGAAGGAGCCTCTGATAAGACAATTTTCGGATACTAGTGATTTACCAACTCTCAGCGCTTTAGGAAATTTCCAAGGCAAGCACTAGTGTGCGGACTTCTTTCTAATCTTGATGCGCCTCTTGGGGTTATTCGTTGGGCTACACACACTCGAACCCACACGCACACACGTACATCACGTACGCACACGCACACCCGGACCCACACACACCTGCAATGTCGTTTGATGCTCGGGCACAGACACTGTGTAAGTGTAGCCTACGCTGCAACAAAATACTTCTGCAGCTGGATTTGTGATGGGTGCAAGGTGCTATCGACTACAGCTTGAGTCAAAACCGAAAAATTAACAGGGCTATTTCTAAACGCCGCTAAGCTGTGGTTTTCTTTCCTTCTTCTGCACCTAGAAGAAATTTTAAAAGGCTAAATTGTAGCCTCTTTAATAAAATGCTAAAGAAAGCCTTGCCACTTTTAATCCTTAAACCTGTGGAGAGAAAAAATTAAAACAACCCCCCAAATTTTGCCAAACTTCACTAGAGGACGTCAAGCTGTCAAACTGTAGAAATGCAGACGGATTAAGGAGAAGCGTTGAATTTGCTTCTCCAGGCAGCGTGCCCTCTTGGGCCAATCTTGCTGTCCCCATACTCAGACATTTGGAAATGCACAGAAAGAGAAAGGGGGAGAAAGGTGCAAAATAACGGCGGTAGGACAGGCTGTGGAGACTGAGGGGCTGAGGGGGAGTCGCGGGGGTCCTACTACAGCATTCAGTGACGTGAGGTGTCTGCAATGTGCGGGCCCCTTACCCACGTCCCACGGGAGCCGCAGACTCCAGTGCAGCCGCCCTGGCTCTGGGGGCGGAGCCACGTCGCCCCGCCCCTGGTGATGTCACCGGTTTGCGGGCGGGGCTGTTGGGGGGCTCGCCTTCCGGCGTCCAGGCACGGTGGCGGCCCCGGGTGTTTCCTTTACCCGCGCTCGGAGGCTACGGGAAGAGCCGAAAACGTGGGCGGACGGGGGCGGGGCGGGGGCTGGTGGTGAGAGGGGGGCGTTTCTTGGACCTGCCCTCGACATCTTCCAATGGCAGGGCGGGAGGCTTTCCAAGGGGCGGAGCCTCGGGGGATTGTCACGTGGCCCCGCCCACGGTTCCGCTCCCCCTCGGGGTTGCGCAAGGGGCCGGCCCAGCTTTCCTGGACATGGCCACCAGCTGAGGGCCCCCCCTACCTCGTTCAGACTCGTGCGGAGCACAGGCTTGGGGGTGGCTTAAGGTTTTTTGCCCTAAACGTCCTTGCCTTTCTCCTGCTTACCCACTCGGGATCTTCACAACATCGTTATCTGAGGGTGCCCTGGCATCCTTTCCAACCTTTCCCCTATAACCCGGAGCGTGAGGGCTGAGGATGTGGAGGTGGCAGGGCTGAGGGCCTCAGTGAAGCCGGGTGAACCCCTGCGCCTGCGCACAGCCGTCCGCGCCGCGCCCCGGGCGGGTCCGGGTCTTGCCCCTGGGACTCCGCTGCGCTGCGCCTCGCCACCCCGGGAGGGAGCCCTGCTGACTTTTTTCTCGCTTCACTTTCCTCCCCAAGCGTCCCAACCTCCCCTCATGGGCATTAGTCTTTTTTAAAGTGAAGAAGAGAGAGGCGAGAGCAGACTTAGTTCTCTACATAAATGATTTTCCGGGTAGATAGATGCTCGTGATATTTTCTTTTTAAAACATTTCTTATCTTTTAAATTACAGGTCGTTCTGCAGTCAAGGCTCCATGCAGGGTTGATTCTTCCTAGTTCTTTGATTAAAGGATATTGCAATCCATGTGTGTCAGCGCACGCTGACTGGGAACACTGAGGGTAGCATCCATGGTTGGAGGTGGCTTTGGAGAACGTTCCCTCTTTTACTGATGTGAAAAGCTCATCTCACAACATATTTGAAGTTGAAGATGCAGTGGGAAGAGCAGTGAAAAAGGGCAGGGAAACCCAGCTCACAGACTGACCCCACACCTCTCTGGAAAATGAAGGAGAGTGGACTATGAAGTAATTTCCAAGGCTGTTTTTACCTTTGAAATTTTGGAAACTAGAGATTTTCTAGAATTCTGTGATTGGGATTACGAGTGGAAATGCACAAACTATGAAATCCATGCAAGAGTGCTTGTCATAAGCCAACTTCTTGCAAAGAACATATTTCCTTTTGATAAGCAATTTTGTTTAAAGAAACAAATGCAGTTCGGGAGAGGGAAAAAGTCACTGGTGCTGTTTGGGTCTGCATGCTGAATTGAGCCAAAGTAACCCCAAAAGTAAGTCTGCTTAATTAAGGCAATAAGTATGCAAAGCTCCTTATCCTTAGAACGGCCGGAAAGAGACTATGTCTAATTTTAAGCCTGGAGGGCACCAGCTTCCTTTCTCAGTTCATGCAGCTACAGCCCCAGTCTGGCTGAGCAGTATGCCAGTTGATTCCCCAGCATCATAGGTCGGCTTTCCGGACCTCCCATCTCGACAAATAACCCTTTGAAATTATTTGCAAACGCAGTTGTCGAGGCCACTAGGAAATTCCATCTCTGCCTTCCAGGACAGAAAAAAAATCCGCGGCCTGGTGCGGTGGCTCACACCTATAATCCCAGCACTTTGGGAGGTCGAGGTGGGTATCACCTGAGGTCTGGAGTTCGAGACCAGCCTGGTCAACATGGTGAAACCCCGTCTCTACTAAAAATACAAAAAATTAGCTGGGCGTGGTGGTGGGCGCCTGTAATCCCAGCTACTTGGGAGGCTGAGGCAGGAGAATGGCTTGAACCTGGGAGGTGGAGGTTGCAGTGAGCCAAGATCGCTGCCCTGTTACACTCCAGCCTGGGCAACAAGAGCAAAACGCTATAAAAGAAAATCCGCTGCTCTATTAGAATAGATTGGTCTAGCAATACATCGCTCTCATAAATTTAGTCAGCCATTTTAATATCTTCAACTAAAACCTTTAATCAAAATGTGAATTTATATGTACATAACTCTTCATGACCTAAAATGATAGAACTATACCATATTTAAACAATCAAATGGATTAGGAGAGGAAGGAGATTTTTGTGGAGGCATATACATTGGTAGGGGTCCTAATAAAAATCCACTTTGAGAGGCCTGGGTCTACCCTTGCATCTGCTGCTTGGTAAGGTGATTTTTTCACTCTGGTCTTGAGACTGTTTACAAAATTAGTTGAGACTTCAAGGCTTTGCTGGCTGGGCGCTGTGATCACGATTGTAATCCCATCATTTTGGGAGGCCAAGGCCAAGGATCACCTGAACTCAGGAGTACAAGACCAGCCTGGCCAACATGACAAAACCCCATCTCTACAAAAAATACAAAAATTAGCCAGGTGTGGTAGTGGGCACCTGTAATCCCAGCTACTCAGGAGTCTGAGACAGGAAAACCACTTGAACCCAGGAGGCGGAGGTTGCAGTGAGCTGAGAATCATGCCACTGCATTCCAGCCTAAGCAACAGGGAAGACTATGTCAAAAAAAAAAAAAAATTGAATTGGATTTTAATGCAGAGATTTGAATTCCAGGAGCAAATGCTATATTTGAAATGTAGAAATGTGATTAAATTTTGTCTTAAAAATAAACACTTTATTTTAAAAAAATCAATATTTTACTATGAAATATACACGCAGAAAAATGCACAAAGCAAGCATGCACAATTCATTGATTTATGACAAAAGTTAAGTCTATGTGGTCTCCACTCCCACTGAAACAACTGGAAGGGGCATGACAACTAAATGCAACCTATATTCCTATATAAGATTCCAAACAAGAAAGGACAGAGATATTGTTGGAACAGTTAGCAAAATTTGAATGAGGTCTGTGAGTTAGGCATTAGTTTTGCACCAGTGTTGATTTCCTGATTGGAGAATTGTATGCTGATTACAGAAGAAAGTGTCCTTGTTTGGGGGCTACCCATACTGGAGATTTTAGAGTGATGAGACCTGTCGCTTGCTCTCAAAATGTTCAGAAAAAGGAATATTGCTAATGGGAATAAACAGCATTGGAATACACGGAGCAAAATGTTACTAACTGGTGACTATCTAGGTAAAGGGGTATGCAGTTTCTTTGTATCCTTCCAGCATTTTTTCTTTAGGTTGAAAGTCATTTCAAAATAAATCATTTGAAAAAAAAGTCAACTCCAGGTGAATTAAGGACCTAAATATCCAAAATAAAGCTTTGAAATATGAAGTGAAGCACTTAGGTGAATATTTTCAAAACTTTTAAAAAGCATGAATTGAAAAAGGGCGATAAATTTGGTCAGAATTAATGAAAAAGTTTTGTCTGTAAAGTAATACATTAAAGAAAATGAAAGAGAAAATTACAAACTCACAAAAATTGGTCTCAGGAACTTAAGAAGTTCCCATACCAATTTTGTTTTAAAGAACACACACACACACACACACACACACACACACACACATTCTCTCTCTCTCTCTCTCTCTCTCTCTCTCCCTAAAATAAATTTAACAGAAGAAAAAGCATATATGTTTTATTCTAGGAGTATGGTCAAAACTGGTTTAACATTCAAAAATCACAATGTATCCCAGTCTTTCATGTCCTGGGTGATTTCAGGGATTGCAGGGCTGATATTCTAGGATGACCTTACCGTGGTCCATCTGATTTTTCCTCATGATCATGAGGAAAAATCCTCAGACCCTGCAAATCAGGCGGTGGGGGGTGGGGATTGCCTCAGAGACGAAGCATCTCATTGGGTTGATCAATGTCAACATGTTGATCTGTTCCACCACAGGTGACGCTGACTTGGTTTGGTGTCTTCCAGGTTTCTCTTCCTTAAATTCAGTTTCCCCATTTTGTAACTGTATTTGGAAGTGTTCTGGGATTAGGCAGATATCCTAGCCCTCACCAACTTCCCACCCTCCAACCTTGGCATCCACTCACCACTCCTATGTGAATCAATCACATCCATAGTGGTTTCCAAATGGTGGTTTCTCATTTCTTTTAAATGTGTTATTTGGCATTTGACTGTAAGGAAGAGCTTTCTTTGTTCATTTCTTTCTTTTTTTGTTTGTATCAGTATAAAATCATGGATTTCTATTTTTTAAATGTGCTGTGATTCATTCTTATTATTTTGATGCTTATATTTTTCCCTATTTAGCCAATAGGAGCCCTCTCAGCTGCTTTCTGCATTCTTTTGGTATCTCCTGATCATTCATTGAGAATTCTCACTTTTTTGAAGCAAAAAGATATTCTAGGCTCATTTTATCCTGACTTAGCCCTAGGTCATTTCTCCAAAAGTTTCAAAACCAAGGTCTAGGCCCTGGAAGTGCTCATTGTTACCAGTGTCACTGCTCTGAGTCCTCTCAGAAGATAGAGGCAGGAATACAAACATGTATATGCACACACATGTTCTTATCCCCACCACATACCTCTTTATTTCTACACCTGCAAAAGATATTATAAAACTGAGGTTATATGGATACGTTTGTCTATTGGTCAAAGCACTACCCAATGAGCACACATTATAACACCCCACCCCCCGCCCCCGTCACCTCAAGGATTCTCATAGTTTTCTCTCTAGTTTCTTCAGGATCGACCTTGGGGTTGGGGCCAGCAGCTCACTTCTCCAGGACTGTAATATTCTGGTTATCTTTTTGATATTAATTTATAGCTAAGCTGAAATGTAGTTAGAAACTATATGTTGCATAGTTTCAACAATTTTTTGGGAAAATTTTTTGGTGTATTTTAAAATATATATATATATATATTCTATAATTTTTGGTTTTAGTATTTTTTGAATATTATTATGCCAAGTTTTCTGATTGTATTTTCAAATATTCCATATCTATACTGACTTTTTATGTATTCACTTTGTCAGTTACTGAGCGCTTTATTGAAAATATAATGATTTTGGATTTGTCTATTTTTTCTTTTAGTTTGGTTAACTTTTGCTTCATATAAGGTGACTACAAATTTAGAATTCTATAACTTCCTCTTGAATCTAACCTTCTATTATTAAGTTTCTATCTTTATGAATGCTTTTTTCCTTGAAGTCTACTTTTTTCTAATAATATAACTATCCAAGTTTTTGGGGGAGGGCAGAGTGTTTGTGTGATATATCTTTCTCCATCTTTTTACTTACAAACTATCTATATCCTTTTATTTTAGATATTTCTTGTAAACAGCTCATCCTTCAAAAAAAAATTCAGTCAGGGCCAGACACAGTGGCTCATGCCTGTAATCCTAGCACTTTGGGAGGCCAGGACAGGGGGATCACTTGAGGTCAGGAGTTCGAGACCAGCGTGGCCAACATGGCAAAAGCTCATCTCTACTAACAATACAAAAATTAGCTGAATGTGGTGGTGCAGGCCTGTAATCTCAGCCACTCAGGAGGCTGAGACATGAGAATTGCTTGAAGCCAGGAGGTGAAGGTTACAGTGAGGTGAGATTGTGCTACTGCACTCCAGTCTGGAAGACAGAGTGAGACTCTGTCTTAAAAGACAAGCAAACAAACAAAAACCAAAAAACAAACAAACAAAAAAGTCAGACCATCTTTGCCTTTGAATTGTAACACTTAGTGTTTATATCTAACTACCAATATATTTGGATTTAAATCTATCATCTCATCATGTACTTTCTATTTGTCTCATCTGTTCTGTTTCTTTTTTATCTTCTCCATTGCTTGTTTTTGGGCTGATTATCTTTTCATATTTTATTTTCTCCCTCTATTATCCTGGAAGTTATGTACTCTTTTACTAGGTTTGAGGTACCCTATAAATTACAGCATGCACTTTAATATCAGAGTCTAGTATGTATTAATCTGTTGTTGGACAATGCAAGAATTTTTAAAACTATAACTTCATTTGCTGTCTATTCTAGTTTATATACTATCATTTTTGTGCATTTTACTTCTTTGTACATTTAAGACCTAACAGGGCATTGTTATTATTGTTTTATACGTTTAGTATTCGTTCATATTTATCTACATATTTACCATTTATTTTTGTTCATTCCTTCTTGCACCTCAGAGCTTCCACCTGGGTCCATTTTAATCTAGTGAAGGTTTTCAAATAACAAATTATTTCTGTTGTTTGTATAAATATGGTTTTATTTTACTGTTATCCTAGAATGATATTTTCCTCAAATATCTTTCGTAATACACGATTCTAGGTTGTCAGTTTCTTTCAGCACTTAAAACTATCTCAGTATCTGTTGTCTGTTTTTTTCTGTCGAGAAATTATTTGTCATTTCTAATTGTTATTTTTTGAAGACAATTAGTCTTTTTTATTTAGGTACATTCACAATTTTTTCCATTTTTGGTTTCCAGTTATTTTATCATGATGTGCTTGATGAGGAACTTTTTAAATTAATTTTTATTTTTAAATTTTTTTTAGAAATGAGGTCTTACTGTGTCACCCAGGCTGTGCACTGGATCATAGCCCTGAGCTCAAGCAATCTGCCTGCCTTAGCCTCCCATGTAGCTGGGATTAAAGGTTGAGCCACTGCATCTGGTTGGTGTGAATTTTTAAAAATAATTTATCTGTTTGGGGTCCTTAAGACATTTTGAATCACTGGTTTAATGCCATTAGCACTTCAATTACTGCTTCTTTTCCAATTACACACATACTAGACTTTCTCATTGTATTTTTTTTTTCAGTTCTATTTTTATTTTATTTTTCACCAGCTTTATTGAGGTATGATTGACAAAAACTATAGATATTTATTGTGCATGATGGAATGTTTTAATGCAGGTACACATTATAAAATTATATAGCCCAATCAAGCCAGTTAACATATTCATCACTTCACTTGGTTATTTTTTTGTAGTGAGGGCATTTAAGATCTACTCTTTTAGCAAATGCCAAGAAAACAATATAACATCATTAACTATAGTCACCATGCTTCACATTAGGCCTCCAGAACTTGCTCATCTTGCACAAGTGAAATTTTGTACATTTTGACCAACATGGTCACCCCATTCCCTTCCATGGCAGCCCCTGCTAACCATCATTCTATTCTCTGCTTCTGTGAGTTTGACCTCATAGAGGTCACATATAAATGAGAACATGAAGTATTTGACTCATTTCGCTTAGCGCAATGTCCTCTAGCTTCAACCATGTTGCCATAAATGGCAGGATTTTCTTCCTTTTTAAGGCGGTATAATATTCCATTATATATACACACATACACGCACACAACATTTTCATTATCCATTCTTCTCTTGATAGACACTTAAATAAGTCCTATATTTTGACTATTGTGACTGATGCTGCAATAAACTTGAGAGTGTTTTGAGAGGCTGGTTTTATTTCCTTTGGACATATACCCAGAAGTGAAATTGCTGGATTATATTATACTTCTATTTTTTGAGCAACCTCCACACTGCTTTCCATAATGACTGTACCAATTTACATGTCCACTAACAGTGTGTAAGGGTTCCCTTTTCTTCAAATCTTTGCCAACACTTGTTATATTTTGTCTTTTTGATAATAGCCATTCTAACAAATGAGATATGAAGTAATATCTCATTATGGTTTTGATTTGCATTTCTGTAATGATGAGCGATGTTAAGCATTTTTTTCGTATACCTATTGGCCATTTTGTATGTCATCTTTTGAGAAATGTCTATTTAGGTTCTTTGTCTATGTTTAAATTATTTGTTTTCTTGCTCTTGAGTTATTTGAGTTTGTTATATATTTTGGATATTAACCCCTTATCAGATGTATGGTTTGCAAATATTGTCTCCCATTCTGTAGATTGTTCATATATGTTATGTTTCCATTGCTGTGCAGAAGCTGTTTAGTTTGAGGCAATCCTGTTTGTCTATTTTTGCTTTTGTTGCCTGGGCTTTTGGAATCATATCCAAAAAAACCACCACCTGGAATGATGTCAAGGAAATTTTTCCTTATGTTTTCTTCTAGTAGGTTTACAGCTTCAGGTCTTGTGTTTAAGTGTCTAATCTATTTTGAGTGGATTCTTGTAGATAGTGTGAGATAGGGATCCAGTTTAATTCTTCTGCATGTGGATACACAATTTTCTTAGTACGATTTATTGAAATGATTATCCTTTCCCCATTGTGTGTTCTTGGCACCTTTGTTGAAGATCAACTGACAGTAAATGAGTGGATTTATATCTAAACTATCTACCCTGTTCCACTGATTTATGTATGCATATATTTTAGCCAGTTCTATACTGTTTTGATTACTATGGTTTTGTAGTATATTTTGAAATCAGGTAGTGTGGTTCCTCCAGCTTTGCCCTTCTCATTCAAGATTGCTTTGTCTATTTTGGGTCTTTTGTGGTTTTTTTTCACTGTATCTTCTATATATCTTACCATCTCTTTCATATTTCCCATTCTTCTGTTTTATGATGTCTCATTTTGGTGTTCTTTTGTCATTTTTTAACTTTCATAAATTCTCTGTTTATTTAAGTCTCTACTATTGTTAAACTCTTTTATTAAGTTTTTATTTTCACTCATTGTTCTGGAAGACAATTGTAAAAGAATTTCTAAATTTCTCTGTGTATTATAAAACATAAACTGTTTACTTTTGAACAATTTTATTTTAGATTTACAGAAAAATTATGAAGATAACATACAGAATTCCCATATATCCCACACCTAATTTCCCCCTATTGTTAAATATCACATTAATATGGTATGTGTGTGTGTGTATATATGTATATGTGTATGTATATATGTGTGTGTGTGTGTGTGTGTATATATATATATATAGAGAGAGAGAGAGAGAGAGAGATGGAGTTCCACTCTTGTTGCCCAAGCTGGAGTGCAATGGCACAACCTTGGCTCACCGCAACCTCCACCTCCTAGTTTCAATCAATTCTCCTGCCTCAGCCTCCCGAGTAGCTGGGATTACAGGCATGGACCACCACACTTGGCTAATCTGGTCTTTTTAGTAGGAATGGGGTTTCTCCATGTTGGTCAGGCTGGTCTTGAACTCCTGACCTCAGGTGATCTGCCAGCCTCGGCCTCCCAAAGTGCTGGAATTACAGGCATGAGCCACTGTGCCCAGCGGTATATTTTTAGAATTAGTAAATCTCATACTTATTCAGATTTCCTGTGTTCTTACTTGCTGTGTTTTCCTGTTCCAGATTCCCACCAAGATACCACATTATATTTACTTGTCTCTTGAGGATTCTTTTGGCTGTGGCTGTTTCTCAGACTTTGTGTTTAATGACCTTGGAGTTTTGAGGAGTATTAGTCAGGCATTTTATACTAAGTCCTTCAGTGGACGTTTGTCTTATGTTTTTGTCATAACTAGACAGTGATTATGCATTTTTGGAAAGAAGGTTGTAGAGGTTAAGTGCCATTCTCATCACATATCAAGGGGATGCTATCATCATGACTGTCATAAAAAATTCATATATTGAAGCCCAACCCCTAATGTGATGATATTTGGAGATAATACCTTTGGCAGATAGCTAGGGGGAGTGAGGCCTTTATGAGGGGATTAGTACCCTTATAAGGTCCCAGATAAGAAGAGACACCAGAGAGCTTGCTGTCTCTCCCCGTGCACACAGAAAGAAGAGGTCATGTGAGTATACAGTGAGACAGCTGCTGCATCTCAAAACAAAACCTGTCCTGCTGCTACCTTAATCTTGGCCTTTGCATCTGGAGGATTCTGAGAAATAAATTTCTGTTGTTTAAGCTACCCATTCTATGGTATTTGGTTATTGCAGCCTGAATTGACTAAGAAATGGTTTGTCACTGTTCATGTGAAACTTGATTACCTGCCTGAAGCAGTGTTTGCTAGGTTTCTCCACTGTAAAGTTACGCTTTCTGGCCCCTTGCTATCCTGTATTCTTTGAAAGAAAGTCACCGTGCACAGGCCTCACTTATGGAGTAGGGGAGTTAAGCTCCATATCCTTCAGAATAACTACATAATTTTTTGGGAAATTCTTCTGCATAGGATATTTGTCTCTTATCCCTTATTCATTCATTCATTCAATCATTTATTTATACTAGTATGGACTCACTGATGCTTACCTTATTATTTGCGTTATAATCCAATACTACTTTATTTATTTTATTGCTCAAATTGTTCCAGCTTTGACCATTCGGAGCTCTTTCAGTTGGCCTTCATGTCCCTTTGACATACCCCATAATTGTGAGCTTTTTTCTTTTATTGCAGCACTTGCTTGCTTTCTGTCGTGACAGAATTCTCTATATTCATCGTATTACATTTTCTACTCCAGGCCTAAAATCAGCTATTTCGCCAAGGAGCTCCCTTTCCTTTTATTGGAAAATGGTATTAGAAACCAGAATCTGGGCACTAAATGTGCTCGTTGCTGCTGAGGTATTGTTGCTTCTAGGCGCTCTCAGCTGACTGAGAAAGGAAATGTGTTAAAAAAATACATGTGTATATACACAGTTTCATCAATGCCTTGTTATGTAACCATCTATATCTGTATTAAGTCGAACAAGAGTTCATACTGTTGTCTCCAGCCCTGACACATTGCACGAGGATCATTCTATTCCTCTCCCCTTGCCTTGCTGCTCTATAACCTCCCACTCGAACACTGGGAAACCTGGCTCCTGCTATCTGCTGCCCATTTACTTAATTGTTCAGTTCCAGTACATATGTATAGTGATTTCAGAATTGTTAACCTGTTCCACTATGGGAAACAACTTTTCGGGTAAGGGAAGTGCTTCCATGCAGTTCTTCTTGCCTGTAGTCTTACAAACTCCACTCAGTTCAAAGTCACTCTGGTCAGCACCTTTTCCCCTCACCCCCTTCAGTGAGGTTGTTTCATACATTTGTAAGATAATTAGACTCTTTTGTCATATTCTGCATTCTGTCTTGGGATTCTTCGACCTCTTAAATGATTTTTTAAAATTTGCATACATTAAGGTTCATCCTTGGTGCTATGAAGTTCTACGTGTTTTGACAGATGCAAATTAGAATTGACTGACTTTGTACAGCTTCGGAATCCATGAGAAAGGAAAAAAATCTCAGCCTAGCCAACTCTGTTCTCTAGGCCTGGAAGCCTCGTGAGGCATTTAAAGTAGTGCTGCCCCCATGGAAATAGAATATGAACCACATATGTAATTTTACATTTTCTAGTAGCCACAAAGTGAAAAGTAAAAAAGATACAGGTGAGATTAATAATGGATTTAATTTAACCCAATATATCAAAATTACTATTTCAATATGTAGCAAATATAAAGACTCATTAATAAGTGCTTTTACCTTTTTGGTACTAAGTTGTTAAGATCAGAATGTACTTTACACTTCTGGCATATGGCAGTTCTGAATAGCCACATTTCAAGACTTCATTAGACACATGGTGGCTAGTGGCTACCATATTGGATATTTAAGACTTAAAGATATCCTTATATTCAGCAGTTTTATTTCAGATTGTGCTGAAAATGAGGCCCAGGATTTAATTTTAAGGAACCAGAGCTAGCAGAATGGATGCATAGGCTTAATTAGTCTCCTATGTCCAGGTTAGGACTCTGGTAGGGAAAGAGTGGTACCCTAACATCCGAGATAAAGACATTTGCGTGGTTGAGTCCAACAGTATTTACCATGAAATTACCCTGAACTCCCCAGGCCAGCAGAAGGATATCCCTTGCCCATGCAGGATGAGAACAGTGTTCCTTAAAAAATATTGAAACCCTGAAAAGCCCTCACCTGATGCAAGTGTACTGCACAATGATGCTTATTCTCAACTTTTAGATGACCATGGCTCCCTCAGTTCAGCATTTCCTACCATCTCACTGCAGGTGGCTCAGCCTCTACCTTGCAGGCAGCCCTCTCACTTGTAGAGATGAGAGCCTATAGGTTTCCACGTTCATCTTTTCTAGTTATTTTGCCTGATGAATGACATTATCAGTTTTCAGGAAATTTATTAAATTCAGCAACTCTTCTTTCTTTGCTTCAATGGAAGGTAGTTTGATTCTATAATTTTATTTCACACCTAGAAGATTTAAAAGTGGCATTTACAAAGTGGCTATTTGTCATTAGGGACTGAAAGCTTCACTTGCCATCAAGACCCTGTGACCATACAAAGGAAAGAGAACCACTTCTGACAGAGCTGGTTTGGTGTCATCTTTCCTGCTCTTAAGGTTTTCTGTGATTTTTAAAAAAATAGGTTCAACTGATTCATCCTTCTGAATTAAATCCTTTTAAATATATATATATATATTTCCCAACTATAATTCTGAAAACTGTCATTATATCTTTTAGAACCTATGCTGCTGAAACTCTGAGATAACCCTTATTCTGAGGTTAACCTGGCCACAAATGCCAATAATTATTTTGTGAAGCTGGAAAGAAAGCTTGGCTTGCGTGGAGGCAGCCACTACAAGGGTGTTCTGGCTCCAGCCCTGTCCCTGGTGTGAGGCTGGGCTCCAGTACAATCTTTACAAAAACTTTTTGGATAAATTTCCTTTCTTTCCAGAGTCTCCTGGTAATAAACTTTTGGAAGGTAATCCGTCTAGCCCTGAAAATAACGGGAAATTCAACCACGCAGTTTACAACCAATGAATTCCTGATCATTATGAATCATTCATTAACGCAAAATGGAAATGATCACACTGTGGGTCACAGCTTGGAGTCAGACAGCCCAATGTGGGATTCAGTTTTGGCTTCCTCCCTAAATGTATTGGCTCTGAAACATGGTCCAATTATATGCTGTCTCCAGGCGTTAGGTTCCTTACCTCTAAAAAGGGCATAAAGATATTACCGAATGGGGGTTGTTGGGAAAGTGTGATGTTGAATTGAAAGAGCTCATGGTAGGTGGCATGTATTGTAGGTGGAACTGAGATGACAGTAAACCTTCTCTGTATCCTCAGGCTTCAGTTTTTAGACCACTGTAGTCTCCTCACTCAGGGAAGCATTAGTGCAACACTTTTGGTCTCTTGGCTGTTCAATTTCCTGCTGGTTCCTCGAAGCTTGGTATTTTCAAGTCACTTCACCCAAGTGGGTCAGGTCACTCACTGTGCTACTGGTGAGTTCTTAGGCTGGGTGATGGTCTTCTTTGTGTTTCCAGGTGCCTCCTGAGGTTGGCCTATCTTGCGCCTGTGGAAAACTTACTGTGTACATGAACTTGGAATCCACTCTGCAACCTGCTCATCTCTCGCTGTCTTTCTCTAGAGACAGATGGTTGTGGTATGTTAACTCCAAGATTTATCTGGAGTGGGAAGAGGGAGACCCACTTAGACCTCAGGCTTAAGCCACCCCCTCCCTAATCCAGGTTTTATTAGTGGTTTGCTACGAGGTGCTGCGTGTTTGTCTGGATTGATGAAGCTCTTTTTTGTCTCCTATTCAGTGTATTATACATGTGTGTCCTCTGCTGTTCAAAAATGTGGGCAAAGGAAGAGGTGATCAGCACCCCACACCACGATACACACAATCACTGTTCAATGTCACATAGTCACACACTGTTCAAAGCATTTCATGTGTATGTGTGTGTGTGAAACATGTAACCCTGGGTGTACCTGGACTTCAAAGATTTTTGAGGCAGTGCTGAACAAGAAACTTGAATGAGCTTGAAGCAGTGGGATCAGGACTGGGCGGTTGCTGAGGTACTGTTTCAAAATGAGTAACTCAGACTTTGAGAAATAGCTAGATATGAGACTATGGTGTGATTCTCTTGCTGGGGTTAGAGGGGATTATGGGTGGAATTGTCTCCTCAGAAAGATATGCTGACGTCCTTAACACCAGTACCTCAGAATGTGATCTTATTTGGAAATTGAGTCTTTACAGAGGGTGTAAAGTTAAAATTAGGTCATTAGGTGGGTCCTGATTCAATATGACTGGTGCTTCTAAGAAGGGGAAGTTTGGACACAGACACAGACATGCACAGAGGGAAGACACATGGAAGACAGCCACGTGTGAATGGAGTCGGGATTGGAGTGATGTATTCTACGTCAGTAAGTACCAAAGACTTCTGACGAACCTCCAGAATCTAGCACAGGGGCCAGGAATAGATTCTCCCTCCCAACCCTCAGAAGGAACCAATCCTGCCAGCACCTTGACCTTGAACTTGTAGTCTCCAACATTGTGAGATAATACATTTCTATTTTTAAAGTCACTCTGTTTGTGGCACTTTATTATGGCAGCTGGAGCACCCACATACAGATGACACCATGGAGGGTCGGGGTGGTGCTTCCTTAAAAGGAGTGAAATTTTTAGGAGGCATTCGTCTTGGAGCAGAAAGTGAGGTGGGCCTTAGGCTGAGCTAAAGGAAGGGCTTTCTGCCTTCTCTGTGGCCAGAGGTCCACTGGGCTGGGACTTTGAGGCCAGGGGAGGCCTGAAGTTCCCCCACTGGTGATAGAGACCCGTAAGCTTCTCTGACCACGGGAAGGCAGACTGTGGCAAGGCAGGACCTTGAACAGCTGTGGATGGGGGGCAGCAGTTGTATGTTGTTTGCTATGTTGTATTTCCTTTCTATTCTTCCTGCACCCTTGGGAAAGTCTTACTGCCAGTTTACAGCCCAGCATCAGCTGTATTGTGAAGAATGAGGTTACACGTTTGGGGTAAGTAGACGAGAGGTCAACAGAAGGAAACAGAAGAGGCACAAGAATAGAGCTGTACTAGGGCCACCCCGGCATAGTCAGCCCTAGGTGGCATTTGAACCAAGGAGTCCAAGAGGTGTGTTCCTGGCCCATTGGAGGCAGATCTTTGGGAAATGCTCAGGAATATCTGGAGAACTTGAGAGGAGTGAAGTGGGTAATTTACAGCAATCTCTCTTTTCTTTTCTTTCTTTTCTTTTTCTTTCATCTTTCTCTCTTCTTTCTTTCTTTCTTATTTTCTTTCTTTCTCTTTCATTCTTTCTTTCTTTCTCTCTTTCTTCTTTCTTT
>NW_022437010.1:5313930-5386112 GCF_009761245.1 Sapajus apella | reverse complement strand
TCTTTCTTTCTTTCTTTCTTTCTTTCTTTCTTTCTTTCTTTCTTTCTTTCTCTCTTTCTTCTTTCTCTATTTCCTTTTCCCTCCCTCTCTCTCTCTCTCTCTCTCTTTCCTTTTCTTTCTTGACAGGGTCTTGTTCTGTCACTCAGGCTGGAGTACAGTGGCACAATCACAGTTCATAAGTGACCCTCCTGCCTCAGCCTCCCAAGTAGCTGGGATTATGGGTGAGTGCCACCATGCCTGGCTACTTAAAACATTAATTTTTTTGTAGATATGGTGTCCTGTTATGTTTCTTAGGCTGGTCTTGAACTTCTGGGCTCAAGTAATCCTCCCACTGTGGCCTCCCAAAGTACTGGGATTACAGGCATGAGCCACCAAGCCCAGCTCAATCTTGTTACTTAAAAAAACCTTTATTTATTTATTTATTTATTTATTTATTTTGAGATAGGGTCTTACTCTATCACCCAGGATTGAGTGCAGTGGTGTGATCTTGGCTCCTTGCAACCTCTGCCTCTGGGGCTCAAGCAATCCTCCTGCCTCACCTTCCTGAGTAGCTGAGACCACAGGCATGCACCACCACACCCTGCTAATTTTTGTAATTTTTGTAGAGATGGGATTTCACCATGTTGTCCAGGTTGGTCTCGAACTTCTGGGCTCAAGTGATCCTCCTGCCTCATCTTCCCAAAATTCTGGGGTTACAGACATCAGTCACCGTGTCCAGCCACAGTCTTACTACTTTTAAAATATATATGACTGGAGACTTTCCTTACTCCTTTAAATGAGGGGATGATGTTTCTCAGATGATATCAAAGGACTCTTCAAGGCATAAAATTCCATTATTCTAATAAAGCATAAATGCCACTGAGCAGCTAATAGTGACAGAGCCATGTGCTTTCTTCTGCAGGTGAGGGGAAGCCACCTCCATACCCTCAGGCTCAGCAGCCGGAACAAATACAGGGCTGCTGTCCAGCAGCAGGAGTGACTGACAGCTGGAAGAAGTGACAGCTGGTGGCACATGGAGAAGGCATAATTTTTTATGTGAAAAACCAGTGGGGGCCGGCAGTGGTGGGTAGTTAAATGATTTCTGTGGTCTCTCCAGCACTACAGTTCCATGATTCTGGGAACGCAGGACTAGTAAGTATCAGGTCAGCAACCTGGGACTATGTGGTTTTGCCCAGACATCTCAAAAGTCAAAAGGAGTGTGAAGTATTAAAGCACAAATGATGGAATAAAACCAGCTGCTACTGAGCATCCCTGCAGGACTGGTGCTGTCCAGGAATACGGACGTGAACAAAATGAGCATGGTTTCTGACCTTGTGCCTCTTACAGCCTGGTAGGAAAGACGTTATTTGACATAGGTAGGTAAGCAAACCAATGAGTAATGCAAACTGTGACAGGTACTCATGACTTCTCAAAGTCTGAGAAAGAAGTACTAACAGGAGGAACCTACTTTAGATTGGATGGTTGTGCCAGTTTTGTAAGACTTGCCATAACAACGTACCACTATCTGGGTGGCTTAAGCAACAGACATTTATTCTCTCACTGTTCTGGAGGCTGGAAATCTAAAATCAAGGTGTCGGCAGTGTCCTTTCCTTCTGAGGGCTGTGAGGAGCAGTCTGTCCCATGTCCCTCTCTGGCTTCTGGTGACTGCTGGCAGTCTTTGATGTTCATATCACCCCCATCTTTGCATTCGTGTTCACATTATGTTCCTCCTGTGTGTGTGTCTGTGTGTCCAAATTTCCACTTTGTATGCCACATTGGAATAGGTCACACGTTAATAAAGTCATCTTAACTTAATCATCTGCAAAGACCCTATTTCCAAATAAAATCACATTCACAGGTACTGGGGTTAGGACTTCAACATATCATTTTGAGGGACACAATTTACTCCAAGTCTCAAATACTCAAACACCCATCCACTGCCACACAAGCTCACAAGAGGAATATGCAGAGTCATCACCAAGGAAAACCACCCTGCTTATCATAATTAGGCAGATGAACGAACTCAACCCCACCCCCCACCAGAGGAACCAGATAGACGCAGGGGTGAACTATGGAGATCACAGATGTTTTCTCCAAGGAGATAATATTAATATTGAGACATGAAGGAAAAAAGGGACAAATGGGCAAAGAGCCAAGAGAAGGAGAAGGAGCTTGCGGGAAGGAGCTTGCCACATGTGAGAGTCTGAAAGAGCCCAGCCAGTGAAGAGGATGGATAGCAAAGGGGAGACAGGGACAAGACCAGGTGGCACAGAAGCAGGGCCTTGCACCTCACCTTAGGGGTCTAGGAATGATGGGGTTTCAAAATGTAAGGATTTCAAAGGAGGCCAGTATCACACGAGGGTAGAGACAGGTCTGCAGCAATGAATAGCTCTGGGGAGCATGGACTGAGTGGGTTGTGGGGCATCCGTGCAGGAAGCTGTAGAGGTGGCAGGTGCATATTATTTTTGTGAGCTTGGGTGGTAGGGGATGGGTCTTTGAGCATTTGTGATTTGGAATAAATGTCTTTCTCTCATCTAAGGATGGTGGTAGCTATGGAAATGGAAAGAAGTAGATGGATTCTGAGACATTAGGAGGCTGGACCCACAGGACTGATTGGACCAATTGGGATTGATGTCGATATTTCTAATGTAAATTTTGGTCCGGGTGCACCAAGTAGAAGTTTTGGGGCTTGCACATGGCTTCACTCAGTTGATCAGTTTCACTCACAAGAACTCAATGGTGTTTACCTAAGAGCTTGAGTCCAATGCCTTTCACTAGGCGTTGGCAAAAGACAGCCCCCAGTTCTCCTTTGAACTGAGACACCTTTTGTTTATTCCGCCCAGTATTTAAATAAAAGGGACTTGTCACATAAAAATCTAGACTCCTAACTGCTCTTGTAAAACCAGAAAAGCTGGCAGCAAGGGGGCCTGCAATCTTGCTTGACCCCAGTGAGCTTGGGGTGAGCAGCAGCTTCCCCCTTTAGAAAGACAACGTGCTCTCCAGTACCTCAGCTCTCCCTCTTGCTCTACACACAAACACTTCCCTTATTTATCTTACTGTAGCTCCCTGGTTCCTCTGGGGGTTGGGCTTGCCCGTCTGCCTAATTATCATAAGCGGAGTGTTTTCCTTGGTGACTCCTCTACATATTCCTTTTGTGAGCTTGTGCGGCAGTGGATGGGTGTTTTTGATGTGGAATAAATGTCTTTCTCTCCAGAGACTTTGTAAACTTGAATGAGAAGGGGTATAATAAATCCCAAAGGTGGACCCTGTGATTTCCACGGAAGGGTTCAAGTTTTGAATGCAGTTGGTCTCTCACTTCATTTTAGTCCTTCTCCCCAGAACTACCTGTAGTAAAGTGTTGGCAGCCTTTCCAATAACTGGGGAGAGTATTATATACACATTATATTCTGTTTAAGAAAGCAGAAAAATATATAATACATTTTTTGGGGATCCTCACAAACATGAAGATATTCTAAGAAATAAAGCTCCTATTCAACTCTAGTGTTTAGGGAATTTTAAGCTTTGTAGGAAGCTAGGCATTTCCTAGTATTGCTGGAAAAAATGGGAAACACCAGGAAAGGAGGTATTTCCTTGTTTTGGAATGATGAGGCATTTCAGTAATTATAGTGAACTGGAAAATTAATTTGGATATATTTCCCATAAACTGATCTCTAAATTATGAAACGACTAGGAAATATAAATTGCAGAAAACTTTAGCTATGGGAACAAATGTCTTAGCAAAGGTTGCTCAAAGTCTAATGTTTATTTCTTTAGATGTATAACTTAGCTAAAGTGAAAGTCTTACCTAGTCTTTTAGAAGCATACTGGTTGGCATGTGTAAGTGAGGCTTTATTCACAGGCAAGCAGTTAAAAGGGAATTCTTGTTTCTGTTCTTGAAGAAGTAACCACCATTACTAAGATGATCACAGGAAGGAAATGGCCATTTGCACTTACATGCTCCCTAAACAACAATGAAATATTAATTAGCAGCAAAATAAAAGGACAGATGACTGTTTCCACTCCCGGATCTTTATTGAGCTTTAACTTCCTGTACCCTTTGGCCTGTTTGCCATTAAACCACAAAACAGGATAAAATGTACCAAAAGCCTATGGCAGAAAGTTACTAGTTACAGTCTGCCATGAACTGAGCCTCACCTCAGGGGCCATTTGTAATCCCCTTCAGTGGTGGTAACGACGGCATTTTGATGGAAAAGTAGTAGTTTTATTAATATCTATATATCATTGTCCTTTAAAGTGGAACTCCTTAATGATGTTTGTGTTGGAAAGTAGGATCCGTCTTATTGAAGTGCCTTAGGAAACTCAAGGAATAAAATGGGAAGGTGAGGGTGATATGATTTGGCCAGTAGTTTACTCAGGTTTCTGTCATTCTATGAAATACAATGAATTGTTGACAATGCCCTTTCAACCTGACCATATGTAACACCTTTTCTTTCTTCCCTCCTTTAATATAATGTCAAAGTTATATCATATTATATATATGCAGAGGTAAATAAACAAATGTCAGCTGTCAGGAAAACTGGTCGCATCCCAGAAATATGTCTTAAGCAATAGGTTATAAACAATGTTATAACAAAGCTGACCAATCAGCAGAGGTTCTATCTCAGATTCAGCAGAACTGGAGAACATTCTTGTCCCAATTGGCAAGAAGTCAGGATTGGCTTGATATCTACATCAAAAGACTCGTTTTGGGTCACCATAGGTTAGTTTCCTTCCCTGCCTGCAGCATTCCTGTCTGAAGTCTAGGCACTTACTACAGCACGCTTCATTGGTCTTTCCCAGTGTTCACCACACCATCTGTACTCTAGGGGGTCCAAAGATAACATTTTGCAGCAAGGTTCTCCCCACCCCAGCCAGAAATTTGCTGCCTCAGATGAGATGCTAAGCATGGAATTCCTGCTTTCTGAGCTTCCACATCACAGTGAATGTAACTGAACAAAAGATATCGTGGGTTTTCTCTTGGACCCTCCCTGCTGATTACAGAATAGTGTTGGAAATACTTCACTCAAGCCAACAAATATTGGAGCAGCACATTGGGGGTGAGGGAGGAAAGCAATGGTGAGTGTAATGAGCATTTTTCTTTTTCACAGCTGAAGACAAATAGTGTTTACCTCTACTTGGCAACGTAGGTGTATAAATGTGTTGGACGGTTAAGTGACGATTTGGGATGTTGGCAAAGCCTGGTAAATGAGACTGTAGTTCACTTTCCTCTGCATTAATCAAAAACAGAAATGCTTTCCTGCTTGCCTGAAAGTATTGACATTACACTATTGCCCCACTACTGAGCATTTGCTCAAAGGCCATTACAAAATAATTGGAAAATGGATGCATATTTTGGTTGGTTTAGGGGAACAAAATTGCTCAAGCAACATGTATTTATTGTGCTTTTTTTTGTATCTCCCACACTGCCCACCATTGTGAGAGATATAAAAGAATGATGCTCTTTCCTTTTTGATTCTATAAAAGGCTGTTGTTTTCCTTTTTTTAACCCTTTGTCGACACTCTAGAAAAAAATAACAGGTAACATGAGATAGGTTACAGTGTAGTTTTTTAACAGGTGATACAGGTTGTTTAATTTAGAAAAGAGAAAGCATACTGTAGGCCCATAGAAGTGGAAAGATTTTTCTTTTCCAGAATTTTTTCTCATCTCTCTTACCACCCACTGAGTGAGATGCTTATTCTCTGAGCCTCAGAGATGTCCTAGGCATGTCCACTCCTCTACTTGCCACATTTTATTATGATTATAAGCTGGTGCCTGGATATCCTGGTTTTCCCAGCACAGTCCCAGTCTATGCCTGTTATCCCATAATTATCGTTAATAGTTTCCCCTTTTATTCTCAAGAGTAACTCAGTTTAGATGATAAATATAATTGTAACATAAACATAAACTGAAGGCCATATAGCTCAGGTTTTTGTATGCTGTTGCATTCAAAAGAGCAAAATCTAATGAACAAAAGTAATTATACATGTTTCTTGGGGCTTAAGATCACTAAAGGGGATCTAATTTTTAACCTATAACAACACTCTTCAGAAGTTTATTTCTCTCTTCTTCAAGAATCCCTGATAGCTGTGGCTGCTCTGAAGCTTTTCAAATATAACAACCCTAACTTTAGCGACACCCAACCCACATCTCTTACTTTGTCTTTTTTGCCTCTCTTAATGACTTTTTTTAAAAATCATGTGTCTTCTGTTGTCTCTTCTCTTTCCTCTATACATTCTCTTAATTCTGCATTATAAAACCCCTGAAGACAGCTTGGCAAAGACTCTCTTTGGAAGGTGAGGAAGGAGAAGTATCTGAACTGGCAGAAAAAGTTGTTCTGAGTGGGTTGGAAGTGGGAGAAGGGATGCTGGGAACTCTCATTGATGAGTAAATCTCATCTCTGTCACAAGTTATCTGAGAGAGGAGCTACAAGGCTTGCATCTCAGTGTACAGCACGGTGCTTGGCACAAAGAGGAACTTGAAAATGTGAGTAAATGGAGGCAAATTAGGGAGACCCTGGACCTGGCTGAGAAGGAGGAAGATTTGAGTGGGTGTAGAGGCAGTTGGGGGACATTCCAGGGAAAGAAGGATCAGGGAATCTGGGCTTGTTTTTCTGTGGTGGAATGTGCATGAGGATGGGGGACAGTGAAGAGACTTGGCAGAGCATTGGAACCCCTCAATGGGGAAAAATGGGAATCTATTTTTCACTTAAAAATGCAATAAAATAAATAAATGGGAAAAAATAAAAATAATAAATAAATCATTCTATTACAAAGAAAAAAAATAGTGGTATAATAGTGGAAGCCATCTGTTGGTTTTCAAAAGTGGAGACACTCAAGAAGGGCTTGAAACCCCTGGAAAAAGACTGTATGGCAGAGAGCCAGGGTAGATTCATGAAGCAGGCAGTCACTCGATGGCAGTGCTTTATTAGATAGATTAATTCACCAGTTTTGTTTAGTGTAGTTTGTATGCTTGGTACATTGGATTGCATTGTGATGGATAAAGAGCATATAGCACATAGAAGAAACTCAATAAATGGTGACTAACATCATCACCGCCACTATCATCACCACTATCAACATCATCATCATTATCATCACCACCATCATTATCATCACCACCACCACCATCACCATTGTCATCACCACCACCATCACCATTATCATCACCACCACCATTATCATCATCACCATCACCATCACCATTATCATCACCACCACCACCATCACCATTATCACCACCACCATCATTATCATCACCACCACCATCACCATTATCATCACCACCATCATTATCATCACCACCACCACCATCACCATAGTCATCACCACCACCGTTATCATCACCACCACCACCATCACCATTATCATCACCACCACCATTATCATCACCACCATCACCATCATCACCACCACCATCACCATTATCATCACCACCACCACCATCACCATTATCATCACCACCACCACCATCACCATTATCATCACCACCATCATTACCATCACCACCACCATCACCATCATCACCACCACCATCACCATTATCATCATCACCTTCATCATCACCGTCATTACCATCATCATCATCATCACCATTATCATTATCACTAACATTACCACAACCGTAATCATCATCAACATCACCTCCATCAACCATCATTACCACAACCACCATCATCATCTTCTTCACTAGCATTGTTTTCATTATTGGAAAAAGTCTGAGGCAGAAAAAAAAGCTGGAGGATTGTTAAAGGGAGATATTGTGGAAGACAATAGAGAAGCTTCTCTGGAAGAAAGGAGATTCCAAATATTAGAAGGGCTGTGTGGTGAAATAGGGAGGGGAGACCTTCTATAGCACTTTCTTTGTAAAGTTAGTATGAGAGGGGAAATCAGAGAAGCTGATTTCACTTCAGCATTAATGAACTATCTCATGTTGAAAATGTCTGACTATGGGATAGCTTATCTCCTGAGGAAGTGAACTCCCTGATGTTGGAAGAGCCAAGCAGAATCTAGGTGATTGCCTGCCAGGGATGTTACACATCCTTTAATAAACATGTGGAAGAGAAGATTTATTTCCTCTGAGATCCCTCTGAACTGAAAGAGGCAAGGGACTTGTAGACCTTCAGGGGCTGGACTAAGTTGGTAGTGGTTGGAATGGCAAAAAAGGATCACGGTCTGTATCAGTGGTTCTCAACTAAGGATAATTTTGCCCCGCAGAGAATACTTGGAAATGTCTGGAAACATTTTTGGTTGTCAAAACTGGGGGGAGGGTGCTACTGGCATGCAGTGGGTAGAAGCCAATGACCTGCTAAGCATCCTACAATGCACAGGACAATCCCCCCCCCCCCCCCCCCACTAAAAAAATCTTTTGCCCACAAAATGTCAGTAGTGTCAAGGCTGAGAATACCTGGTCTACATTTTTTTTTTTCGAGATGGAGTCTCGCTCTGTCACCCAGGCTGGAGTATAGTGGCATGATCTCGGCTCACTGCAACATCCACCTGCTGGGTTCAAGCAATTCTCTTGCCTCAGCCTCCCGAGAAGCTGGGACTACAGGTGCATGGCACCATGCTGGGCTAATTTTTTGTATTTTTTAGTAGAGACAAGGTTTCACCATGCTGGCCAGGCTGGTCTCGAACTCCTGACCTTGTGATCCACCCGTCTTGGCCTCCCAAAGTGCTGGGATTATAGGAGTGAGCCACCATGTCCAGCCCCTGGTCTGCATTTTAATAAGTCCATTGTCTTCTTCTGTAGAGTGAAGAGAGTTGCTGGGTGGCTAAGTGCTGACTCACATTCACTAGGTCGTATTTTCCTAAACAATAAGCCAGAAATATTGCTACACATGCCCTTTATGTTGTAGTTTTCACATGCATCTTAAAGACTCCTCATTTTTTTCTTCAAAGCTTCTTTGAAGTCAGTTCAACTGGTTAAGAAATGTGGTAGGTGATAAGAACAAACTCACTCTTCAATCTTGTCTGCAATCTAATTCTGGCTGCTGTCCAGTAGGCTCTGTGGAGGGCAGTTTTGTATTTATCCTCCTTCCTGGAGGGTAACTGACTTTTTGAAGGCTGGAGATGGATAAAGAGGATTCATGCTTCATAGATTTTTTTCTTGGTAGACTGGCCAATTTCCTCACTTGGTACACAGCTTGCAGATATTTAGGGTAACTGCATGTCCAGGTTTACCTAAAATCATCATGGTTTACTCATATTGTGGTGGGGTGATTATTAATAGTGCCTTCGTTTACCATCAAAAGTGTCTTGGCTTAGAAAATAAGTTATATGGCCACCTACTCTAGTACTTGGCCAATGAGTATTTTGATGATACATTCATACCATTTTAAAGAATATCTATAACCTAGGAGGGGTTGGTTTAAAACAACTCACCAACACTAGCTAATCTGATTCATCATCACCATCATCATAAAAGCTAATCTGTATAACTTTTCCAAAATAGTGATGACTTCTGCCCTTCAAACCACACTTTTATCCATTTCCTCTCATAAGTCACAAGCCACATTTGTGACTTGTGTATATCAGGGGGATTAAATCTGTGGCCAGAGATAGAAGTAAATTATTTGCATACGGTCCTTTCTCTGTATACCTTTATTGACTTTGGATGTCAACTTTACGTTGACACATTGCCCAGCTCAAAAACACACTTCTATAAGACAAACAGCGCTCCGATAACCTTTCAGGCAACTTCTTCCTAAATCATGATCAGTTCTATCTTAATTCGTACATCCTATTTTGTCTTTGCTATCCACTCTTCAACTCTCTCCTAAACCACTGATGTTTTTTCAACTTTGATTTCCAAAGAGATGATTTCAAGCCATAGTTTCATTGGTTTCCTGAAGCACATAAAAATGATGGATCTGATTAGGTGAAACCATATTTCACAAATACAATGTATAGATTCTCATCATTGAATACTTCAAACACAAAATGATATCTGTTGTAGGAAAGTTTCTGGCCATAAAGACCACAAACTGCCTTCCCTTTGTCTTGATTACGTTTTTTCCTCATTGTACTGTTCTATGTCATACTCTTCTCAGCTCTTTGGGGCAGGGAGTCAGGGAGTTGTTTGTTCAGCAGGTGCTATGTATAGTAAATTGCTGCATGCATTTATGTTGCTATATAAATAATGAACAATTCTGCACTCACAGACACTTTGATAGCCACAGTGATAATATATATCCCTTATTTTAGAAAAAAATGTACAGAAGAGTTTTACCTTGCTTCAGCAGATAAGACATACCAGATTGGCACATGACCTTATTCTTCTTTTTCAAGACCTAGTGTAACAGTTTATCAGATTGCTCATAAAACATGCCAATTGCTTAGAATGCAGATAAACATGATGTTTTCAGTATTCAATCAATCCCAGAAACCATTCCATTTTCTCTTCCCAATTAAATGCCCAAATTTGGGGTTTATAGGTTAAATAATTAGGAGGTTCCATTCCTATTTCTTCTCTCTGCCCTCACAGCTTAATATGTCAGAGCAGATGTGTGGACTTGTTACCTCAGTTGTCGCATATGCTTTAGAGGTTAGCATAGCTTATCTGAAAGGGGCATTGGGCAATTAAACGGGATAGTGTGTATGTATACATCTCTAGCACTTGGGACAGAGTAACTCAAAATAAGGCAACAATTCTTTGCAGGTGTTCCCACGTCTCTACCCTTAGCTCAACTATCATCATCTGTCCAAATGCCTGTCCTCATCACTAAGGCACATTGCTTCTTTATCCATGTCGCTCCAGAATCTAGCCTAGCAAATATGAGGCATTCAATACATATTTTCTGAATCAGTAAACCAATGGAGGAATTTGGCAGTTTTGGAGGGTGTCAATTTATTGTTACTTTCCTTGTCTAGACTTAAAAAAATGCCCTCTGAAAATTTCAAATTGGGAAATGTTCAGGGTCTCCCACTGTCCTGAGTATAATGTGTGGTTTGGCTTTGGGGATGACTGCCTCTGTCTTCCCCTAGCACCAGAGATTGTCTTAGGCTACAGCTGTGGAGTAGATGCTGTTGGTGCCCTGCCCACATCACCTTCGCTGGGCAGGTTCCTCCAATCCACAGCTGCTGTGAATGTTGGCTACTGGAAGCACACAGCTGTAGCTTTTTGGAGATTTCCCCTCTATTAACAGGAGCCTCCTGTTCACAGACATTGGGAGGTTAGACCCACCCCCTCAGTCAGGTAGAGTGCTGTAGCCAATGACTGACTGATACAGGAGTGCAGAAGCCTGACCCATCTGGAATCATACTTAAACTAAAGCCAGATCAGCTTGATAAAACTGTGGAGCTGGTCAGTCAGCCACGAGGCTGTCAACATGCGGGCTGCACGTCTCAGCCTTCCATCAATGCACACATATGGGGGAACATGAAAGCCTTTCTACAATTTTCTTATTACTGCCCCCTCTGACCTGAGCCTTCAGACCCACTATCACCTCAGGCAGTTTCCTCCTTTTTGTTTTGTACTTTGTTCACATTTGGAAAAGACAGGTCATATTTCAGTATTTCCGATGTAAAGATTATTCAACTTACCAAGACTTACCAGTTTCTAGAAAAGGATCAACATAAGTTTCTAATGAAGGTTTGATAATTCTTGACATTTGCTAAGGTAATTGACATTAACAAAATGTTGCCTTAAAAATGTAAGTCTGGGGTGCCAGGACGTTCTTTGTATCACTGACCGAGGTACAGGTTAACTTATTTGTGGTAAACTGTTTTCCAGAATGGTTAGAATATGAGGTTCTGATAAGATAGGGAGGGAAATGATAGAACCGATTTTCCAAACACTACGTTCAAGTTTGTCAAAAACGAAACCAAATGTATTTTTCCCTCTGACAATATCAAGATTTTGCAATGCTTCAAGTCGGAAAGTATGAACATCTGTTAGCTTAGCATTAGAGATACGTAGTAAAAAAAAAAATTCTAATAATAGAGATTGTTCACTTGTTACCATGTTGTAACGGAGAGCTGGGATTCAAGACGCAAAGAGCTGGTTTGATTAGTTTGCACAATGCCCAGGAGGTTCCCAGAAATGGATCTGCATCACATCCGCCGTCACCAGCCAGGTATTGTCTATAAGGTTGGTGCTGGAATGATGTTAAAGACCATTTATTCTAATTTCCCTGTTTTACTTCCCAGCTGGAGAAACTGATAACTGAGAAATGCAGTGGCCACACGTTTTTAAAACCATGTAACAGCCCCTTCCCTGTGCCCTTGAGATGGAAAGACCAAGGGGCTGTTGCTAAGCTGTCTACACTGGTCAGGATCTGAATGAGCCAGGTGGACAGCTCAGGTGGGAGGTACGTAAAGGTTGTGTTTTCTCCTATCCTCTAAGTGTAAGGGAACAGGCTGTTCTGTATTACCAGAGCCCCAGATACGAGAGGGGAAGTGCACAGTGACAACCCATATCCTTACCCACACTCCCATACTCTGGGCTGGTTCTGGGTATTCTAGGATCACTTATGGCAACCCTGGGCTGATACGAGTCCATACTGCCAGCACAAAGCTGGATGTAGCCTGGGGTAGAAGGAGTGGTATGTGTTTTGGGCCCTGTTACGAACACCTCTGTGGGTCGAGGATGCTGATTTTAGATTTCAGTCCCGGGAGAGCCTAATGTATTTTAGAGGTAAGGAAATGTGAAAGAAGTTCAGAATTGGGATTTTTATCTATCCATCCCTGGATATTTTGCCAACAAAGACCACCTGGGGGATGTGTGTGGTTAAGCTGGTTGGGGTGCATACAACCCTACGGGTGGATCCAGTGCAGAGGCAAGGGCTATGACACAGGGCATGGTGGCCCCTCAACTATGTGTATGCTACGATGACTTTTAGGAGCCACCTGCTCTCTCCCAGCCTATGTCAATGACCAAAATACTTGAAAGCAGTTAGAGACCGCCATCGAAGAGTGGAGACAGGCAAGGGAGAGAAGACTAAGGAAGAGAGAAATGGAATCTAGAATGGTTCTGGTGTAGATCGAATCCTAACTCTGAAGGACGCTCATTTGCATTGTGTTCAGAGTACTGCTGATTGGGGTCCTGGCACCCCCCAGAGTGGGCACAGACTCAGAGTGCCGACTCCAATACACACAAACTTTGTGTGTCGAAGGGGAGCTAAGAGAAATAATAAAGTAGCAACCAATAAATAAGTAAACCTGCAACAAACAAACAGACCACCCTCCATCATTACCACTTGAAATGGCCTCATTTTTTAAAAATAACAAACATGGAAATAAAACCCACAAATATCTTCTGTGCAATTCTCTCTCAAGAGCCATAAGCAGCTGGAGGAGATGGAAAATAGATTATGTTGGTAGCAAAACAATTGCCCGTGACATTTTCAGAGGGAATGGAATTCTAGCTGAGAAGTGATACAGCTGTGAGAAAACACAGTGCTTAATGCGTTAAGTTTATTTCATGAACTTAATTTTAATACTAGCAGGCAGAGACTTTAAAAAATGATACTGTGCCCTTCCTAAACTCTGGAGTCATATTACTTAGAATTTGTGGTGATTTTCAATCAGAAGAGTCATTGCCATCACTGCAGATATTCAGTTAGGTGACAATTAATAGTGATATCAGATTGGAACAGGAAACAGTCATGGAGTGTTTTCCAGTGTATCAGTACGGACCGGCTCCATCACCAGATTCCTAATTGAGGTTGGGTGAAGGGTACAACCCCCCTATGTCCGTAGTCACCTCATATGTGTTTGATTTTAGGACCTTGGAAGTAAGAGCTTTGGTCTAGCAATGCTGGCATTACAACTATATTCTGATGGAGGACGGGAGCTGGAGAACACAGCAATGGAGCGGGGACTGAGGCTGTGCGTGATGCCAAATGTATAGCTCTCACCTCTGTTTGTGGGACCAGCAGTGGTTCTGGGCCTTTTCTTCTCTCCTGCTTCTGTACACATGAGGGCTGGTATTCTCATGCACCACACATTGCCATGCATATTTCCGAATTTTGATGAATCCCTACAAAATGTTGCATAGAAGTAGAGCAAATAACATTACAATTTTTATGGTATTCATAAAATGTATTTTATAAGCACTTGAGTAATGAATCAGCCCTTTTGGAGGTCTCAAAACTTGTCCTTCTACAAAGAAAATATGACTTAACCAATTTCAAAAAAATGATTGAACTTATAAAAAGGGACTCGATGCTTCCAGACTGTCGCTCCATAAGTAATATTAACCGGCTAGCAAGTATGTGCTGTTAAATAATGAATACAAAGAAAACTTATTTCATACAAAAATCACAACATCCAGATTTATTGGTTTGCAACATACTCTTATTACTATGAATAATATTATTGCTGATTTCATTTGATAATCATTTTTTCTACCTTTGATTTTGAAATGACAGTTGGGATGCGCTCAGCAGCATGCTGGTAGCATCCTTCTTACCTGTGTGCACTGAAGCCCTGGATGTGCCTATCAATCATGCTTCTTCAGCTACTGGTGCATCCTTACTTAGGTCAGCTAAGAAATAAAACAGAATTAACTATAAAATCACAACTCAGAAGCACTATAAAAATGCATCATTCCCAGAGAAAATTTTATATGGAATTAAATGTCTTTATGTTTTTATTATAAACTCATATATGTGTATTGTATTATCTAAAGGCAAAGTATAAAATGGAGAAAGTTGACTTCTCCCACACATGATCACACCCTACAAATAAAACACTATTAATACTAGAGGACCTCATTCCATCTATCTATCTATCTAATCTATCTATCTATCTATCTCGTTATATATATATATATATATATATATATATATGGTAGGTATATATACATATATAGTAGAATACAGGGTGATTGCATTTTTTAAAATATATATATATTTTTTATTGTACTTTAGGTTCTTGGGTACATGTGAAGAACATGCAGGACTGTTGCATAGGTGCATACATGGCAATGTCGTTTGCTGCCTCCATCCCCATCACCTATATCTGGCATTAATCCCCATGTTATCCCCCCCAACTCCCTACCCCCCACCATCCCTCCCCTAGTCTCCCCAAAACAGAACTGAGTGTATGATGCTCCCCTCCCTGTGTCCATGTGTTCTCATTGTTCAACACCCACCTATGAGTGAGAATATGTGGTGTTTGATTTTCTGTTCTTGTGTCAGTTTGCTGAGAATGATGGTTTCCGGGTTCCTCCATGTCCCTACAAACTCATCGTTTTTTATGGCTGCATAGTATTCCATGGTGTATATGTGCCACATTTTCCCTGTCCAGTCTATCATCGATGGGCATTTGGGTTGGTTTTAAGTCTTTGCTATTGTAAACAGTGCTGCAATGAACATGTGTGTGCATATGTCTTTATAATAGAAGGATTTATAATCCTTTGGATATATAGCCAGTAATGGGATTGCTGGGTCAAATGCAATTTCTATTTCTAGGTCCTTGAGGAATCGCCACAGTGTCTTCCACAATGGTTGAATTAATTTACACTCCCA
Source organism: Sapajus apella (assembly GCF_009761245.1). Lineage (NCBI taxonomy): Eukaryota > Metazoa > Chordata > Mammalia > Primates > Cebidae > Sapajus > Sapajus apella. The sequence goes on along the minus strand of NW_022437010.1, from coordinate 5,370,663 downwards.
CTAATAGGGTAAAAGTGTTCCTATTTCTCCAAATCCTCTCCAGCATCTGTTGTCTCCAGATTTTTTAATGATCACCATTCTAACTGGGATGAGATGGTATCTCAATGTAGTTTTGATTTGCATTTCTCTAATAACCAGTGATGGTGAGCATTTTTTCATGTTTGTTGGTCCTATATATGTCTTCTTTTGAAAAGTGTCTGTTCATATCCTTTGCCCACTTTTGAATGGGTTTGTTTGTTTTTTTCTTGTAAATCTGTTTTAGTTCTTTGTAGATTCTGGATATAAGTCCTTTGTCAGATGGGTAGATTGAAAAATTTTTTTTCCCATTCTGTTGGTTGCCAGTTCACTCTAATGATTGTTTCTTTTGCTGTGCAGAAGTTTAATTAGATCCCATTTGTCTATTTTGGCTTTTGTTGCCAATGCTTTTGGTGTTTTAGTCATGAAGTCTTTGCCTATGCCTATGTCCTGAATGGTTTTGCCTAGGTTTTCCTCTAGGGTTTTTATGGTGTTAGGTCTTATGTTTAAATCTTTAATCCATCTGGAGTTAGTTTTAGTGTAAGGTGTCAGGAAGGGGTGCAGTTTCTGCTTTCTGCACATGGCTAGCCAGTTTTCCTAACACCATTTATTAAACAGGGAAAGCGTTCCCCATTGCATGTTTTTTTCAGGTTTGTCAAAGATTAGATGGTTGTAGATGTGTGGCATTTCCTCTGAGGCCTCTGTTCTGTTCCATTGGCCTATACCTCTGTTTCTGTACCAGTACCATGCTGTTTTGATTACTGTAGCCTTGTAGTGTAGTTTGAAGTCAGGAAGCGTGATGCCTCCAGCATTGTTCTTTTTGCTTAGAATTGACTTGACAATGGGGGCTCTCTTTTGGTTCCATATGAAGTTTAAGGTGGTTTTCTTCCAGGTCTGTGAAGAAGGTCATTGGTAGTTTGATGGGGATAGCATTGAATATATAAATTACTTTGGGCAGTATGGCCATTTTCATGATATTGATTCTTCCTAACCATGAGCATGGAATGTTTTTCCATCTGTTTGTGTCCTCTCTTATTTCCTTGAGCAGTGGTTTGTAGTTCTCCTTGAAGAGGTCCTTTATATCCTTTGTTAGTTGTATTCCTAGGTATTTTATTCTCTTTGTGGCAATTGTGAATGGCAGTTCATTCTTGATTTGGCTCTCTTTAAGTCTGTTATTGATGTGTAGGAATGCTTGTGATTTCTGTACATTGATTTTGTACCCTGAGACTTTGCTGAAGTTGCTTATCTGTTTCAGGAGATTATGGGCTGAGACAATGGGGTCTTCTAAATATACAATCATGTTATCTGCAAATAGAGACAATTTGACTTCCTCTTTTCCTAATTGAATAGACTTTATTTCTTTTTCTTGCCTGATTGCTCTGGCTAGAACTTCCAATATTATATGAATAGGAGTGGTGAGAGAGGGCATCCTTGTCTAGTGCCAGATTTCAAAGGGAATGCTTCCAGTTTTTGCCCATTTAGTATGATACTGGCTGTGGGTTTGTCATAAATAGCTTTTATTATTTTGAGATATGTTCCATCCATACCTAGTTTATTGAGAGTTTTTAGTATAAAGGGCTGTAGAATTTTGTTGAAGGCCTTCTCTGCATCTACTGAGATAATCATGTGGTCTTTGTCTTTGGTTCTGTTGATGTGGTGAATTATGTTTATAGACTTGCATATGTTCTACCAGCCTTGCATCCACAGGATGAAACCTACTTTATTGCGATGGATAAACTTTTTGATGTGCTGTTGCAATCGGCTTGCCAGTATTTTAGTGAAGATTTTTGCATCTATGTTCATCATGGATATTAGCCTGAAGTTTTCTTTTTTTGTTGAATCTTTGCTGGGTTTTGGTATCAGGATGATGTTGGTCTCATAAAATTATTTGGGAAGGATTCCGTCTTTTTGGATTATTTGGAATAGATTCAGAAGGAGTGGTACCACCTCCTCTTGGCATGTCTGGTAGAATTCGGCTGTGAACCCATCTGGACCTGGGCTTTTTTTTATTGGTGGGCTATTAATTGCTGCCTCAACTCCAGCCCTTGTTATTGGTCTATTCAGGGTTTCAAATTCTTCCTCGTTTAGGCTTGAGAGGGTGCAAGTGTCCAGGAATTTATCAATTTCTTCCAAGTTTACTGGTTTATGTGCATAGAGTTGTTTGTAGTAATTTCTGATGGTTGTTTGTATTTCTGTGGAATCTGTGGTGATGTCCGCTTTATTTTTTTTATTGCATCTATTTGATTATTATCTCTCTTCTTTTTTATTAATCTGGCTAGTGGTCTATTTTGTTGATCTTTTCAAAAAACCAGCTCCTGGATTTATTCATTTGTTGAAGGGTTTTTTGTGTCTCTATCTCCTTCAGTTCTGCTCTAATCTTAATTATTTCTTGTCTTCTGCTAGGTTTTGAGTTTTTTTGATCTTGCTCCTCCAACTGTTTCAATTTTGATGATAGGGTGTCGATTTTAGATCTTTCCTTGCTTCTCCTGTGGGCATTTATTGCTATAAATTTTCCTCTAGACATTGCTTTAAATGTGTCCCAGAGATTCTGGTACATTGTGTCTTCATTCTCATTGGTTTCAAAGAACATCTTTATTTCTGCCTTCATTTCATTGTTTATCCAGTCAACATTCAAGAGCCATTTGTTCAGTTTCCATTAAGTTGTGTGGTTCTAAGTTAGTTTTTGAATTCTGAGTTCTAATTTGATTGCACTGTGGTCTGAGAAACTGTTTCTTATGATTTCCATTCTGTTGCATTTGCTGAGGAGTGATTTACTTCCAATTATGTGGTCAATTTTAGAGTAGGTGTGATGTGGTGCTGAGAAGAATGTATATTCTGTGGATTTGGGGTGGAGGGTTCTGTAAATGTCTATTAGGTTTGCTTTGTCCAGGTCTGAGTTCAAGTGCAATTAGTTGTGTGGGAGTCTAAGTCTCTTTGCAGGCCATTAAGAACTTGCTTTACGTATCTGGGTGCTCCTGTATTGGGTGCATATATATTTAGGATCATTAGCTCTTCTTGTTGCATTGATCCTTTTATTATTATGCAATGCCCTTGTTTGTCTCTTTTGATCTTTCTTGGTTTAAACTTTATTTTATCAGAAACTAGGATTGCAACTCCTGCTTGTTTTTTTGCTCTCCATTTGCTTGGTAAATCTTCCTCCATCGCTTTATTTTGAGCCTATGCATATCCTCTCAGGTGAGATGGGTTTCCTGAATATGGCACACCAATGGGTTTTGACTTTTTAACCAATTAGCTAGTCTGTGTCTTTTGATTGGGATAATTAGCCCATTCACATTTAAGGTTAATATTGTTATGTGTGAATTTGATCCTGCCATTTTGATGCTAGCTGGTTGTTTTGCCCATTAGTTGATGCAGTTTCTTCATTGTGTCAATGCTCTTTACCATTTGGTATGCTTATGCATTTGGCTGCTACTGGCTGTTCCTTTCTATGTTTCGTGCTTCTTTCAGGAGCTCTTGTAAAGCAGGCCTGGTGGTGATGAAATCTCTGAGCAATTGCTTGTTCATAAAGGATTTATTTCTCCTTCACTTATAAAGCTTAGTTTGGCTGGATATGAAATTCTAGGTTGAAAGTTCTTTTCTTTAAGGATGTTGAATATTGGCCCCCACTCTCTTCTGGCTTGTAGGGTTTCTACTGAGAGATCTGCTGTGAGTCTGATGGGCTTCCCTTTGTGGGTAACCTGACCTTTCTCTCTGGCTGTCCTTAGTATTTTTCCCTTTATTTCAACCCTGGTGAATCTGACGATTATGTGCCTTGGGGTTGCTCTTCTTGAGGAATATGTTTGCGGTGTTCTCTGTATTTCCTGGACTTGAATATTGGCCTGTCTTGCTAGGTTGGGGAAGTTCTCCTGTATAATACCCTGAAGAGTGTTTTCCAGCTTGGATTCATTCTGTCCGTCACATTCAGGTACACCTATCAATCGTAGATTAGGTCTTTTCACATAATCCCATATTTCTTGGAGGCTTTGTTCATTTCTTTTTACTCTTTTTTCTCTAATCTTGCCTTCTTGTTTTATTTTATTGAGTTAATCTTCAATCTTTACTATCCTTTCTTCTGCTTGGTCAATTCAGCTATTGAAACTTGTGTATGCTTCCTGAAGTTCTTGCGTTGTGTTTTTCAGCTGTATCAATTCATTTATATTCCTCTCTAAGCTGTTTATTCTCATTAGCATTTCTTCAAACCTTTTTTCAAGGTTCTTAGTTTCTTCGCATTGTGTTAGAATATGTTATTTTAGCTCAGAGATATTTGTTATTACCCACCGTCTGGAGCCTGTTTCAGTCAATTCTTCAGAGTCATTCTCCATCCAGCCTTGTTCCTTTGCTGGTGAGGAGTTGTGATCCCTTGGAGGAGGAGAGGTGTTCTGGTTTTGGGTGTTTGCATCCTTTTTGCGCTGGTTTCTTCCCATCTTTGTAGATTTATATACCTGTGGCCTTTGCAGTTGGTGACTTTCAGATGGGGTCTCTGCAAGTCCTTTTTTGTTGATGATGAAGTTATTTCTTTCTGTTTCTTATTTTCCCTTCTACCAGTCAGCCCCTCTGCTATGGGACTTCTGGAGGTCCCCTCCAGATGCTGCTTGCCTGGGGATCACCTGCAGTGGCTGCAGAACAGTAAGGGTTGCTGCCAGTTTCTTCTTCTGTTATCTTTTTCCTGAAGGATGCCCACCAGATGTCACCATGAGCTCTCCTTTATGAGGTGTCTCTGCATATACAGGGGTCGGGGAGCTGCTTGAGGAAACACTGTGTCCCTTTTAGGAGCTCAAGTGCTGAGCTGTGAGCCCAGTTGTTCCATTCAGAGCTGCTGGGCAGGTATGTTTAAGTCTGCTGCAGTGGAACTCATAACTGTCTTTTTTTCCCAGGCACTCTGTCCTGGAAAGGTGGGGCTTCATTTGTAAGTTCCTGTCATGCTTCTGCCTTTTTTCAGAGATCCCCTGCCCAGCAACGAGGTAGCCTAGTCACAATCTGCCAGCAGAGGTGTTGCTGAGCTGCCATGGGCTCTGCCCAGCTACTGTGTGAACTTCCTTGCAGTTTTGTTTATAGGGGTATTATTAGAACTGCCTTGGTAATGGCAGCCTGCGTCAGTAATGGCGGACTGTTTCTCTAATGGCAGACTGTCTCTTTAATGTTGGACTGCCTCGGTAATCGCAGACTGCCTTGGTAGTGATGGACTGCCTCGGTAATGGCGGACACCCTTCCACCCACAGAGCTCGACCATCCTGGGTCCAGCTGTGCTTGCTGTGAAACTGTGAGTCCAGAGCGTTTCATATTGCTGGTCTTTGTCGGGGTGGGACCAGTCGAACCGGATCGCCTGGCTCCCTGTTTTAGTCCCCCTTTTTTCAGTTGAATGGGCAACTCTGTCTCCCAGGGGTTCTAGTTGCCAGTTGAAATGGCGCCCAGATGTGTGTGAGGTTTTGCGTGGAGACCCACTGCGCCTGCTGAAACAGCTGCATTGGAGGCTCGTGGTGCTTTTTTGCACGGGAATCTCCTGGTCTGTGGGCAGTAAAAATTCATTTGGAAATGCAGTGATCACTCACCCTCTGCCTTTTTCCTGGGAACTGCAATCCAGAGCTGTTCCTATTCAGCCATCTTTCTCTCCAGGTGATCGCATATTTAAGCATATAGATATGTCTTAAAATTTATCTATATATCTATGTATTTATACAGATATCTATATATAAAAATTATACATAAATTTTATATATACCTCTATATAAAAATTATATATAGATAAATTTTAAAACATATCTACTTAAAAATGTGATCACCCTGTAACCTACTTTTACAACATAATAATACAGCATGGATATTCCTCCATTTCCATGCACACAGGTCTACCACATCTGTCTAATCACTGCCAAGCAGAAAAATTTCCCAGGAAACCATTAAGACAGGCAGGGGACACCTAGTGCAGGGCCTGGTTACTGTGGACTTAATCCTAAGAGCAATAGGAAATCCTGGGAAGACTTTAATCAGAGAAGTGATATGACCATATTTGCATCAAAAGGACCATGATGGCTGCAGTGTGATGAATGGATGGAAAGGGGGCAAGAGCAAGTTTGAGGAACAATCCAAAATCATTGTTGTTTCCATTGCAAAAACAGATGGAAGCTTAGACCAGGGAGGTGGTGGTGGAGGTGGAGAGTAATGGATGGATTCAAGATATGTTTAAAAGATGGAATAGAAACCACCTGACTGTTGGCTGGTCACGAGTATGGGGAAGAGAAAGGTGTGGAGAATGACTTGGAAAGTTCTGGCAGGTATGGTGGACTAAAGAGGGATTTGTTTGCTGAGCAAGGAAATGATGGGGAATCTTGCTGGGGAAGGCAATGACACTATGAATCCACTTTGATTCTTGAATTGGCAGCACCTGTGGAATATCAGAGTGAATATGTTCCACTCTGGAGTACAGCACAGTGGTGTATTAGATGCAAATTGGTGGTGCAGGCTAAGGCAGTGATCCCCCCTCATGGAAAGACTAAATGAGAATGGACCTGGGCCTTGGGGGAACTCCAGGACTTAAAGACTTAAAGGCTGGGTGGAGGCAAATGAGGGAGGCTAAGAAAGAGAAGCCAGAGAGTGGGAAAACTGTAGACTTGCAAGCTCCCTGTGATTAGGGACCAGGTTTGTTTTTACTCACTATTTTACCTCTAAGGTTTAGCACAATTCCAGGAAAAACACACACACACACACATGCACATATATATATATACATATACATACACATAATGTATGTGTGTGTATATATATATATATATATATGAGTATATTTTTGAGATGGAGTCTCTCTCTGTTGCCAGGCTGGAGTGCAGTGGTGCCATCTCTGGTCATTGCAATCTCCACCTCCTGGGTTCAAGCAATTTTTGCCCCAGCCTCCCAAGTAGCTGGGATTACAGATGCATGCCACCATACCTGGCTAATTTTTGTATTTTTACCAGAGACGAGGTTTCACCATGTTGGCCAGGATGGTCTAGATCTCTTGACCTCGTGATCTGCCCTCCTTGGCCTCCCCAAGTGATGCGATTATAGGCGTGAGCCACCGCACCTGGTCAGGAACATATATTTTTAACTAATAAATGAATGGGACTATGGGGTCATGTAAGCCAAAGCAAGAAAGGTATGGCAAGCAGGACACGTACTGAGAAGTGGTCCTGAATTAGTGATGTGGGAGTTGTTACCAGCTTTAGCAGAAGCAGCTTAGCAGAGATGGTGGGGTCAAAGGTATTGGAGCAGATAATACTAATTTCTGTCCCCACCACCAGCACTTGTGTGAAGTGCCGTTTTGCTTGCATCCTCACCAATGTTAGGCATTACCAGTCTTGCTGATTTGAAAGGCAAAAATATGTGTTATTTGACTTTGAATTTCTCTAAGGCCTTAAGCATTTTGGGGGTTGTTTTTTTTTGTGGGGAATGAGGAGTAAATTATTTATTTATATATATTTCTTGCTTTTCTATTCTGATGTTTTATTTTTTTTTCCTTTCTTTAGTTTAAACAGCTTTATGTATAGTAAGAAGTTTAAGTCTGTCATCCAGGTGATAAACAGTTCCCTGTACTCTCATTTGTCTATTCAATTCAATTCGTTTATGATATCTGTTATAGGAAAAATGTTTTAGTTTTTTAAACTCAAATTTATTTTTCTTTTTTTTTTTCTGAGACGGAGTTTCACTGTTGTTACCCAGGCTGGAGTGCAATGGCGCGATCTCGGCTCACGGCAACCTCCGCCTCCTGGGTTCAGGCAATTCTCCTGCCTCAGCCTCCTGAGTAGCTGGGATTACAGGCATGCGCCACCATGCCCAGATGATTTTTTGTATTTTTAGTAGAGACGGGGTTTCACCATGTTGACCAGGATAGTCTTGATCTCTTGACCTCATGATCCACCCGCCTCAGCCTCCCAAAGTGCTGGGATTACAGGCGTGAGCCACCGCGCCTGGCCCTATTTTTCTAACTTTTAAAGTGAGCATTACATTCATATAATTCAAAAATTGAAAAAAGAACACAAGAGTTTTGGAATGGAAATCTCGTTCCTACCCCTGAGCCCATCCATCCAGTTCCTGTGCCCCCTCAATCAATGGTGACAGATACCATGATTGTTAGTGGCTTATGCACTTTCTAGAGTTTACTTTTGTGTACAGACACAAATATAAATATTGATGTCTATTTTTCCTATTTTTATATATATAAAATGTCGAAGACTATACGCATATTCTATACCTTGGTATTTTTCATTTAACAGCATATTTTGGAGTTCTTTCTATTTCAGAACATTGTGATCTTTATCACTCTCTATAGCTGTAGAATATCTTGATAAGAATGTTTTGTACTTTTTAAATGTTAAAAAATAACTTCTTATATTTCTTATATTTTGATAGTTTCAATTTTTACATTTATGTATATAATCAATCTGGCAGCTGTTTTCACAAAGGTTGAATCAAACATTCATTTTTTAAAAAAACAGCGATCCAGTTGTCTCCGTGGTGCTTCTTGGATAATCCATCTTTTTCCCATTGATTTGAAATGCCATTTTACCCTATAATAAATTTTTATAAACACTCATGGCAGTTTCCAAAAAAAAAATCTCCATTATGTTCTATTGATTGATTTGTCTGGGCCAGAACAGTACTGTACTGTTTTAATCTCACCAGTAGTATTTTAGTGTATTTTGTTAACAGGTGAGGCAAATATCCTTCTTATTTTCAAACATTTCTTTATTATTATATTTTCAAATATTTCTTCATCTTCTTTTACTTTATGGGTAAACTTTATAACTAATTAATCAAGTTCAAAAAACTTGTTAAAATGTTGATTGACATTGCGCTACATGTATAGATAAACTTGTGGATAAATATCTTCAAATATTGGCTTTCCATTTGGAGCATCAAATGCAGCCTCTAGTGATTAAACTCTTCTATGATTTTCTGTCAAGTTTTGTAATTTCCTTTTTTTCTTACATCTTTTACATTTTTAAAGTTAATTTCTAGGTATTTTATGTATTTTTTTTGTCGCCTCTTTTTCTCCTCAGTATATCTAATTGATTCTGGAATAAAGTTTGCTACTGATTTTAGAAATTTACCTAGTTTTGTTTTGTTTTAGCTTTTATTGTAGAAAATCTCAAACATACATAGAACTAAGGGAAGATATGATAAATCTCTGTGCTCCAACCACCCAGCCCAGCACCCATCACCCTGAAGCCAGTCCCACACCATCTATGTCCTGTGCGTGTCTCCCACCAACTCCAAGTTATTTTGAAGCAATGACTAGATGTATTTCAGTATAAATTTCTGAAAGACGTGGACTCTTTCTTAAAAAGCATAGCTACAATACCATTGTAACGCTTTTAAGTAATACTAACAACAATGCTTTCATTTCATTAAATATCCAGGGTTCACATTTCCCAAATATCTTTAAATTATTTTTAGCAGTTCCTTTAAATAAAAACAAATAAATTCCATGCGTTGTAATTATTTGATGTCTCAAAACATTTTTTAACCTACAGGCTCATCCTCCTTTTTTTTGCTTATTGTTACTGTTGAAGAACTCACGTCTTTTTTTCTCTAGAGTTCCCCATGTTCCATTTTTTTCTATTTGAATTCAGTGGTGTCATTTAACATGTTCTTCTGTTCCCTGTGTTCCTTCTAGTCCTATTATCAAGGTTTCTCTAGTCATTTTGGTTGGTTGTAGCTTGTTCTCCTGTGGATTTTCAAGAAGGGCTCATGGAAACATTCTCTGAGTTCGTGCATGTCCATAGTAGCTTCTCTGCAGACTTCCTGTTTGAAGGTCAGTTTGCCTGAATGTGAAGTTCTTGGCGATGGTGAGTCTCTTCCATTCTCAAGGCTGATAGACACCATATTATCCCCCGCTGCTTGCTCCTGTAGGGCTGCTAGTACCACATGGATCTTGTGGCTGTCTGTATTTGTCCCCACCTGTTCCTGTTTGAGGATCTTGGGAATGTCATCTCCTCTTATTTTGTTGTAGATACTATCTGTGGATTTTTGGTTTTGGGATCGTATTTTTTGTTTTTATGGAGGATTCAGGAAGATTAAAGAACTCTAAAATTATCCCTTAACTCAACAACTTACCAAAATGTATGGTTTTTAAAAGTTTTCCAGCTAACTCCTATGAATTTTTCTAGCTGGAAAAATTCTACCATCTGTTTTTTATTTTATTTTTTATTCCTGAGAATTCTTTCTTGTTCTCATATTGTTCCTTTGCTGATTCAGTTTTGCCTTCCCAAACTTCTCAAATCTCACTGAGGATTCAAAGTGGAATATTTAAGAAGTTCTGTCCTTTTCGGCTTTAATTTCATTTTGGTGGGAGCCGATTATTCAGCTTACTCAAATATTTTATTTTGTGTTTGTATTCTTACAGTTAAAATCTACATTGATTAGTTTGGGAAGATTGTGTAGTTTCAGCTAGCAATTATGTGGATTGTAGTTGGACTTCCTGGTGGGTGTCTCTCCCTCCCAACTGCTCAGCCGGAGTAGATGTCTCCCACAGACTGCGGTCTAACTCTTCCTCAGAGTGGATGGGTTATAAGAACAGCTCCACAGCTGGCATACCTTCGGAATATACCAGCTGGGAACACTGTAGGAGATCCCCTGTGTAGTCACAGGAGCCCATTTAAATGCAATTGATGGCGTTTATAATTGTTTCTCATTGATTATGCACAGAATTGACTCAATAGTTATTTCTCCATGATCACTTTCCTCTCCTTCTTTCTCAAGACAACAATTAGGAAGGAATGTGAATGACAGTGATGACATATTAGAAGTAATCTTGAATTTGCTTTAACATGCATGTGGGCAAAATAAAAGGCGAATTACTTAAAAGCTCAAGTACTTTATTAGTCAAATGTGATAAATTATATGTGATGCACCTCAGAATTGCTATCGACAAGCCAAGTGTCTCAAAATCTCAGCATCTCGGGTGAAAATCATGGATTTTGTATAACATAATTCATTGTGTATGACACATGATATGCAGTGCTATAATAACAGAAATGCTGTCAACTAAAGGAACTTTGAGATTCTTCTGTTGAACCTAGCTCTGGCGAACCTTCAGTAACATTTACAAGTTGCAATATTTGTGTTGACTTTTTTTTTTAACAATATTAGTTGATTTACTCTGAGTTTGATCAAATACAATAATCATCACATTCTCCTGTTTAGTTATGCTATGTACACAGATAGAGCCGTACTATGAGAAAACATTTTTATACACCACTTTAATGACTTTTGTGGTGAGACACTTTTAAGGACAGAGCTCATTTAGGCGAATATGCCACAATTGATAACAATGAGGTTTGTTCATGGTTTAATTAACAAGTTCCTACATGGTTGTAAAAATTCTCTCTGTTTTGACTTACTATAATATCCTCAAATTATGATCCACATTATTTAGAGTATTTAGATCCCAAGGTAGAAATGGGATCTGAATATATTTCAGTGGAGGTTCTCAAAGGAAAGTAGAAAATCGCTTCATAGGCAAAGGTGGAGGAGAGGAGCGTGCCCATGGTCCTCCCAGGTAACAAACCAGTATTCAAGTGGTGCATGAGAAAGACAGATTCTGATCATGATCCTTTTCTCTCCAGTTTTTCAAATTTGCCTTCTCTGGAAAGGCTGCTGAAATGAGGACATTTTATTTGCCTTTAAACCAGACAGAACGCCAAGTGTTGTTAAAGATGGTTCTGCTCCTGAATCATTAAAGGCCAGTAGAGGAGCAGCAATGAAATATGCCACTTTTTGACATTCCATAACATTGCCCTTCACCGCAGCTGCCAAAAGTGAGCAGCTGCTTCTTACATTCCCCTGCCATTTCCTAGCTCTGCTGGAAGAGGTCAGCTCTGTTTTCTCATTACTAGTCTTTCACTGGCTGGGCATCTGGCTTCATAGTCCTGGTATCTTAATTCAATATTTCCTTTATCTCATAAATGACATGGTGGGTAGATTGAGCAAGCTACAGCAATAGCTTTTCCTGGTGAGGCCCCAGTGACCCAGGCCTAGAGGTTGAACCCCAGAAATCCAGCCCAGGTGATTCAAGAACCATTGTATGTTTCTGTTGGGCTAGGAGGTAGGGGTGCTCTTGAGGACACAGAGAGAGGAGAGAGGTGAGGAAATCAAAGTCTGCTATCTGTTCCCACTTCTCACTTGCTGACATTTGACAGAAGTAATGCACCTGACAATGAGAAATACATAGACAGCTCTCCTACCTTTGGCTGTAGCAGAATCTGATGTTCTATAGCAGTGAGAAGATTTCTCTTGGGGGTTTTCTAGTTCCATCCATTGCCTCTGTAAATATGAATAAATAAATTCGAGATTAGAAATTTCCATTTAGATAATTTGAATTAAATAACAAGAATGCAATACCGGACTAGGCATCAGATGCCTGCATAAAACCAATCTTGAGGTGTTGGCCAGGGGCCTTTGTAGGCTGTGGCGGCCCTACGTCAGGGTATAGGACCACTCTGGGGACAGAGGCTCTGTCTGGGGTGGGGCTGAGGGATACAGGGCCATAGAGGGGGTCTGGATATAGACTCAAGTACACTGGGATGGATCCAGACCATTGCTGGAAAGACTGTAATGCTTCTGCGTGTTATTTTCTCACCTCCGGCTAGTATTTGGAGTTCTGCCTCTAGACAGCCATTCTTTTAGTTTAGGTTGACACCTCATTAAGCTGTGATTGTGCATATGAAGATGAATTGGTCAGTTTTCTCATGAAAGAATTTTTTTAGGGGCAGGGGAATTGAGGAATAAGATGGAGAATTACTTGATGTGGATGAAGGTGGGAAGTCAGCTTGAGGGGAGGAACAGGAAAAAAAAAGGGAAAGGAGAATGGGCACCATGGAATGGGAAAGACCTACAGAATATGAGTAACAGTAACACCAGAGATAGAGCCCCTGTGTTACCTGAGGATCCAAAGTACTTTGCCCAAACAATTGTGTAAGAAATTGTGATGATTCGTAACCCTTATCTTCTAAGAGACACTGCATGCAGAGAAAGAACCACACATCTCAGATATTCTGGACCACTTCAACATCTTAATGTTTCTGGATTGGTGTCTGTTACCACTGAAAATATCTCAAAAACACTGCTGTTTTTGTTTCTGAAAATATTTGAGATCCTTGAGACTCAAAAGTGTGTTCTGTGGATCTACAGCATTGGCATTATCCAGAAGCTTCTTAGAAATGTCGAATCTCCGGTCCCACCACAGGCCTAGCGAAAGCAAACTAACACAATCTCCAGTTTGTGAATCATGGTTCTAGAGCACCTCTTATAATTGGCTGCATGAAAATGATTTGTCAGAGCAGGACAAAGCGACCTTTGTAGAGAAACCCAGAGGAGGTTGTATTTTTTCATTACCAGAGCTGAACTCCTCCTTGACGTGGCCCTGTGTGGGACCCGGCTAATGCTCATTTAGTACACATCTGCCTCACTGGGAAAAAAGGATTAAGAGCTTTGGAAGGGAAATAACATCACAATATGTCTGCCACTGAAGCTCTTTTGTCCTTGGATAAAAATATTTCATTCTAAACCCTAGAGCGATACCAAACACTTGTTTGTGATTTTTTTCTTGTTGTTCGTCAGCAGAAAAATGACTGAGCCCATGTGGCAGCTGGAAGGTCATATGCACTCTTCCAGCCCGGGAAGGATGCAGACAGCATCTGCAGCCCCACCAGCCAAGGGAAGCAGATCTGAGAACTAACCCATCCCTCTCATTGGCTCCTTAAAATAATTTAGGAGTCAGACCATCATGATGATATTGATCGTATTAGTTGAGTACTGTTAGATTCCCAAGTTAATGCAGTCTATTGAAGAACTCTGTCTTAATATAAAATGCAGACAATCTTCAAAAACATATAAGGCATTCTTCGCATTTCAGAATTCACATACCTTGCATCTTTAAAATCATGTAGGGACTCAAGCTCTCTTGTTTACTATTGAAGAATTAAAAAAAGAAGGACTGATTAAGGAATTCACATAGTGGTCAGTATCATCAATCATATATTGAAAGATTCCAACCTTCCATTCAAGAAACTACTATCATTTAAATCAAGAAAATGCCTAGGAGAGCCTTTCCTTGTGAAGACAGCACTTCAAGGTTTTGCCCTGAAGTACTTTTTCCTATGGTATTAGCTGCTAAAGTGGACGAAATCCTCAACACGAAGACTTTCTCACTAAGAGAAGGAAGACATGAATCAAGGAACCTGATCACCAAGCCTCAACACCCTATGGCTAGAGTGGTCACCTGGTTTGCTCCAAGACAGCCCAGGTTGATGCCTCATATCCTGGTATGATTATTACTAACTCCTTCCTCCCTCATTTGACATGGACCTTAAATTGTTAGATTTATAAAAGTGCCAACTGTGTAGGCTATGAAAAGTCATCAGATGATCATCTACATATGGCTTATCTTCTAAATCCCCACTCATTACTGGGGCCCATGTGGCCCTTCAGGAGCTGACCCTGCCTACCATTCCAGTGTCACTTCCAGCATTCTCCAATGTACTCTGTGTTCCAACTCTGTTGAACTACGGGGTTCCCAGAATGTGGCATGTTTGATTTCTCTGTGGTTTGTATGTGGCAGTTCTCTCTGCTGTTGGGAATTCATTTTCCCCACAATCTGCTCAGCCAACTCTTCTCCCAGACTCTTCTCATACGAGCCCTTAGTAAAATCTCATCTGGCAGCCTCCATTTTTGATGCTTTGTAGAGCTTTGACTCACTGCTAACTGTGTGTGGATTGTACCATCAGGCCCACTATGCGTTATGCCCAGCGCAAGTTTGTGCAAGGGAGAAAAGAGAGAGATAAGAAAAAGAAAGGAAGGAAAGAAGAAAGAAAAGAAACATGGAGAGAAGGAATAAAGTAGGCATTATCACTGTAGAGTCAATAGTTGCTAAAACGGAAACTGGAATTTGGGAGTAACTTTTGCATAAGACTGTGAGATTTCTCTAATTCTTTGTTCATATTTATTTTCCTCTTGTCTTTTCCTCATTGTTTATAATACAGCTTCAAATGTCTTGTGCACTTCTTGAGACAGGCTAGGAGGGAGAAGCAATGAGATTGCATATTCTGCAATACTGCAGGGAGAAGAGTCTGGTTGGAAAGAATCAGTGAAGGTCCTTTTAAGACAGGAGGAGAAAATCCAATCCTGGAGCGATGGAGAAAATAAAAAGCATGGCAGGGGCTAGCCTGGGATCACAGAGTGTCCCAGGGGTGTCTAAACTGGCAGAAGATCCTGTATACTGTCATCTGGTTGAATTTCAAAGTAATAGCTACATTTATTATAATACTGTTTAGGCAAGGACAGAAATCAGTACAAAGGAGTTTCTATTCCATGAGGATCTCATTAAAAGATGGATGCTTATAAAGAGAAGGTCTTAAGATGTCAGTGTATTTGGCCAAATATGCTTCATCACTTCTTCAGGCAGTTTCTGAAGTGTAGTCCATGGATCACCTGCACCAGATGATGCTGGTGGCTTGTTAAAATGCAGATTCTTGGGCCCTTTCCCAGACCTGCTGCACCAGAATCTCAGGGAACAGGTGTGGACTCCAGGTTTTCCACAGCTCATGGGAGTTCCTGTATTTTACTACACTGTGAGAACCACTGCTCAGGGAGGGGCTGGTGGCTTTTCCTCACGATATTCTACCTTGGACAGGCGTGAACTCCATGGAAGAGTCAACATTTTCACACAATGGTTGAGTTGTAGAGCTAAAATGCCCCATATTACTACCTGAGCCTCCACTGGGAAACTCGGGCAGAGGGGGTAGGCCTCACCTCCAGCCATGTTTCTTTTGCCAGGGATGATCTGTGAGGTTCCATGTTAATGACACGGATGGCTGAGAGGCTCTAGAAAATTCCTCTTCCGTGTTTCTTTGCAGCAGAGGTGGGGATGAGATTGCAATCAGCCTGACATCTTTTTGAATTTCTTGCATCAAGGAGACAGGCATCTGATTTCCCAGCTGGCTTACTTTGGCTATGCTGGAACTTCTATAATAAGCTCTGTCCAGTTTCTAAAAATTTGTGGAAGGTCAACATAGTGGGTCTTTGTACTTACTGGCCAGGAGATGAGATGCAGATCAGCACGAGGGAGAGGCAAAGTCTCCTTAGGAAAATGAAGCACTGACATTTTCAGTGCTACAGCAGAGAAGACGCTTAGAGTGGAATGGTAGCCATTTTCCAGCTGTCCCTCAGTGTCACGTACACATTACACTGACGTATGTGGCATTTTGGAAACTATTAATATTTTTAAATTGCCTTTTCCTATCATTTAAAATCATTTTCTATTCCACAGAACCCCTAAGTCCGTTACTATTCCAAAATGTTGGGAATCTACCTAAGAGCTTTTATTACCAGCTTATTTGGGAGAATATGTGTATTTCCTATGGAATCTTTGTATTACTTAAGAACAAATTATTCAGGATGATAATTTCCGTATTATTTAAATCATCTCTATAATGCTGTTTTTAAGCCAATACTTCTCAACTTGCCTGATATCTCGAGTTGCTCAACTTTTTGAGCATGGATACTGTGCTTGAATTCCCGTTTTTAAAAATTACATCGGATTTGCTCAGATAGCACACAATACAGAAAGTTTATTTTCAGTTTGGGAACTGCAGAGTCTGGATTGCTCAGATGTTTCCAACAAATTGATCAGTCAAATGTCCCTTTACTTTGTGTGTGCACTGTCCTCCGAAGACCCCAGACAGTATATTTGTGGAGTGAATAATCCTGTTAAACATGGATGACTGGAAGGGCATTTTGCTTGCTGCTAGTGCAAACCAGAGAAGAATCACCTGATGTGAAGAATCATCTGGTGTTAAGGCTTACATTCTGGTGTTGATAGCCACTTAAAGAGTGTTACATTAACTATTTCAAAGGCGAGGTTCATCAAATTCACTTTGATCCAGTAGAGGGCACTGTATCTCTGTCCTTATGCATACGTTTACCTGCATATTACATAGTATTAAATATGCCCTATATTATAATATATTACTATAATGCAATATAGTCTATTTGCCTATTTAAAACTCCTTTGGAAATTTACCTTTTCTCTTCCCCAAAGGACGAGAGATGGTAATAATCTCAAAGGATGAGAGATTGTGTGTGATAGAGCATTTAAATGTGATGCAAGTACCTATTGTTATATATTTATCAGTCTGTATCAACACGTGTGGAGTAAGCAAAGCAGGGATTATTTTTTTAAAAAGCAACATTGCTTTTGAAGACTCTGGCTTTTCAGGGGAGGTATTACTGCATTTTTCCCTCTCCAGGAGGAATATGAATTTCTTGAAAAGGACTTTGATGGCTCAAATCCCAGAATCCAGAATTCCGATTTTAAATAGTTTTCTGTTGTGCCTGCCCCAAGCACCCAGCTGGGGTCGCCCGGGAAGGTCAGCTCGCGGCGTGGGGCGAGAGTTTCGGCGTCCAGGGCTGGGGGCGCCTCCTAGGCGCCTGGGTGCGCAGTGCGGGGAAACCTGCTTCTGCGCGCAGTGGTCCTGCTTCAGCTTCCCACGCGGTCCGTCGATTTCAAACGGCCCTCTAGAAAGCCTCCGGGTGCGATGTGGCGGTGGGAAGACCCCTTCCCGCCCTGGCTCGCGCTCCTGGCGTCGGGGATCGTCGCCTGCTGTTCCACCTTCCCAATCCTTCATGTTCAAATACACCCCGCAGACCAGCAAGTCGGAGCAACCGAGTATTAAATACAGCAAAGCAGTTCGTTGGAGCTGAGAAATCCGGCTCTAAACCTAACACAGGGCAATGAGGCTTTGCAATGCAGGGTTAATTTGCCTGCAGTGACTACAGAAGGGAAACATCCTTTTTGTCCAATTAACCTGGAGCAGGCATTACTCTCCTCATGGTAAACATGATGACTTCTGGGGAACGGGATCTAATTATTGAAGTTTTTGGAATTTCAGCCCACTTGAAAAGTGAATGTGTCCATCTCTGCCTCTATTAAAAGGGAGCTTGCTTTTTTAATTCTTCTGGAAGAGCTTATTAATTCCTGTTAGAGAATCTGCTGCTGCACTAAGGACTTTAAACCATGACACTTTCTGAAAGGGTAACAAGATAAGGGAACGTGTTGGATGTCATCCGTCTCCGTATCTAAAGTTTTAGTAATCAGAGTGCCCTGCAGAAGGCCTGGAAGTGAGGGAGAAGAGGTAGGCTGGCCTCCACAAGATTGCAGATAGTCCAGAAAGTCTGCAGAAGAATAATTTTCATGCCTCCTTTCATGTTAACTTAAAAAAAAAAGCAGTTCCCTTTCATTTCTTCTTTATCAAGAAGAAAGGCTCAATGAGCTACTACTACATCTTTAACTACTAATATCACTAATATTCATTTAATTATAGAGGCTTTGGGCAAATAAATATGTATTAAACAAATGAGCTGGTTTTCCACCTCTGTGCCTTTGCTGAGGCTGTTCTGCTGCCTTGGACATCCTTTCCCCTTGGCTGGGCCAGACCAAATCCTGTTTATCTTTCTGCACTGCACCTATAAGAGGCTTTATAAAAAGAAATGACAACCCCACGTTGGCAAGGATGTGGTGAAAAGGGCACCTTGTCTGTCACTGGATGGAATGTACCTGGTTTTACTTTTATGTGCCTTACGAATTACTCTTCAGCAAACTTATCTTAATAAGGTGAGCAAAGATTTAGGGATCAGTGTGTTTGTTGAAATGTTATTTTTTGTGTTGGATCTTGGCTAGACTAGATCTTGGCAAGGAGATGAATGGAACTCAACCTAGATAAGCAAGCCTTGTCTGGGCATCTGTTTGCATGTAATTAAATGGAAACTGAGATGCTTCTTGGAAGACAAGTGAGGTTGAAATTAAAGAAAATTATTATGAAAAATTTAAGCACATGCAAAAATAGAGTAATAGAATAAACTTTCATATTACTGTCACCCAGATTTAACAAGTATCACAATTTTGCAACATTTGCTTCTATTCCTTCTGTTTCTTTGCTGAAATATTTTAAAGCAAATCCCATTTCTCACGCCATTTCATCTTTACATACTTCAGTAAGCATCTTTTAAAAATATTAACACTTTCTTATGTCTGCAATGCCATTATTTACCCCTAAGAAAATTAACGTTTTCTTAGTATCATTTACTATTTTGTTTTTAATAAAAGTTTAATTTTTATGGGGGTAGTATAGTAAGAATCCAAACAAGGTCCTTCCATTACATTTGGCTGTTGAGCCTGAAAGGTTTTTTGTTTTTTTCTTTTAAATTTTTTTTATTTCCATAGGTTTTTTGGAAGCTGGTGGTGTTTGGTTACATGAATAAGTTATTTAGCGGTGATTTCTGAGATTTTGGTGCACCCACTATCCGAGCAGTGTACACTGTACCCAATGTGTAGTCTTTTATCCTTCACCACCTTCCAACCTTTCCCCCAATTCCCCGAATCATTTTTATGCCTTTGCATCCTCTCAGCTACCACATGTGAGTGAGAACATATGATGTTTGGTTTTCCATTCCTGAGTTACTTCACTTAGAATAATAGTCTCCACTCCATCCAGGTTGCTGTAAATGCCATTATTTCATTCCTATTTATGGCCAAGTAGTGTTCCATGGTACATGTATACCACATTTTCTTTATTCACTTATTGATTTATGGGATTTTGGGCTGATTCCCTATTTTTGCAATTACAAATTGTGCTGCTATAAATATGTGTGTGCAAGTATCTTTTTTGTAGAATGACTTCTTTTCTTCTTGGTAGATACCTAGTAGTGGGATTGCTGAATCAAATGGTAGATCTACTTTTAATTTTATTTATTTATTTATTTGAGATGAAGTATCACTCTGTCACCAGGCTGGAGTGCAGTGATGTGATCTCAGCTCACTGCAACCTCCGCCTCCCGGGTTCAAGTGATTTTCCTGCCTCAGCCTCCCAAGTGGCGAGGACTACAGGCACGTGCCACCATACCTAGCTAATTTTTGTATTTTTAGTAGAGACAGGGTTTCACCATGTTGGCCAGGATGGTCTCAATCTCTTGACCTTGTGATCTGCCTGCTTCAGCCTCCCAAAGTGTTGGGATTACAGGTGTGAGCCACAGTGCCTGGCCTGCTTTTAATTCTTTAGGTAGTGTCCACACTGTTTTCTATAGTGGTTGTGCTAGTTTACATTCCTACGAACAGTGTAAAACTGTTCCCCTTTCACTGCATCCATGCCAACATGTATTCTTTTTTGACGTCTTGATTATGGCCATTCTTGCAGGAGTGAGGTGGTATCACGTTATAGTTTTGATTCGCAGTTCCCTGATAATTAGCGAACATTTTCCATTTGCTTGTTGGCCATTATTTTGTCTTCTTTTAGGAATTATCTACTGATGTTCTTAGCCTACTTTTTTGTGGTTTGTTTGCTTTTTTTTTTTTTTTCTTGCTGATTTGTTTGAGTTCTTTGTAGATTCTGGACGTACTAATATCCAGAATAAGAGTTCCATCACTCTTACTCTTGACAGTTTCAGTGGGTATATAATTATAAGTTTGCACATGGAATTTTAGGTTGACTCGAAAATATCTTTCCACTGTGTTCTACCATCCATGAGTCCAGCTATCCTTCCTTGTAAGTAAATTGTCCTTTTTTCTTCAACTGCTTCTATAATCTTCTCTTTGTCTTGATGTACTGTAGTTTCACAACGTGCCTAGATGTTCATTTCTTTTTATTTATCCAGCTTAAGATTATTTAATTATTCTAAATATGAAACTTAGAGTCTTTCAACAATTCTGGAAAATTCTCAGTTATAATTTCTGTGAATATTGGTCTAAGTATCAATATTTCATCTCTTCTAGAATTTCAATTGGATGTAAGATAGATCTTATAATTTTATCCTCTGTATCTCTTAATTTCTATATTTATTTTTCTTCTCTTAGTCTTCATAAAGTGCACTCTGGAAGTGGTTCCTTGGACCACTCCCAGTTCAGTAGCTCTATTTCCAGCTTTGTCTATACTTTTGTTTTAGTCATCCTTGAGTTTTATATTTCTAGTTCTATTGCATTATTTTTCAAGTCTTTGGTTGTTACTAAGATTTTATATTTCTTGCTCCTATTTTAAGACTCAATTTTATTTCTTGTTACATATTGAACATACTAATTTTATGCCCATAAGTATTTGTGATTCTGAGCTTGATGTCTTTTTTTTTTTTTTTCCTGCTGGCTCTCACTCATGGTGCTTATTCTCCATGTATGTTTCTGATGAATGATGTTGAACGCAAATTAATTTCCTTAAAATTTTACTTTTGGAAATGCTTTGAGACCTGCCTTGAGATAACAATCTTTCACAGAGGATTTTCATGTCTTTCTGCTAGCTCTCTGGGGGCACTCATTATCCTAGACTATAGTAAATTAAATTATCCACTTGACAGTTTTTAGGATTGTACAGGTAGTGTGAACCTGGGACGCAAACCTACATGAGGACAAACTTGTTACAAATTCTCAGGGTAATTTGTTTTGCCTTCTATCAAGTATAAGAATCAAGAGAAGAAAGTTTCCAGCTGAAGGTTTATCTCTTGTTCACCTGTATAGTAACCTCTAGGCTTTGAGGGTTCTAGCTTTATGAGGGGGATTTTCTATTTGGTTGGGCCCTGGCTTTTACCTGTGGTCCATGTAGCTCTAAAAAACGGAGTTATAAGATCACTAGAGATTGTTTGAAGGTCCCTAGAGTTTTACCACAGCAAAAATCAGTTTGGGTGCACTTTTCATCTACGGCTCTCACTTTCACATTTTTTTCTTTGAAGTTCCTTACTTTTTTGGCTAGTTTAGCAACAAACCTAATATGATGTTTCTTATATTTTGCTGAGCTTTTATATTATTTACCTTTATGTGGCTTTATTATAAAACATTTTGTTTTATAATAAAGTATCAACACAAAAATCTACATGTTCTTTGAATCAGCAATTCTTCTAGAAATTTATTTGGCAGAAATACACATATGTAAGAATATATGCATATCTTTTTGTTCACTGATGCATTATTTATAATAGTGAAAAACTATGAGTGCTCATTAATGACCACTCCATGCTATGAAGTAATACTGAGTAGTCATTAAAAAGAACGAGTAGACATATGTACTGGCATAGGATGATCTCCAAATTTATTGTTAGGTAGAAAAACACAAAGAAGAATGCTGCTTAGCTCTTCAGTATACCTTCTTATTTTTATATTTCATTTTTGGTGTCTCAAAAAATTCTTAGTGGAAGCGGTCATTACAACATTATATGCAAAAATAATAAAATATAATAAAATTCTGCTCTGCTAAATGACTTTCATCTCTTGATTTCAAAGAGCATAACTTATCACAACATCAAACCATTAATAGACCAAGCATTTGTTATATGCATAAAAGATAAGATTATTTAAAAATTTCAAGATAGGATATTAACTTTATGAAAAAGCTTTTGAAATAAAGCAATCTAATCTTTTAGAATTTTTTGGAGAGGTAGATAATTTCATCTATTATTATATTTTCCCTTCTAATAATCAGAGACAATGTATCTTTCAGAAAAGACTATAATTCTGTCTAGCATAATGAATGATTTTTTTCCCTTAACTTTTATTTTAAGTTCTGGGGTGCATGTGCAAGATGTGCAGATTCATTACATAGGTAAACATGTGCCATGGTGGCTTGCTGTGCAGATCAGCCCATCACCTGGATATTAAGCCCAGCATCCATTAGCAATTCTTCCTGATCCTTTCCTTCTTCCCACCCACCCCACCAACAGGCCCCAGTGTGTGCTGTTCCCTGCTGTGTGTCCATGTGTTCTCATCAATCAGTTCCCACTTATAAATGAGAACATGTGGTGTTTGGTTTTCTGTTCCTGTGTTAGTTTGCTAAGGATAATGGCTTCCAGCTCCAACCATGTCCCTGCAAAGGACATGATCTCATTCCTTTTATGGCAGGATAACATTCCATGATGTATATGTACCATATTTTCTTTCTCTGGTCTATCATTGATGGGCATTTATAAATGATTTTAAGTCAGTAAAATGTAGTTATTTCTTATGATAGACATTTTAAGATAATTGATTCTGTGAAGCACTGATGCTACATTTTACCTACTAGGTGCAAATGATATTTGAGTTACACAAATGACGTTGAAAAGGAGATAAGCAATCTTGTTCTCCAGGCAATTGTCATGTAAGTAAACTAAATCATTAGTGCATAGGAAATTTTATAAAACAATTCATTTTTTTAAAAAGAGAAGTAATAGAAAAATACTCAATAATCTTGATTAGTCATTCTTGAATAGATTAAGCTGAATATTTTAACTATATACCCTGAGCTTTTGAAAACAAGTAAAAAAATAGTCGCTAAAGTTTTACTATGATGGGAGAGACAGCATAGAAGGTTTTGGGAATGAACATAAATTTGACCCAATTTATCTTCCAACAAAAGCCATATGTGTCAGCATGCTGTGTGACACACCTATTATAGCCTGCAAAGAGTAGACTGTCTTTGAGAGCCAAGTTTATATCTGAGTAGTACTCAGTCCTCAAGACTGAGAGGCAGGCTGTTAGAAAGAGTTAAAAAACAAAACAAAACAAAACTGTCAACCCAACAGACAGAATGGGATTTTGAGAGAATAAGCTCAAACATCTTTGACATCTTCATTAGTAAGCTGTGTAGAATAACAGCGACAGCACATACATAAGGATAATAATGACACAGTCCACACTCAAAGTTTATTTATAGCTTCTTGAGTCTTTTGCTTTTGAAACCTTTTGACTTATCTCCTTCATTTTCTGAGTTTCAAAACTGTTTATATAGGTTGGGAATTTTATTTTCTAAAAGTTTGAGAAAGTAATGTGTAAAACATTCCGAACCTGGGACCTTTGTGGAAGATACTTCTTTTTCTCCTATTTTCCCAAAGTTACTAAAATCCATGCCAGTTGCAACTTCTTCGCAAGCAATTTTGGCAGCTTCTACTTTTGCACAAAATGGTCTATTTTGTTGTGATCTTAATATTTTTCACAGAATTTTACATTGTGTTCTATTATAATTTTTAATCTCTTTCATACCTGTGTTGTTCATTTACTTGTTCATAATTTGAGTTTTTTTTAATGGCATAACAGCATTTTTATTTAAATATAAGTAAGGGATAGGACACAAATCTGGAAAGACAGGAACATGAACATTAACAGCAGGTATCTCTGGGCTGTTGGACTATAATTGATTTATTCTTTGTTAATATTCTCAATGAATTGTGAATGCATTAATTTTTAATTAGGGAAAATATAATATAAAATATAACTTAAGTAATATGTCCTGGCTATGAAATTTTGTTTCCCAATGGTACCTGAGTTGCTTGCTGTTCTGTCTCCCAATTAAAGGGCATGATCATAGAGAGATGGTATCATCAGTCACTACTGTAGAAGTTTAAATTAACACAAATTTCTGGAGCCCAACTTGGCAATAAATAAAAAATGCAATAATATGTACGTTCCTTGTCCAGAAATTGCACCTCCAGGAAATTTTTAAATGAAATAGTGAAATTGAGAAACAACAATATCTACATATGGGTGTTTAGAGCTGCTGTTTTAATGATACCTGGGATTTGTTTTAATCAGGTATGAAAGACATGCAGACACGAACATGTTTGCTACGAAGGAAGAAGTTTTTATTATGGTTAGAGTGCTCTAGAAACAGGAGGCACGAAAAATTATGCAGGCCACATGGGGAAGCACTGAGGTGGTGTGAGCTGGCGGGGTGAGTGGGACTCTTCACTATTATGGTTTTCATGGGAAGAGTTGGAGAAGACAAGGTAAGTAGGCTAAGCAGGATTATGGTGGAATAACTTAAATAATTTCCCTGGGCTCGGGGCTGTAGGGGCTGTTTCTAGTTGTGAGGTGCCTGGTTCTGGAGTGATTAGGGCATAGGGATCAGTGACCCAAACGTG
Organism: Sapajus apella; assembly: GCF_009761245.1. Classification (NCBI taxonomy): domain Eukaryota; kingdom Metazoa; phylum Chordata; class Mammalia; order Primates; family Cebidae; genus Sapajus; species Sapajus apella. The sequence continues at coordinate 5,345,748 of NW_022437010.1, read as the reverse complement.
ATAGTCACAAAAGAAAGAAGTGGAAGTATGGGCTCTGAATTGGTTTGTTTGCATCTAATAGATGTGTTTGCAGGCAAGTCCTTTACTTTCTCTAGAGATTAGCTAGTCTCCAGAGTCATAGAGGTCTCAGATGTCAAAACATCAAGAATGCAACAAGTCTTTTTAATTAGAATCACCCTACGATGTTATCAAACTCCAGGATTTATTGGTTCTATCTGACTGTAGTTTTGTGCCCATTAACTATCCTCTCTTTATTCCCCTCTTCCCCTTACCCTTTCCAGCCTTTGGAAACCATCATTCTGCTATCCCCAAATATGTACAATTATTATGTATTGAAAAAGAATACAGAAAATAAGAAAACATGATTAATATAGCTACACTATCTAACCCGGTAGTCAGTCATATAATGCTGTTGAGTACAATCATCAACTTACAATAGTTTGACTTAGAGTTTTTTTTGACTTTATGGTGGTGTAAAAGTGAAGCATTTTCAGTAGAAACTGTACTTTGAGTACCCATACAATCATTCTGTTTTTTACTTTCAGTACTGTATTCAGTAAATTACATTAAGAAAATAAGCCAAGGATTCTGCCAAGATGGCCAAATAGGAACAGCTCCAGAGCACAGTTCTCAGTGAGAGATACACAGAAGTTGAGTGATCTCCACATTTCCCATGGAGGTACCAGGTTCGTTTCAATGGGACTGGACAATGGGTGTAGCCCAAGCAGGGCAAACCAAGGCAGGGCAGGACACTGCCTCACCCAGGAAGTGCAACTGAACCAAGGATCAGGGACTTCCCCCACCACCCCCTGCACTCTGGTTCAGATACTGCACTTCTCTCATGGATTCTGCAACCCATAGACCAGGAGCTCTCTGCCAGGCTGAAAAGCACTGCGAGTTACCAGCACAGATCTGAGTGACAGCTCCCACTGGTGCCACAGGTTGTTGGCACAGATCTGGGCAGACGTTTTGACTAGCACCAAGAGTGCCTGCAGGATGGAGCTATCTACTCCCTAGAAAGAGGGGGAGCTGAAAGCAGGGAGACAGGTGATATGACTGGGTGGGTCCCAACCCCACAAAGACCAGCAAACTAAGTTATCTTGCTTGAGAGTTTCACGGCCAGCACATCAGTTTGAGCTTGACACAGGATGATTGAGCTCAGTGGGGGGAAGGGCGTCTGCCATTGCTGAGGCAGTTCTAAACCTATCTGTGTAAACAAAAGCCAGAAGAAGCTTACACAGCAGCTGGACTGAGTCTGTGACAGCCCAGCAGTGCCTCTACAGGCAAAGGACAGACTGCCTCCTAAAACAACTCCCTGAGCCCTGTATAACCAAAAAGATGCCTCATACAGGAGAGTTCTGGCTGACACCGGGTGGGTACCCTTCCAGGATGAAGCTACCAGAGGAAAAATCAGGCAGCAGTCCTTGCTGTTCTGCAAACCCCACAGGTGATTCCCAGGCAAGCAAGGTCTGGTGTGGACCTCCAGCAGTCCTACAGCAGGGGGACCTGACTGTTAGAAGGAAAACTAAAAGACAAAAAGAAATAGCTTCAATATCAACAGAAAGGACATCCACTCAGAGGCGCCCGTCTGAAATCACCAACTTCAAAGATCTAAGGTAGATAAATCCATGATGACGGGAAGAAGCCAGCACAAAAAGGATGAATTCAAAGACCGGAATGCCTCTGCTACTCCAAGGGATCGCAACTCATCACCAGCAAGGGAACAAAACTGGATGGAGAATGAGTTTGATGAATTGACAGAACCAGGCTTCAGAAGGTGTATAATAACAAACTTCTCTGAGCTAAAGGAACATGTTCTAGCCCAATGCAAAGAAACTAAAAACCTTGAAAACAGGCTAGACAAAATGCTAACTAGAATAACCAGCTTAGGGAAGAACATAAACAACTTGATGGAGCTGAAAAACACAGCATGAGCCCTCCATGAAGCATATACAAGTTTCAATAGCCAAATCGATCAACTAGAAGAAAGGATTTCAGAAATTGAAGATCAACTCAATGAAATAAAATGAGAAGGCAAGATTAGAGAAAAAAAGAGTGAAAAGAAATGAACAAAGCCTCCAAGAAATATGGGATTATATGAAAAGACCTAATCTATGCTTGATCAGTGTACTTGAATGTGACGGATAGAATGAATCCAAACTGGAAAACACTCTTCAGGATATTATCCAGGAGAACTTCCTCAACCTAGTAAGGCATGTCAACATTCAAATCCAGGAAATACAGAGAACACCACAAACATATTCCTCAAGAAGAGCAACCCCAGGGCACATAATCATCAGATTCACCAGGGTTGACGTGAAGGAAAAAATGCTAAGGGCAGCCAGAGAGAAAGGTCAGGTCACCCACAAAGGGAAGCCCATCAGACTTACAGTGGATCTCTCAGCCAAAATCCTACAAGCCAGAAGAGAGTGGGGGCCAATATTCAACATCCTTAAAGAAAAGAACTTTCCACCTAGAATTTCATATCCAGCCAAACTAAGCTTCATAAGTGAAGAAGCAACAAAATCCTTTACGGACAAGCAATTGCTGAGAGATTTTGTCACTACCAAACCTCCCTTACAAGAGCTTCTGAAGGAAACACTAAACATGGAAACAAACAGTACCAGCCACTGCAAAAATATACCAAATGGTAAAAATCAATGATGCAATGAAGAAACTGAATCACTAACAGGCAAAACAACCAGCCAGTAACAAAATGGCAGGATAAATTCACACATAACAGTATTAACATTAAACATAAATAGCCTAAATGCCCCAATCAAAAGATACAGACTGGCAAATTGGATAAAAAGTCAAGACCCATTGGTGTGCTGTATTCAGGAGACACATCTCATGTGCAAAGACACACATAGACTCAAAAGGATAGAAGAAGATTTACCAAGAAAATAGAGAGAGAGAGAAAAAAAAGCAGGGGTAATAATCCTAATCTCTGATAAAACAGACTTTAAGTTAACAAAGATCAAAAGAGACAAAGAAGGGCATTATGTAATGGGAAAAGGATCAATACAACAAGAAGAGCTAACGATCCTAAATATATATGCACCCAATACAGGAGCACTCAAATACATAAAGCAAGTTCTTAATGACCTGCAAAGAGACTTGGACTCCCACACAACAATAGTGGGAGACTTTAACACTCCACTGTAAATATTAGACAGATCACGAGAGAGAAAATCAACGAGGATATTCAGGACTTGAACTCAGATCTGGACCAAGCAAACCTAATAGACATCTACAGAACTCTCCACCCCAAATCCACAGAATATACATTCTTCTCAGCACATCACACTTTAAAATTAACCACATAATTTGAAGTAAATCACTCCTCAGCAAATGCAAAAGAATGGAAATCATAACAAACAGTCTCTCAGACCACAGTGCAATCAAATTAGAACTCATGATTAAGAAACTCACCCAAAACCACACAACAACATGGAAACTGAACAACTTACTCCTGAATGATGACTGGATAAACAATGAAATGAAGGCAGAAAGAAAGATGTTACTTGAAACTATTGAGAATAAAGACATAATGTATCAGAATCTCTGGGACATAGTTAAAGCAGTTTATAGAGGGAAATTTATACCAATAAATGCCCACATGAGAAGTGAGGAAAGATCTAACATCGACCCCCCATAGTCAAAATTAAAAGAGCTAGAGGAGCAACATCAAACAAATTGAAAAGCTAGAAGAAGACAAGAAATAACTAAGATCATAGCAGAGCTGACAGAGATAGAGACACAAAAAACCCTTCAAATAATCAATAAATCCAGGAGATGGTTTTTTGAAAAGATCAACAAAATAGACAGACCACTAGCCAGATTAATAAAAAGAAAAGAGAGAAGAGTCGAATCAATGCAATAAAAAATGATAAAAGGGATATCACTACTGATCCCACAGAAATACAAACTATCATCAGAGATTACTAAAACAACTCTATGCACACAAACCAGTAAACTTGGAAGAAATGGATAAATTCCTGGACACTTACACCCTCCCAAGACTAAATCAGGAAGAAGTTGAATCCCTGAATGGACCAATAACAAGGTCTAAAGTTGAGGCAGAAATTAATAGCCTATCAACCAAAAAAAGTCCAAGTCCAGATGGGTTTACAGCTGAATTCTATGAGACGTACAAAGAGGAGCTGGTACCATTCCCTCTGAAACTATCCCAAACAATACAAAAAGAGGGAATCCTTCTTAAATCATTTTTTGAGACCAACATCATCCTGATACCAAAACCTGGCAGAGACACAACTAAAAAGGAACTTCAGGCCAATATCCATGATGAATATCGATGCAAAAATCTTCAATAAAATACTGGCGAACTGAATGCAACAGCACATCAAAAAGCTTATCCATCAGGATCAAGTAGGCTTCATCCCAGGGATGCAAGCCTGGTTAAACATATGCAAATCTATAACATAATCCATCACATAAACAGAACCAAACACAAAAACCACATGATTATCTCAATAGATGCAGAGAAGGCCTTCAACAAAATGCAACAGCCCTTTAAGCTAAAAACTCTCAATAAACTAGGTATTGATGGAACATATCTCAAAATAATAAAAGCTATTTACAACAACCCCACAGCCAATATCATACTGAATGGGCAAAAACTGGAAGCATTCCCTCTGAAAACTAGCACCAGACAAGAATGCCCTCTCTCACCATTTCTATTCAACATAGTATTGGACGTTCTAGCCAGAGCAATCAGGCAAGAAAAAGAAATAAAGGCTATTCAATTAGGAAAAGAGGAAGTCAAATTGTTTCTATTTGCAGATGATATGATTGTATATTTAGAAGATCCCATTGTCTCAGCCCCAAAACTCTTTAAGCTGATAAGCAACTTCAGCAAAATCTCAGGATTCAAAATCAATATGCAGAAATCAGAAGCATTCCTATACACCAATAACACACTAACAGAGAGCCAAATCATGAGTGAACTCCCATTCACAATTGCTACAAAGAGAATAACATACCTAGGAATACAACTAACAAAGGATGTGAAGGACCTCTTTAAGAACAACTACAAACCACTGCTTAAGGAAATAAGAGAGGACACAAACAGACGGAAAAACATTCCATGCTCCTGGTTAGGAAGAATCAATATTATGAAAATGAACATACTGCTCAAAGTAATTTATAGATTCAACTGTATCCCCATCAAGCTACCATTGACCTTCTTCACAGAACTGGAAAAAACCACCTTAAACTTCATATGGAGCCAAAGGAGAGCCCACATAGCCAAGACAATCCTAAGCGAAAACAACAAAGCTGGAATCATCATGCTACCTGACTTCAAACTACACTATAAGGCTACAGTAATCAAAACAGCATGGTACTGGTGCCATAACAGAGGTATAGACCAGTGGAACAGAACAGAGGCCTCAGAAGTAATGCCACACATCTACAACCATCTGATCTTTGACAAACCTGACAAAAACAAGCAATGGGGAAAGAATTCCCTGTTTAATAAACAGTGTTGAGAAAACTGGCTAACCATATTCAGAAAACAGAAACTGGACCCCTTCCTGACACCTTACACTAAATTTAACTCCAGATGGATTACAGATTTAAACAAAAGACTTAACACCATAAAAACCTTAAGCAAAACCATTCAGGACATAGGCAAGGACTTCATGACTAAAATACCAAAAGCATTGGCAACAAGGGCCAAAATAGACAAATGGGATCTAATTAAACTTAAGAGTTTCTGCACAGCCAAAGAAACAGTCATCAGAGTGAACCAGCAACCAACAGAATGGGAAAAATTTTTGCAATCTACCCATCTGACAAAGGGCTAATATCCAGAATCTACAAAGAACTAAAGCAGATTTACGAGAAAAAAACAAACAAACCCATTCAAAAGTGGGCAAAGGATAGGAACAGACACTTTTCAAAAGAAGACATTTATGACGTCAACAAACATGTGAAAAAATGTTCATCCTCACTGTTCATTAGAGAAATGCAAATCAAAACCACTTTGAGATACCATCTCAAGCCAGTTAGAATGGTGATCACTAAAAAATCTGGAGACAACAGATGCTGTGGAGGATGTGGAGAAATAGGAACACTTTTACACTGTTGGTGGGAGTGTAAATTATTTCAGTCATTGTGGAAAACAGTGTGGCAATTTCTCAGGGATCTAGAAATAGAAATTCCACTTGACCCAGCAATCCATTACTAGGTATATACCCAAAGGATTATAAATCATTCTATTGTAAACACATATGCACACATATGCTCATTGCAGCAGTGTTTACAATAGCAAAGACCTAGAACCAACGCGAATGCCCATCGATGATAGACTGGACAAGGAAAATGTGGCACAGATACACCATGGAATACTATGCACCCATAAAAAAGAATGAGTTCATGTCCTTGGTAGGAACATGGATGAAGCTCGAAATCATCATTCTCAGCAAACTGACCCAAAATAGAAAACCAAACACCACATGTTCTCACTCATAATTGTGTGTTGAATGAAAACACATAGACACAGGGAGGGGAACGTCACATACTGGGGTCTGTTGTGGGATGGGGGGATAAGGGAGGGACAGCAGGGTGTGGGGACATTGGGGAGGGATAACATGGGCAGATATGCCCGATGTAGGTGATGGGGGGATGGAGGCAGCAAACCACCGTGGCATGTGTGTACATATGCAACAATCCTGCAAGACCTGTACATGTACTCCAGAACTTAAAGCACAAGTAAAAAAAAAAAAGAAAAGAAGCCAAAAAAAAGTCCCACACAGTTAAATCAAAAACGCAAAATTATTGCCTAGTTAAAACTACTTATTTGCATAAATAGGAGTCAAAATGAAAAGTAGAAAATCTTTAGAAATGAATGGCAACATCATCTCTACAGATCAAAATTTTGAGGTTGTAAAGTAGTATTTAGAAATGAAATCATATCCTTAAATGCATACAGTTTAAAAGAGAAAGAATAAGAAAATGCATAAGTATACAAATCAAAATATTAAAGAAATGAGAACAGAGTTAATCTAAAGAATCAAATAATGAGGACAAGAACAGAAATTAAAGAAATAGAATATAGACCCTAGAGAAGATGAACTCTACTGAAAACTATTTCTTTGAATGGAAAATAAAAACCTCTTAATAAAAGAGAAAACTTTCAGGTTAGTGAAGTCACCAGAAATGATGTTAGAAATAAAAAAGTAGCTTTAACTGTACAGTAACAGCCATGCAAGATAAAACATTTAATAAAGTAGAAAAGAAAGGCATTTCCTTAGGATGATACATTAGAATCAGTTGGTGAGAAGATAGGGATGCCTGCGATTACTGCTTCTACTGAATATGTACTTAGGGCCCTTGTCAAAGCAATAAGACCAGACACTGGAATACAACAAATATGGGCTGCAGAGCAAGAAGCATATTGCATTTTTTTTTTTTGCAGATGACATAAGTATTTATATGGAAAATAATTTTTACAGATAATCTGTTGAAACGAATGAAAGAATATTGAGCAGTTGTTAGATTTAGCATTCTTAAATAGTAGTGCCCTAATGGTTGATGATGTAACGTTAAAAAAGATGACATTTACAGTATTATCCAAAACTGTAAGGTTATCTGGACTATAACTACAAAGAAAATGATACCATCATGAAGAAACTTAAAAATCTTTATTTTAAGACCTAAAGAAAGATGTAGTAAATGTTGAAACAGATCACATTCCTGAATGAGAAGACAATATTGCAATGGTTTTAATTTTCCCACCATTTGTAGCATCAATGTGATTCCAATAAAAATCCCACTCAACAAAAAATCTCTCATAAAAGTATTGATAGAACTCAATTGCTTAAGATTCATATAAAACAGCTTATATAAAAAGAAAAACTTCAAATAAACAACCTAGCAAAGCATCTTAAAGAACTAGAAGAGCAAGAGCAAATTAAATGCAAAACCAGTAGAAAAAAGGAAAGAAATAATAAATGAAATTGAAATAAAGAAAATAATAAAAAATATCAATGAAACAAAAAGTTGATTTTTGAAAAGTTATAATCAACAAACCTATTGCCAGAGTAAGAAGAAAAGAGAGAAGATCCAAATAAATAAAATTTGAGATGGAAAAGGGGGATATTAAGTAAATTTCCCCTATCAATTGATGCCACAGAAATTTTAAGGATTATTAGTGGTCACCATGAGCAATTATATGCCCAATAATTGGAAAATTTAAAAGAAATGGACAAATTCCTAGACACACAAAACCTACCAAGATAGAACCACAAAGAAATCCAAAACCTGAAGAGACCAATAACAAGCAAGAAGATTGAACTCTGATACCAAAACCAAAGACACTTTAAAAGAGAAAACTGTAGGTCAGTATCACCGATGAATATTGATGCAAAAATCCTTAACAAAGTACTAGCAAACCTGATTCAACAATATACTAAAAAAACCATTCATCATGACCAAACAGGATTTATCCTTGGGATGCAAGGATCATATGTAAATCAGTCAATGTGATACATTGTATCAACAGAATAAAGAACAAACACATATGCAAATCTATCAATGTGATACATTGCATCAACAGAATGAAGAACAAAAAACATATGAGAATTTTAATTGATGCTGAGAAAGCATTTGACAAAATTCAATATTTCTTCATGATAAAAATCCTCCAAAAACTGACTATAAAAGGAACATACCTCAACATAATAAAAGTGGTATATGACAAGACCCATAGCTAGTCTCATACTGAATGGGGAAAAACTGAAACTCTTTCTGTTAACATCTGGAACATGTCAAGGATGCCTATTTTCTCCACTGTCATTCAACATGGTCCTAGCTAGAGCAATCAAACAGAGAAATAAATAAAGCATATTCAAATTGGAAAGGAAGTTGTCAAGCTATCCTTGCTTGCAGATGATATGATCTTATATTACAAACCTAAAGATTTCGCCAAAAAACTATTTGATCAACAAATTCAGTAAAGTTGCAGGATACAAAATCAGTAGCATTTCTATAAATATATGCCAACAGTGAACAGTCTGAAAAAGAAATAAAAAATAATCCCATTTACAATAGCCACACATAAAATTAAGTACCTAGGAATTAACTAAAGAAGTGAAAGATCTCTCCAATGAAAAGTATAAAACACTGATGAATGAAATTGAAGAAGACACCAATAACTGGAAAGATATTCCATGCTTGTGGGTTGGAAGAATCAATATTGTTAAAATGTCCATACTAGCCAAAGCAATCTACATATTCAATGCAATTCCTATCAAAATACCAATGACATTTTTCACAGAAATAGAAAAAACTATCTCAAAATTTATATGGAACCACACAAGACCGAGAATAGCCAAAGCTATCCTAAGCAAAAAGAAAAAACTGAAGGAATCACATTATCCAACTTCGAATTATACTAGAGAGCTATAGTAACCAAAACAGCATGGTACTAGCATAAAACCAGACACAAAGACCAATGGAACAGAAGAGAGGACTCAGAAACAAATCCACATACCTACCATGAACTCATTTTCAACAAAGTTGCCATGAACATATACTGGGGAAAAGACAATGTCTCTTCAACAAATGATACTGGGCAAACTGGATATCCATAAGCAAAAGAATGAAAGTAGATACCTATCTCTTGCCATATACAAAAGTAAAATCAAAATCTATTAAATACTTAACTCTAAGAGCTCAAACTATGAAACTACTACAAGAAAACATTGGAGAAATCTCCAGGACACTAGTCTCGGCAAAGATTTATTGAGTAATACCTCACAGGCACAGACAGTCAAAGCAAAAACAGACAAATGGGACTACACCAAGTTACAAAGCTTCTGTACAGCAAAGGATACAACCAACAAAGTCAGGAGACAATCACAGAATGGGAGAAAATATTTTCAAACTACTCATTTGACAAGGGATTAGTAATCAGAATAAATAAGGAGTTCAAACAACGCTACAGGAAAAAATTCAATAATCCAATTCAAAATGGGCAAAAAATTTGAATAGATCTTTCTCAAAAAAAGACATACAAATGGCAAAAAGACCTATGAAAAGGTGCTCAACATCACTGATCATCAGAGAGATGGAAATCCAAACTACAATGAGATTTCATCTCACTCCAGTTAACACAGCTTGTATGCAAAAGACAGGCAGTAACAAATGCTGGTGAGGATGTAGAGAAAAGGGAATCCTTGTACACTGTTAGTGGGGATGTAAATTAGCACGATCACTATGGAGAACAGTTGAGAGTTTCCTCAAGAAACTAAAAATAGGGTTATCATAAAATCCAGCAATTCCACTCCTTGGTGTATACTCAAGAGAAAGGAAATCAGTATATCGAAGAGATATACTGTACACCCGTGTTTGTTGTAACACTGTTCACAACATCCAAGATTTGGAAGTAATCTAAGAGAAAATGTGGTACTTACGCACAATGGAGTAGTATTCAGCCATAAAAAGATGAGATTCAGTCACTTGCAACAGCATGGATGGAACCGGAGATCATTATGTTAAGTGAAATAAGCCAGGCACAAAAAGACAAACATGGCATGTTCTTTCTTATTTGTGGGATCTAAAAATCAAAACAATTGAACCCATGGATATAGAGAGTAGAAGAATGGTTTCTGGAAGCTAGAAAGTGTAGTTGGGGACTGGGGGGAGGTGGAGATGGTTATTGGGTACAGAAAATTGAATGAATGAATAAGGCCTAGTGTTTGATAGCATAATAGGGTGACTATAACCAATAATAATTTATTTGTACATTTAAAAATAACTAAAAGAATAGAATTCAATTGTTTGTAACAGAAAGGATAAATGCTTAAGGGGATGAATACCCCATTTTCCATGATGCGGTTATTATGCATTGCATACCTGTATCAAAACATCTCCTGTATTCCATAAATATATATAGCTAGTATGTACTCACAAAAATTAAAAAAGTAAAACTAAAATTTGTATAGAACAGTAAAGGGCCAAAAACCAGTAAAAATTGGTAGCTGCAGTGATCAAAGTGGAAGCAGAAATAGTATCACTTAAAGAAGAAGGGAGGTATAAGAGACAAATACAGCTGTAATAATTAACATGTACAGTTGTGGGAGGGAATGGCAGAGGAATAGACAAATAATGAGACAGAATGAAGAATCTAGAAACTGGCTCACAGATATCTGGGAACTTAATAAATGATAAAGATAGTATTTCAAATCATTAGGAGAATGATAGATTATTTAATACAGCTATAATTGGTTACTTACAAGGAAAAAGATGCAATTAGATTCCTACCTCTTCCTACACACAAAAACAAATTCTTAGTGGCTTAAAGACTTACCCTGAAAAACAAACTGTAAGCCTTTTAGAAATGAACCCAAGATGTCTGTGATTTTTAGTTCTTTTCTACATGTTTAAAAATTTTATAGCTAAACTGTTATTTAAGAAAAAAGTAAATGGACCAGAAATTTGAGTGAACTATACTATTTACCGAAGTTCAGGAAACCTAAGGGGTAAAATATTTATTTTAATCACAAAATACATGTTTTCCAATTTCCCATGGTTAAAATGGCACTGGAGGCCAAAAACTAAAGATAGTAGACTCTAAAGAGTATTATCTAGCTTCACTAACTCGCTGTGAAAACGAGATAAATAAAACCTACTTTGTGTGGTTGTGTCTTTTATGTCTTTTATAATCTTTATATACATTTTTAATGGTAGGGTCTTTTATGGCAAGGGCACAGGAAGCCAATTCAGATTTGCTTGAGCAAACATAGGACATTTGGCTCATGTAACTGGGAAGTTCAGGGGCATTGACAATAAACATGTGTCTAGTGCCAGGCTGTAGTCTAAGCACTTTACATCCATCCACCCATTTAATCCTCAAAATGACTCTAACAAGGTGGTTCTGTCATTATTCTCATCTTGCTGATGAGCAAATCAACACAGAGGGGCAAACAGAGAGCCAGGAGGTAAGCAACGTGCCTGAGGTCACCTGGTTAGTAAATGGCTGAAGCAAGGTTTAAATCCTTCCAGCTGGCTCATGAAGCTAGGCTCACAGACACTATGCATTGCTGCCTTAGTAGATCTGTCTCGCTTTGGACACTGAGCAGGAGACAGAGAATCACTGACAGGATATAAGACGATATTAGGTGGAGAAATGGTCAGATAGGGAAACGTACATAGACACACACACACACACACACACACACACACACACACACACAACACCCTGATGGCTCCATGGCATTGGGTACAAATTTCCCCTTTGCATAGGGATGTGCAATATGAACTACTATTCCATATCTCCTGAGAAATCTTCAAGGTCTTAGTTGGTCACTGACACTTTGCAATGTTTGGTTTGTTTGGGGAAACCCAAAGAGGAGCTAAGCTCGTGTAGTTTGATGCAGGGTAAAAATAATGACAGCGAGCGTGGAAGGAAGAATCCAAGGATAAAGGGCCAGTTGGCCTCTGGGTGATGCCACACTGTTTGGAATTTACTCTGTGGAATTGGGGAGCCATATATAAGATTTCGAGCAGGAACTAATACAGTGAAAAATAGTGATATGGACATTTCAAGTGACTCACTTAGAATGAAAGGCGGAAAGCTCAAAGGGAGGGAGACCAGTGAGAATGCTGCTTTCCACATTAGTATAACGCTAAAGTTAGATTAAATTAGAAGAATAGGGTTGTGGCCAGACAAACAAAAAAAGAAGACATGAATGAGGAAGGCATTATCACGGCAAAGCCAGCAGCATCTGCTGCTTGAACGGATGTTTGGGGGAAAGAGAGTGGGGAAAGTTAAAGATAACTCTGAAGTTACAGTCTTGGTGACTGGGAAGATGATGTCATTGGAAAGAAAAGGAAAGTTACAATAAATAACAGGTTTTAGGGGAAAAACAGAATTCAATTTTAGGCAAGTTGAATTTGAGATGATGGATAAGAAATTGTATCAGTTAGGATTCTTAGTTGGAAGCAATCAACACCAACTCAGATTTAAGAGGCAAAAGAACATTTTAAAAGAAGATTGAGTCATTTTCAGAGTCTTCAGGAAATGCACAAACTGGACTTAGAGCTTCCCACCTTGAAACAATGCTCCAAATCAAGACTTCTTCCCTGGAAGCTGCCTCTGAGCCCTGGACACCATGGTCAGACCTCCTGATACCCATGGCCACTGCTGCGGTCATCTTTACTGCCAGGCTTCTGGGTCCCTGCTTCCTTGGATTATGAGCTCCTGATACAAGAGACAGGTGCACCATGCCCACAGGCCCTATGGGCATCTCTAGCTGCAGGGGTGGCTGGGAAAGTGAGTATTTGGCTTTTTCAGCTTATTTATAGTGGGGCACAACCTCGATATCCCATCAAAGCTTCTTTGATCTTTTAGTCTCTCAAAATGGGAAAGGGCATCATATGCCAGGCAGCCAAAAGATCATTCAAGTGCAAGTACCTATCAGGAGCTTACAACATTTGGACTGGAGCTCAGGGGAGAGGCTGGCACTGGCGATACAGCTCTGGAAGAGGATGTTCTCTAAGTAGAGAGTCTGGGGCATGATGGGGAAAGAAGACAGCAGAGAATGAAAATGTATCGGAAATGGTATTTAGGTGGCTGGGGAGCAAAGAAGGGCATCAGACAAGTTAGTCAAGAGAAAAGAGAACCTCCATGGAGTGAAGTAGGGTGAATGGGTACAGGAGAGAGAGCCATAAAGCCCCAGGAAAATGTCAAACTTTTGGAATTAAGAAGTTACTGTCGGCCATTCCAGGCATTCAAAACAGTTACAGGGAAGTAGTGAGTGAGTAGTAAAGAATATGTGGGAAGTACAGTGAACCTATTTATGAGCATCATGGAGAATACATACTATACAGTTGGAGGCAATTTTATTTGTGCTGTAACATTATTCACATGTTCCATTTACCGGCCCCTTAAGGACAGTCCAACGCTGTAGTGCTGTTTAGCAATTAGCTTTATGCATTTTCCTGAATACTTAATGTTTTCTTGGCCAGGGCTTGGGCAGTGAGGGGCAAGCTTTATCAGTATTTGAAATCTCTGGTTAAGTATACAAGGGCTGTATTCGTTTCTGTGGCTGTCTGCTAGATCACAGAACCATGACACATTAGAGATGGATTCACAGGCAAGACACCTGAAGTGAAGATGGGTAGATGATCTTCCTCAGGGTCCACAGAACCAGGTTCTTCTAAATTCTGGTCAAGTCAGAAATTTTATTTAAACTCAATCAATATGAGGCCATTAGCTGTGCTCTCTGGGATGGTACAGGAAAGAGGTGAGATCTTGGGAACAGATGAAATCCCCAGGTGTCTTAGTCTCCTTGTACTGTTATAACAAATAACAGACTGGGTAATTTACAAAGAGGAGAAATTTCTTGCTCATAGTTTTGGAGGCTGGAAGTCCAAGATTAAGGGGCCAACAGGGTTTTTGTCTGGTGAGAGTCCAGTCTCTGCTTTCAAGATGGTGCCATGAAGGCTGCAATTTCCAAAGGTGAGAAACACTGTGTCCTCACATGACAAAAAGTGGAAAGGCAAAAGGGACAAGCTTCCTCTGTCAAGGCCTTTTTAAGGGCACCTAATCCCATTCACGACGGCTCTACTCTCATGACCCCACCTCTTCATTCTCCTCCTGAAGACCCCACCTCTTCATTCTCTTAGATTAGCCGTTAAGTTTCAACATAAATTTTGGAAGGAACACAGACATTTAAACCTTAGCACCATGGTTTTTCTGTTACACAGGAGTTTAGACCTGGCTGGGTCTGAGGTGTGGTCAGGACATGAAAGTCAGAATGTTATAGATTGTCCATGGGTCATATGTGTCCAGCTCCCAGCTGGAAAGCATGATGTGGTTTCCTGACTTCCGTCTCACTGCAGATTCTCCAAAGTGATGGTTTGGCAGCTGATGTCTGTTGTAAGACAGTCTCAAACAGGATCTTGGTAAATTCTAAATTCTGAGAAGCATTACAGGAGAGGTGAAGTGGTGGGATCAGGAATCTCAGAGAGATTGTGAGAGGCAGGGAGCGAGCAGGGAGTTCATGGAAGACCAATGGCCTGTCTAAGTGGCTAAGTTATCCTGAAGGCTTAGTTATTGAAGTTTCACGAAGAGAGTCTTTTCTGAATGAATTTGAACAAATTCTGAATTGCTGTGAATATCTATTAATGGTGACTCAGTACCCCCAGATGAAAGTGCTCTTTCTCAGTTTTAAAAATTCTAAACTCTAAACATCTCTTTGCTTTATATGGATCCTCTCCATTTCCATTAAAGCCATTATGTATCTTATCACATCAGGGAGCACTTTATTAACAGGGAGGCACCGTATAAGTATTAGTTATTTATGGGTGTAGTATATAAGGATGTTAAGATCGAACAGGCTCAATTTCTGAGATCCCACAGGCCGACATGTCTATCAACCACACTTTTAAAAGTGAGGCATGAGAAAATCTGTTATAGACTGAATGCTTGTGTTCCCCAGATTCACATGTGGAAACTCTACCTCCTAATGTGATGGTTTTAGGAGGTAGAGTCTTTGGGAGGTGATTAGGATTAGATGAGGCCCTGAAGGTAGAGTTTTCATGAATGGGATGAGTGTCCTTACACAAGTCCCAAGACAGCTTGCTTCCTCTCTCCTCTATTTGAAGACACATCAAGAAGACAGCAGTGTATGAACCAGAAAGTGGGCTGTTACCAGACACTGAATCTGCTGCTCCCTTGAGCTTGGACTTTACAGCCTCTAGAACTCTGAGCAATAAATATTTGTTTAAGCCTCCCAGTCTGTGGTATTTTGTTTTGACAGCCTGAGCTAAAGAATATAATGCTTGTGTGAGTTTGACCAAGGTGATTTCTGAAAATAAGTTTTGTCAGTGTTCACACATCACCTGCCTTGCAGGCCATATAACTGAAAGCTAAGAAGTCAGAGAAGGAGGTTAGAAATCAACAAGAGGGTTCCTTCAAAGAGAGATGTTGGAGGGCTGTGGCAGGAATCAGGGGGAATTGACTTTGGTCTTCTGGGTACATAGGACCTGGAGGCTAATGTCTGTTTATATCTCTGGAAGGTTAAAGACTATGCTGGATGACACTTGCCAGGCTTTGGGATGAACAGAGGTGACTAGTGTGGATGTGAACGTCATTCCAGCCCCAAAGAGTTCTGTGATTCCACACAAGAAAATGGCCTGTAGGAGTGAGACAGCTTCAAAATGGAAGTATCCTGGCAGGTACTAGGGGTGGGTGAAAAATCACAAGTTTCCAGGTGTAGTCAACATAAAGGGGTTGAAGACTGAGGATTCAGTGGGGGTACCCATCACATCTATCCTGCTTCGTAAGATCTTTCTCACTCTTCCCTTCACATCCCTACTCACATCTCTACCCTGGAGAACCAGAGACAGCTTGGTGATTGGAGGAAGAGGGATAGGAGGACTTGGCTGGCAAAGGAGAAGGTGACTGTTCCCATCCTTCCTTACTGACTTTCTCTTTGAAGCAAGACAGAGCTGGAGGGAAGGAGAGATTATGTATACGGTTGTGGGTGATTTTGACACTCAACTTGATAAACTAAAATAGACCCAAACCTTATTATTATCTTTGTGGGGATCTGGAGAAAGAATCAGTTCTGCAGGAGCTCTCATCCAGGGAACAGGAACACCCTAGACCCCAGTTGGGTTTGAGCTATCTTTGAAGGGACAGTGGGAGGGAAGGATAGAGTTTTCTGATTGAACCTTGTAAGTGCCACTAGTACCAAAGAAATGGTTGCAAATTAATTCACAATTGCAAAGATACAGAAGCAGTCTCTGTGCCTATTGACTAATGAGTGGATAAAGAAAATGTGGTATATATATATACCTTGGAATACTACTGAGCCATAAAAAAGAACAAAATAAAGTCTTTTGCAGCAACTGGGATGGAGCTGGAGGCCATTATTCTAAGTGAAGTAACTCAAGGATGGAAAACCACATACCATATGTTCTTGCTTAAACGTGGGAGCTCAGCTGTGGGTACACAAAGGCATGCAGAGTGATAAAATGGACACTGGATACTCAGAACAGGGAGAGTGAGTGGGAATGAGGGATAAAAAAAAAATACATATTGGGTTCGATGTACTCTACTTGGGAGACAGGCGCATTAAAATCTCAGACTTCACCAATTTATCCATGTAACCAAAAATCACTTGCACACCAAAAGCTATTGAAATAAAAAACATATTTAAAAAGAGAAATGATTGCAAAAGACTCCTTGAGGGCAGGGAATGTGTCAGATTCACCCTGCAGTGCTAAAAATGTGTTGTTCTTGAATGGTAGATTTTCTGTTGAAACCTGAGTGTTGCCTAAAGCAGAGGTTCTTGAACTTTCAGCATGCATCTGAGTTACTAGCAGGGCTTAGTAAAACACAGATTGCTGAGCCTCACCCCTAATGTTTTGGTGAGGGGGACCTTTCCCTGTGAAAAGTTCCTTGGTGGTGCAGATGCTGCTGATCTGGGGACCACACTGATAGTACTGCCTAAAAGAAATAAGGAGGGCAGGGCTGTCATCAACTAATCTATTCATTCACTTGTTCACTAACTAATTCAACAATTATTTACAAAAGACTTATCATATGCTTTGTGCTGGATGGGCCTGAAACTACTCAGCTGATCTAATTTGCCCAGTGAAGCTGCAGCATTTTCAACAGGAAGGAGGAGTGAACAAGCTTTGAACCAACTTCTTTCTCTCCCACGCACTTCAATCTTGTGCAGTGGTTTCAGTTTCCTTGTTTGGCCTTGTCCCGGTTGGAATCGAAGCCCTGCTTCATATTTAATAGAGGCTTTTGTTTCCTCTTCACATAATATATTGATTCTTATAATTAGGTCTTTTTGCTTTTTCCCAAACTACATTACCAACATTAACAGCTAGCTTAAAATGCCATTATGAAACCGTATGAGTCTTAGTGGAAGAGAAAACAAGGAAATGAGCCTTTCTTAGCTCCATCTCTTCCCGTAAGACACTCCTCCACTGGGCAGTCTGGCAGTGTCTGCCTCTCCTCCCCTCCTCAGCTGCAATCCCCCAGAGCTTTCTGGCCAGTAGGCCAACTGCTTATTCAGCTTCTCCCTGCAGAGCGGAAGTGTCAGGATGTGGTGGGCTGGGGGAGTACCCTATTTCCTTATTTTTTTCTCTGAAACTTCTGTGTTTTGAGCTTTTGTATATACATTTGTGTGCTGTCCTGGGCCTTGACCTGCTCCATGGGTAAGTCAAGAGGGGATCTCAACCCTGCACAAGTTGCCAGATTAGCAAACTAGCCCTAGTTTTAGAAGCTTTCTCTCTTGTATCCTTAAGTTTGCCTAGCCAAGGGCATATTTGGACATTCTGAGGTGCCCAATTTGTGATTTGAGATTTTCATTAGGATCACAGAGATTTTGAATGTGGGTAGTTACTTTGAGATTAAAAAATATTGATTTTGTATTACCTATAGGCCAATGCAGTTTGGAGAGAGGAGAAAACCTCAAAGGCAAGGCAAGTTTGGCAGAAGGACAGCACCTCGCAAATCTAGTCTGGGTGACAGAATGCTGGCTTTCCTTCACAGTCAGGGCCTCTGCATATGTTTTGATTGGACTCGATTCATCCCATGTTTACTGAGGGCCTGCCATGGGTAAGCCATCATGGCACTGTGGTGGGGCAATTAGATGGGGGTGCAGTGGGGAAAAAGTAATAGTCTTTGCCCTCTGGTGCTCAGAGGTTGTGATGGTCAATTTATGTGTCAACTTGCCTATGGTACCCAGATATTTGCTTAAACGTTATTAACGTTTCTGTGATAATGTGTTTTTGGATGAGATTAACATATAAATTAGTAGACTAAGTAAAGCACATTGCCTTCTATATTGTGGGTGGGCCTCATCCAATTAGTTGAAGGCCTGAATAGAACAAAAGACTGACCTTCCAGGAACAAGACGGGCTTCTGTCAGTAGAGAGCCTTCAAACTTGAATGGCAGCATTGGCTCTTCCCTGGGTCTTCAGCCCACCTGCTTACTCTGCAGATTTTAAAATTCCCAGCTGCCATAATCATGGGAACCAATTCCTGAAAATAAATCTCTCTTTCTCTCTGTATACACATACACATCCCAGTGGTTGTGTTTCTCTGGAAATACTAACTAATACAGAGGTCAAGACACAGACTGAAAGGCACCAATCAGAGAGCATCCTCAGACAGATTAGTGTAGGAAAGCCCTATGAGAGTTGTCGAGAAGAGCCAGGAAATGAGGGTAAAATGTCTACTCATGATGTGAAGGAAGTGAGCTCCACCTGGGCAAAGTGCAGAATCTCTTCTCTCCAGGGAATAACAGAGTCTAGTTGGCCAAAGAACTCTACATGGGGATAGGAAGTGGGAGAGGAAAGTGCAAAGGGAATTGGGTTACACTGTGGAGGATGTTAAAGACCTTAGATTTTATTCTGTGTGTAATAATGTGGGAAGAAGAAAGAGAGGGAGAAGGGTTTTCTATTTAGGAGGAACATTCTAGTAGCGAGCATTTGGTGGGATTTGCACTAAATTTCAGAAGGGGACGGTTGAAGTAGAACTGAGACTGTGGGTAACAGACATAATCTAGTGGCCTAAGAAAGCAGGAGAGTAGAAGGCAGGCAGACCAGGTCATGGGGGACCATCTTCATAAGAAAGAGGAGAGACCCAGGAATATACAAAGCAGAGAGAAAAGTGTGGCAGAAAGGAAAGGTAAACAGGTGACAGGAAAGGTTTGCAGGAGGCTGCAAGGGAGTTTGGTGTTTCAGGGTTCAAGGACCATTGTGTCATTTGGACTTCTCAGCAAAGTCACTGTTAAGATGTCACAGTTTCTCTTGGAAAATGAGTTTATCCTGAGTTGTTTTTCTGGAGTAGAATGGATTTGCTCAGATCTAACTGCAGAAATGCCTATCCAGTGTTATTAAAAATATGCATTTGTCTGTTTGTGTGTGTGTGTCTGTGTCCCCAGAAGAGTCATCAGGCAGCATGGGAAAAAAATGTTGAGCCTACAGCTCTTCCATAGCAGCTTCTCCCACTAACCATGGACAGAAGAAGCCAGAACGTTCTGGTGTATTTCCTGGTACACAGCAGGTATTTACTAAATATCTGGTGAATGAGAAGATATGAGTGACTGGCTCTCAGAGCCAGTCAGAAGGCTCAGAATTTACATTGAGCATTATGTGTTCGAATGCTGAAAGCTAAATGCCCATACCTTTGTACACACACACAGAGCACCTACCATTTTAAATGCCTAGCATGGCACAACCACTAAGCCTTTGACACCAGAGAAATGGCTCTGAATCTTGAAAGAGAAAGTGGTGGGGGGAGGGGCGGGAAATGTCCCAACTGCATGGAAAGAACGAGATTTATTCTTGCCCTACCCTGAAGGGTCTCAATATTGGCTACACATTGGAATCAACTGAGGAGCTTTAAAAAATTACTGGTGCCTAAGTTCTGACTTCTTTGGAATGGTGTATGGGTTGAGAATCAGGATTTTAAAAAGCTACTCCAGAGAGGATTCCAATGTGCAGCCCAAGGTCAGAACCCTTGCTGTAAACCTCTGCTATCCATTTCGGTAGCTACTAGCCACATATGGCTATTGAGTCCTTGAAATGTGACTATCATTGAAATTGAGATGTGCTCTAAGTGCAAATACACACAGAATTTTGAAGACTTTGAAGACAAGTGAGAAGAACCCCAAATAGTATTTTATTAATACTATTTAATTAATAATTCTGCCTACTGTGGTAGGCAGAATGAGACCCTTCTCCCTGTGATGTGTATGTCCTAATCTCCAGAACCTGTGAATATATTTTATTACATGGCAAAAGAGAATGCAGGTTGCAGATGGAATTAAGGTTGCTAATCAGTTAACTTTAAATAAAATCATCCTAGATTATCTTGGTGGGCCCGATGTCATCAAAAGGCTCTTAAATGTGGAAGAGAGAGGCAGAGGAGTCAGCGTCAAAGTGATGTGATCTAAGACTCCACCAGCCATTGCTGGCTTTGAATACAAGCAAAGGAATGTGGGCAGCCTCTGTAGGCTGGAAAAGGCAAGAAAGCAGGTTCTCCTCTAGAATCTCCAGAAAAGAACACAACCCTATCGATGCCTTGATTTTAGCCCAGTGAGAATCATTTTGGACTCCAGATAATACATTTGTCTTGTTTTAGTTCACTAAGTGTGTGATAATTTAAGATATATTAATAGCATGATTTTTATCAGTTTCTTTTTACTTGTTTTTAATGTGGCTACTACAGTATTCCAAATCATGTGTGGCTTGCATTATGTTTCTATTAGACAAGGCTGTTTTAGACCCTCCCATCCTTTGGACGATTACTCTAGGGGCCTCCAGTGCATGCTTCTGACACTAGTCAACGTGGGAAGAACAGCAACCTCCATAGGAATTTCTGCCCTAACTAAAAATAGTTTACATTTGCACCTGCTGCTAGCTTACTGGTAATAAGAATAGAAATTGTGTCTCATACCTGATTGTCAAATGAATAAATGGCCAGAGATTTTTTTTTAATGAAAGCTTTGCAAATTTGCAGAAACTATAAAACTGGCCCAACCAAATAAATGGTTAGAGTTTTAGAAAGAACTGGGCATGAATTAGTGTGTCCATTCAATGTTGAAACCTGAGTCTAGGAGTTCTCTCAACAACAGTGCAATCATCACAGTAAAGTAATGCGGACCAAGACCATCATGGGCCTTTGGTGATAAGTTTCCTTTTTGTAACTAGTGCCTTTTTGTTAACGAGTAGTAAATTTCATGTTTGGATGGCTAAGGTAGTTGTTTTTGCTTTTAGCAAATCTGTAAGAGGAAAAATCAACCTAGAGTTGACTCTCTGGATGGGAGAGAACAGGAGTGAAATCAGAGTAAAATTAGGACCTAATTCCTTAGCACTCTTTCTTGGCAAGAGAAAAGTAAGAGGGTGTTGATTTTCCTCTAATTTGGTCTTGAGCTTCCTTTGTAGAGTGGTTATAAGCTCTAGCCCCACCCTGATGGGACTCTATGGGATTTGATCATGGGTGTTTACAGTGTGCCTTTCATGGGGTACTTCTTTATCCTGGCCCAAGTGTCTGATCTGTGACTAGGTATCTCTCTCACAGGAAACTTGGTCAGATTGGCAGATACCCTTGTGTTCTTGTCTGACCTGTGTCCAGCTTATTCCTACCAACATAACCACTCTTCAGGAGAGCCCTAACTGGGTAGGAAGTTAGATTTGAGTTTGTCAGTCAGGTGAGACACAGAGGAGGCAGCTCAGTAAAACACATGAAATACCAGGAGCAGTATATTTCTCACAGGCCCCAGAGAGCACAGGGCAGCATGCCTCCCAGGGCCAAGGAAACAGGCGGGGATCAAGAGATAGTAAGGGACTTGTGGTCCAAAGCCTTTATTGGGCTCCAGGGTGCTACCCAAGCAGATTCCCTATGGGGAGTGCTAATCGGTGGGTTTACAACCAGCAGACATGAGTTCTATGGAGTCACACGGCGACTGAAAGGTGGTCACCACGGCAGTTCTGCACAGTCCAGGTGGGGTGTATGGGTCAGTGGGGTGAGTCAAGTGGGCTGTATCTAGCTGATCCATAAGCAGGTGGGCACGAGGAGGTGGTTGTTTGGGGCAGATATTTGAATTGATCACTCTGAGGAACTGGAGGAGGTGGAGAACTGGAAACTGTGTCCATGGTGACTAAGGTCTTCTGGTGTAAGAAAGTTAAATCTATATTCAAAATAGATACTGAGGCAAGAAAATATTACAGGAACTCATCTCCACTAAGGAAGGTGAATAGTCACTTTCTGAGAGGCCATGGCTAGATAGAAATCACCAATCCTTGCTGCATTTGGATATACAGGTATTGATCGACTTACAACCTATGCAACTTATGACCATTCGACTTTATGACCACAATCACTAGCCACGACTGCTCCACATCTGGCAGCACAAATGTTGCCCAGCTGGGCGTACGACAGTGTGAACCAGCTTCCGGCAGCACTACCATCTCCACATGCATATAGCCTACTCAACTTACAACCGAATCGTGTTACGACCGGTCTGTCGGAACCAATCGTGGTCGTAAGTCGAGCACTAGCTGTATAGGTAATTTTTTACCCTCAAACAGACAAATGAATACTTTGAAAAATGGGGAGAAGTTGACTCATCAAGTGAAAGCATCTAAAAACACAATCAATTTTTTTTTCTTTTGCCATGAAACAATGCTTTCTTCTCAAAGAAACAAACCTAGAGCTCTGGAGACATTGTAATCAATGCCTTTCAAAATCAATAGTAATAATTTTGGATTTGAAGTGCTGGAAATATTTGGAAAGTCTGATAACAACATATGGAGCCATTTTGTGAAGCAAAGGGCTTTTGTTCTACACCTGAAAAATGCCCAAATTAATGACCAACAATGTGTCATGTTCATAGCACAAAATGACTGTCCCAGTGTGAGTGAGGAGCTCAGATGATGGACATCAACTTTGCCCAGTTCAGCTCTTGAGGACCACAGAAAATGACCAACACCCCCTGTAGTTGAATGGGATCCAGGAAAAGAGAAAAACCTCACCACTTCCAGTTTGAGTGCTTCCTCCCTCAACCCTGATTATGCTGAGTGAAACAATGAATCTAGAGGACAGTGTTTGCACCTTCTTCATAGCCTCATGCCAGAATCTAACACACTCAATGCTACTTTATATTTCTGGCCAACCCCTATCATCCACTTATGATAGATTTTTGAACTGCTGTTGGTGCCCATGCCCTGGCTCATGCACTAGCGGTGGTAGACATGTCCTCCATAGCTAATAAAGAGAAACAGTTATTGGAACTATTTTCTAGCTGGAGGAAATTCTCCTGTGTGAGTAAAGCTATCTGTGAAAAATGAACTGCTTACACGGTTCAGCAAGTTCACAGTGGTGGAACTGTGATGGTACCTTCTGTGCTTTAATTCCCCAAAATTCAAGATCCAACTGTGAGGGGTCCTTCACAGTGATAATGTTGAGGTTGAAAACCTTTCCAGCATTTTTGTATGTTCCCTTCTTTGTAACTCATGATCAAGGCTTCTTACAAAGCCCAGTCTTTCTAGGTCAGCTTCCTAACAAGATCAAGTCATAGGATTTTCTTTCACCCTTGTACATCGCTCTAGGATTATCTCTCTCACTTTATAACTCACCTTTCCTAACTCTCTTTGGTCCTTCTTAGGAAACTTTTCTTTCCTTTTGAATTCACAGATTGATAGAAGGCCAGCAGGAGTATCACCAAATCACAGATTCATTCCTTCACCTCAAACATCATGTCAAAGACAAAAATGCCTCCAGTTTAGGTGAGCATGGAAAGCTTGGCTAAAAAGAGATAGAAAGAAGGGTGAAGGAGAACACTTCTTAATATTTTCTCTCTTTACTTACCCCTCAAAAATTTTCATGACTTTTTGCCCAAAAAATGAGATAAATTTGTTTTGAGTTGCTTTGCTCTTTCTTTTCTGCTAATAGCTTAGATGTATAAACTTAAGGACCAGAGGCCGGGAGAAATAAATATCTAGTCAAACCTCATTGCATTTAATGTGGACTTCACTATGTCTGCCATTGACCTCCTTTGGTCATTGTCAGCAGAGCAGCTGAAGTGATTCTGTAAAAGTCAAAGTCAGGTCACATGACTCATACATACTCGAAAGCCTCTGGTAGCTTCCCATTTCACAGTAAAGGCCACTTGGAATAGCTCTAAAGCCCTGTGTGATAAAGTCTACACAGCTTTTTGACTTCAGCTTCCAGACTTTCCCACTTACTCACCTCTGCTCCAGCCACCTGGTTTTCTTGCTGTTCTTTGAATGTGGCAGATACTCTTCTGCCTCCAAGCATTGCCCTTGCTATTCCTCAGTTTGGAAAATGTTTACCCAAGAGATGTACATGGCTCACCTCCTCTTCAGGTATTTACTCACTTGTCTCCTCTTTGCTGAGACTTTCCTTGCCTAGTTCATCTAAAATTACAATACCTACCACACTGTTATTTAACTAAATTATTTATTATTATTTATAACAGGTAATAAATGAAGGCGGATATTTTGTCTGCTTTGATCACTGCCCCGTGGCTGGTGCTCTGGCACAGAGGAGGTAATGATGTAATATATTGAAAGAGCAGGTGCATCACATCACCCTATTGTGGACCAGTCAAGCCATGAGATGGGAATAAATTAATTGCTCCCTCAACTGTGCTGTGTCTTAACAGTTGTTTTGTGGCTGTGACTGTGGTGTTTGTGAAAGTTGACCTTGATAGTTTGTGAATAAAATTGATTTGTCGCTAATAGAATTGCAAGTCACTGATGGGCAGCTAAATGGTACACAGAGTGAGAAAGAGAATCAAAGCATCTGGATAACTGTTATTAACCAGGAGTAATGTCAAAGTAGCTCATTTAATCACAGAAAATGAAGGTAGAGAAATGTCAGCATCAGCCTTCCTGTGCTAAAATGTACTATCATTGAGAGGTTGTGTTTCTGGGTATATTTTAAATATTCCCATCTGGTACATGATCAGGGCCTGTTAAGAGATGAAGCTTGAGCTGGAGGGATCCAAGATGGCCAAATAGGAACAGCTCTGGAGTGCAGTCACCAGCAAGAACAAGGCAGAGGGTGAGCATTTCCAAATGAGTTATTACTGCCCACAGACCAGGAGATTCCCGGCTGAAAAGCACTACAAGTTTCCAGCATGCCTGTTTTAACCAGTGCAGCGTGTCTCCACACATAAACTCACACAAATCTGGGTGGCCATTTCAACTGGTGCCTGGAATACCTGGGAGACAGAGCCACCCATTCAATTGAAAAAAAGGGGGCTGAAACAGGGAGCCAGGTGATCTGGCTTGGAGGGTCCCACCCCCACAAAGACCAGCAATCTGAAATGCTCTGGATTGACAGTCTAACAGCAAGGACAGCTGGACCCGGGACAGTCCAGCTGTGTGTGGGGAAGGGTGTCCAGTCTGCCATCACTGAGGCAGTCCGGCATTACTGAGCCAGACCATCATTATCAAGGCAGTTCTAACTATACGTCTATAAACAAAACTGATAGGAAGTTCACACAGCTGCTGGGCAGAGCCCACGGCAGCTCAGCAATGCCTCTGCTGGCAGACTGTGACTAGGCTACCTCCTTGCTGGGCAGGGCAGCTCTAAAAAAATGCAGCAGCATATCAGGAACTTATAAATAAAGCCCCACCTTTCCAGGACAGAGAACCTGGGAAAAAAGGCGGTTTTGAGTTCCGCTCTAGCAGACTTAAACATACCTGCCCAGCAGCTCTGAATGGAACAATGGAGCTCACAGCTCAGCACTTGAGCTCCTATAAGGGACAGACTGTCTCCTCAAGCACTCCCAACCCCTGTATATACAAAGTGACACCTCATAAAGGAAAGTCAGGCTGACATCAGGCGGGTGTCCTTCTGGGACAAAAATAACAGAAGAAGAAACTGGCAGCAGCCCTTACTGTTCTGCAGCCACTGCAGGTGATCCCCAGGCAAGCAGGGTCTGGAGTGGACCTCCAGCAGTCCTACAGCAGAGGGGTCTGACTGTTAGGAGGAAACCTAAAAAACAAAGAAATAACTTCATCATCAACAAAAAGGACGTTGTCTCAGAGACCCCATCCTAAAGTCACCAACCACAAAGACCACAGGGAGATAAATCCTAGTGTTCGGTATATATATATCCTATGAACCGGCAATTCTACTTCTAGGTATTTACCCAAGAGAAATAAAAAACATATGTATGTAAAAAGGGCTGTATATAAACGTCAATAGCAACTTTCTTCATAACAGCAATAAAACTGGGTGGGTGGGAGGGAATGTTCTCAAGATGAGAATAAATAAGCAAATTGTGGTTACATTCATACAAGGAATAACTCTCAGCAATAAAAAGGAACAAACTATTAATACATGTATATGCAACAACATGAATGAATCTCAAAATCGTTTTGCTGAGCAAAAAATGCCAGACACATAGTATGATTCCATTTAAACGAAATTCAAAGATAGATGAAACTAATCTATGTTGGTAGAAATTAGAAATATTATTGCCTCCTGTGAGTATGGGTAAAGGCAAGGATTCACTTTGAAGGGAAATAAGGATTTTCTGAGGTGAGGAAATAATCCATTTATTTTAAAAAATTTTTAATTCAATGGTTCTTGGGTTATTATTCCATACCTTGATGAATGTGTAAGTTACACAGAAAGAAGTTTCTCCAGTATGAGGTAGTTTACTCACAGGCAAGCATGAGTCTGTCCTCTGATGAATAGGACAAGGTTGCATGGCTGGTTGACCACTTCATGGATTAACACGCCAAAAACAAAAAACTAAGCCTCCAAATTTGTATTGTGTATATTCTATACAAGTTAGAAGGTGAAAATGAAAATAATAAATCAACATGATATTCCATAAGAATAGACAAAGTCTGGTACTAATGCAGTATTTCCCCCTTATCCAAATGTGATGAGGTGAAAGAATCTAGGATAAAAATCAAGCTTCATCTCTTTTTTTTTTTATGAGGCAGACTTTTAATAAGCATATATTCAAGTAATCTACATGAGGGCAGAGCTTTCTGCCCATTGAGTTACCTGCTTTACCCCTAAATGGATCTGGAACAGTGTCTGGTACACAGAAGGACTTCTTTTTTTAATATACATATTTTATTGCACTTTAGGTTCTCGGGTACATGTGCAGATCATGCAGGATTGTTGCATAGGTACATACATGGCAATGTGGTTTTGCTGCCTCCATCCCCCTCATCACCTATATCTGGCATTTATCCCCATGTTAGCCCTCTTCAACCTCCCTAACCTGCACTGTTGAACCCCTACTCCACCCCCAACAAAACCCAGGGTGTGATGCTCCCCTCCCTGGGTCCATGTGTTCTCATTGTTCAACACCCGCCTATGAGTGAGAACATGTGGTGTTTGACTTTCTATTCTTATGTCAGTTTGCTAAGAATGATGGTTTCCAGATTCATCCATGTCCCTACAAAGGACAAGAACTATTCTTTATTATAGCTGCATAGTATTCCATGGTGTCCATGTGCCATATTTTCCATGTCCAGTCTATCATCAATGGGCATTTGGATTGGTTCCAGGTCTTTGCTATTGTAAACAGTGCTGCAATGAACATACATGTGCATGTGTCTTTATAATAGAACAATTTATAATCCTTTGGATATATACCCAAAAATGGGATTGCTGAATCAAACAGAATTTCTATTTCTAAGTCCTTGAGGAATTGCCACACTGTCTTCCACAGTGGTTGAACTAATTTACACTCCCACCAACAGGTTAAAAGTGTTCCTATTTCTCCAAATCCTCTCCAGCATCTGTTGTCTCCAGATTTTTTAATGATCGCCATTCTAACTGGCATGAGATGGTATCTCAATGTGGTTTTGATTTGCATTTCTCTAATTATCAGTGGTATTGAGCTTTTTTTTTCATATGCTTATTGGCCATATGTATGTTTTCTTTTGAAAAGTGTCTGTTCATGTGTTCATGTCCTTTTCCCACATTTTAGTGTTTTTTTTTTTTTGGAAATCCTTTTAAGTTACTTGTAGATGCTGGATATCAGACTTTTGTCAGATGCACAGTCTGCAAATATTTTCTCCCATTCTGTAGGTTGTCTGTTTACTCTTTTGATAATTTTTTTTTCTTTTTGCTGTGCAGAAGCTCTTAATTTGAATTAGATTCCATTTGTCAATTTTTGCTTTTGTTTCAATTTCTTTTGGTGTTTTTGTCATGAAATCTTTCCTAGTTCCTATGTCCAGGATGGTACTGCCTAGGTTGTCTTCCAGGAATTTCATATTTTTAAAATATTGTCTTTAATCCATCTTTAGTTGATGTTTGTACGTGATGTATGGAAGGGGTCTAGTTACCATCTTCTGCATATGGCTAGCCAGTTTTCCCAGTTCCACTTATGAAACAGGAAGTCCTTTGCCCATTGCTTGTTTTTGTCAGCTTTGCGGAAGACCAGATGGTCATAGAAGTGCAGCCTTATTTCTGGACTTTCTATTCTGTTCCATTGGTCTATGTGTCTGTTTTTGTACCAGTACCATACGGATTTGGTTACTTTACCCAAAGAGGCACCCAAATAGGAAGAGAGGAGTATAGTAATATAGTTTGAAGTAAGATAGCATGATGCCTCCTTTTGCTTAGGATTGCTTTAATTATTAGAGCTCCTTTTTGGTACCATATGAATTTTAAAATAGCTTTTCTAGATTTGTGAAGAATATCACTGGGGCCGAGTGCAGTGGCTCATGCCTGTAATCCCAGCACTTTGGGAGGCCAAGGCGGGCAGATCACCTGAGGTCAGACGTTCGCGACCAGACTGACCAACATGGTGAAACCCGTCTCCGTCCTCTGCAGTCTTGGGACACTGGCCATAAGCCTTGGTGACTTCCACATGGTGTTTTCTGCATGTATGCAGAATGCAAGAGTGAAGAAGGCTTGGTGGCTTCCATACAGATTTCAGAGAATGTATGAGAAAGCCTAGATTTTTAGGAAGAAGACTAATGCAGTAGAGCCCCCACAGAGAGCCTCTACCAGGACAGTGCCAAGGGGAATTGTAGGGTTGGAGACCCAACACAGTTTCCACCAAGGCACTGCCTGGTGGAGCTGTGGGAATGAGGTCACTGCACTCCAGACACCTGAATGGTATAGCTACCGGCAGTTTGCACCCTGAGCCTGGAAAAGCCAAAGACATTTGACTCCGACTTGTGAGAGCAGCTGTGTGGACTGCACCCAATAAAGCTACAGGGGCCAGATCTTCCCAAGGTTTTGGAAGCCCACCCAACATACCAGTGTGCCCACGATGCAGGACATGGAGTCTCAAGGAAGATTATTTTGGAGCTTTACAGTTTAATGTCTGTTCTGCTGGGTTTCACACTTGCATGGAGTCTATAACCCCTTTCTTTTTTTGCCAATGTCTGCCATTTATAATGAGAATTTTTACCCAATGCCTGTACCAACTTTGTATCTTGGAAGAAAATAACTTCTATTTAATTTCATGCGTCACAGCTGTAAAGAACTTGCCTTGAGTCTCAGATGTCACTTTGGACTGAATTTTTGAGCTGATGTTGGAACAAGTTATGAGTTTTGGGGACTATTGGGAAGGGATAATTGTATATTGTTCTGTGAGGAGGATGTGAAATTTGTTGGGGGAGCAGGGGAAAAAGAATATGGATTGGATATTTGTCTCCTCTAAATCTCATGTTGAAATGTGATCCTGAGTGTGGCAGGTGGGGCCTAGTGAGAGATTTTTGGCTCATGGGGCTGGATCCCTCATGAATGACTTGGTGCTGTCCCAGCACTAATAAATGAGTTTTCACTCTGGGTTTCCATGAGATCTGGTTGTGAAAAATAGTCTGAAACCTCATCTTCTCTCCATCTTTTGCATGCTGTCTCACCATGTGACACACCCCCTCACCCTTCACCTTCTGTCATGAGTAAAAGCTCCTCGAGGCCTCACCAGAAGCCAAGCAGTAATGAGTGAGTTTTCACTCCATCAGTTACCACGAGATCTGGTTGTGAAAAATAGACTGAAACCTCCTCCTCTCTCTATCTCTTGCATCCTCTCTCACCATGTGACACACCTGCTCCCCTTTCACCTTCTGTCATGAGTAAAGGCTCTTTGAGGCCTCATCAGAAGCCAAGCAGATGTTGGTGCCATGCTTTTATATAGCCTACAGAGCTGTGAGACAAGCCTCTTTTCTTTATAAATTATCCAGTGTCATGTGTTCCTTTATAGCAAGGCAAAATGGACCAATACGTCCCACAGTGGCCCACAGCAGTGGCAGCAGCGGGATTTGTCCTGAGGTGCATGATAGTACCTGGCTTCTTCCCTTTCTTCTTGGCCTGGTGGAAGTAGCAGCAATGAGGGCATTGGCCCCAGGGCAGGACATATTCCTTTGGGAGCTTGGCTTTTAGAATGCACCAAGCTGTAGCTGCTCAGGTTTTGGATGCCTGTGGGATTCTGCGTGAGTTTTCTCTATGAGCAATGCCTCTGTGCAATCTCTAGGAAGCTCTCTATATTAGTTGTAGTCCACATGAATTGAGAGATTCTCCTGTAGCTAAGATTTTAAAAGTCCATGGCAGCAATGGGAAGCCCTGGAAGTCTCTCTCTTACCCTATCCTATGTCTGGGAGCTTCGCTTGGCTCCTTGCCAATCCTAGTCAAGCAGGAATTGTTGCTGCTCTCTCCTTATTAGCGGTCGGTGCTTCCCTTCACTCCTGTGTTGAACCCCAGTGTCTCTCCTAGACAATCTATTTTAGGTGTGAATATCTACTTGCTATTCTGGTTCCTCTCGGTGGAGGAGGAGTGTACAAACTGCATCTAGTCAGCCATCTTGAACCTTTCTCCACTTCTGTAAAGCGTTTCTTAATTTAGGTTTTCTTGATGTTTCTTTATGATTCTGTTCAGGTTATGATTCTGTGGCAGAAATATCACAGGAGCATTGTTGTTCTTTTCTCATTGCATTATATTAGGTGACACATGATTTGGATTTGTTCTGTTACTGGTGATGTTACCTTTGATCATTCGATCAAGGTGATGTCTGTCAGGTTTCTGCTTTGCTAAGTTACCGTTTTCTCTTTTCCAATTAATATGTTTTGTGGGTAAATTTTTCAAGACTTTTAAAAAATATCCCCTTTGTCATAAAACTTTCACACACTAGTTTTAGTATCATTGGTGTTTCTTGACTAAATTAATTATTACTATGATGATTGCTAAATTGTGATTTTCTAATTCGATTTTTTCTTCTGTATTTATTACTTGGTGTAAGGCAAACACTTCTATCTATCTGTTTGTGTGTGTATGTATGTATGTTTGTATGTATGTATGTATGT
>NW_022437010.1:5174264-5313920 GCF_009761245.1 Sapajus apella | reverse complement strand
TGTATGTATGTATGTTTGTATGTATGTATGTATGTTTGTATGTATGTATGTTTGTATGTATGTTTGTATGTATGTATGTTTGTATGTATGTATGTATAGTTCCAAGGACTCCTAGCTTACTCAATGAGTCGCAATCGATGAGTTACAATCTATTACTATCATTGTCATCAGATGCTGAAACTGTGTCAGGTCTTTTGTCATGTCCCTATTGTTCTTTGAGCACTTCATCACTTTCTGCCATAAAATAATCCAGGCTCATCTCGTATTTTCCCTGCCCTGCCTTGAAATTGGCCTTTTCTTCAAGGAGTGTTGGTATCTTTTCTGGGAAATGCATTTAGCATCCACAGTGTGTTTAAGGTATGCTCTTAGTGACTGGGTGTCAGTAACAGCAGACTTAGTAGGGGAATTAGATACGTAGGTAGATACATAAATATACACGTTTCTATTTATTTTCATATCTATCTATACATGGAAAGCTGTGAATTCACATCAGAACTTCCAATTTTAGTTCAATACTACAGAGATCATTCTTGTTTTTTCCCTTTTCCCTTTTCCTATTTGTAACTATCTTAAATATATTTACTTAGTCACCAGTACTGACCCCCACTTTCCCCCCACTGCAAAGATACTTTCCACTCCCAGCTTGGGCTCTAATACCCTGTCCTGGGCCACCACCAGTGTGCAATGAGGCTGCCTTTCTTGCTTGTCTTGGTGCTTCCACACCCACATCATGCTACCCTCCCCACCCAGCATGGTTCCACTGGCCTGTGCCCAGGCTTCAGATTTCACCACCCTCTCATTACATGGACACCTTCTTCACCTTGCTTTGTCTCCAACAATCTGTGTTGGGCTGATGCCAGTCCCCTGTAAAGATCCCTCCTCATCCTGCTTGGGTGCTGATACTATTTTCCAGGGCTGCTTCCATCATATCATCCCATAGGAACCTCTTCCTCTTCCTGTTCAGGTTCTGACAGCCCATGTTGTGCTACCACCAATCCCCACCTAAGGTACCTGGTTCGCCCCAATCCTCCACCCCATTTGGCCTCACTTAATGATATTTTCCCTGAATCATTCCAGAAGAAAAGGCAATTTGAAGTAGAAAGTAAACAGAAAGGCAGGAAGAAATGCTTGAAGAACGCTTTCACATTTTGAAATTTCTGCAAGTCTCCTTTTAGTTTACATTTTGGCTCCTATTAGGATTCTTCCTTTCAGCCACATTTGAATTGTAGTATAATGTAGAATTTTGAATATATCTCAAAATTTCTCTGACATTAAGGCATGAGCAAGAGCAATTTAAATGCATTTTAAAATTACTGCTATGTTATACTTAAGGTTGTGTAATTGCATAATCAAATTACTATTACATCATACATTTAATTTATTAATATGTGTAGGAGTTTGTCACTGGAACATTTTTTTTAGCTTGTTTTCACTGCATCAGTGGGAAGTTTCATGATATTTCGTCTGGAACTACCAGACTTTATTTGGATTAGGTGCAACAAACTGCTAAGATGGGATCTGATATGCTGGGATGCATATGCAAACTCACACACTGATGTTATTGCTTGTAGGCCTAAATGCAAGATTTTTCATAATTGTATTTTATACTTTTCTCATAAAACAGTCACATTATGTGTTTAAAACTATACATGCAGTATTATTTAGTATACATCTGCCAAAAGAGTTCTTTCATTTTGAGTTGGTATTCATCAGAACTGAATCCTTAGTTTACAAGCTTACACAGACTGGCTTTCAGCTCGCTACATATTATACCTTATTTCTTCCACATACATCCAGTGCTGGACACCAGATGTCCCAGTCACCTGTGCCATAGTAGGTCTTTGGCCCTGAACTTTTGTAAATATGAGATGGCAGTATTCCTGGAAGTCATCCTTAGGTTGAGGCAGCTAGCAGTAACTTCACTATACACCAGAGAGGTGGTGAACCACAGAAGTATATTCAACTAAATACAAAGTGAATCTATCCCCAATATATCCTTCCCTTATCTGGATCCCCAGAATGCCTGTGTGTAATCTAATGCCATTGAATGCAAAGAGAAGTGGGCTGGTGGAAAACTGTTAATTTAACTGACTATGGTGAAACTACCTTCCTTTTTCAGAATTTAAAAATAGTTATGACTATGTCAAAACAATGCCAGGCTTCCTTCAGGGCTTTAGAAGGGGACAGTGCATGTGAGGGGCCCCGGAGCATGAGCTTGTTAGTGTCATGGCGCATCTTCCTGAGCAATGGCTGAAGTGGAGTCTCTGTTACAGCACACATCTTTGGAGGTTTGGAGTGCGTTTGACCCTCAACTTATATGCCCTGGGCCCTGTGATTTTGTGATGCCCTGAGTCTTGGACCTTAAACAGTTTTCATTCTCAATAAGTTCATAGATTTTGGGAGAAATGCAAAGAAGTAGTAAAACTAGAGGTATGCTTTTAGTTTAGTGTAAAGGAGAGTTTAAGCAGCCTTTTCAATGTGGATTATGAATCTCTCTGATAAGTGAAAATGAGATTAAATTCAACTTACATTTACTTGAGAACTTACTACAAGTAAAGCACTAGAGGTGAAATGGAAAAACACAGAAGTTATATGAATCATGGATTAGCTAATCTTATCTAAATGGACTTATAAAATGGTATATGAAACCTGGCTTAGGTAATTAAATAAGAAAAGTAATTTATTTTGCAAATTGGGAAGTAAATTTTGAATTTGCAATCCTTGATATCTAATGGCAATCTATCTTCTTGAGATGAATATTAACCAAAGAGCAGCTGTAATAAATTGGCATTTTAAGACTACAGTGATTCTGTGTTTCAACAACTAACAGGCAATGGAATAGTCAGTGTGGGTTTATAAACTGCCTAGACCATCAAAAGATCATGAATAATCAAGAAGAAGATTTTTCTTATTTAAGTTTATATAGTTTATAAGTTTATATATGTTTATATATTTTAAGTTTCTATGTCTTTCCTTTCTCTTCAAACATAAGAAACAGACTTAAATGTGATAGAATTAAAGGGAAATTATCATAAAATTCAATGAAAATAAGTCTAGTTAAAAACAAGTGCATATTGAGAGAAAGAGAGAGAAAGAGGGTATTGTGTTTATCTTAAGGTCTCCTTTTAAATTTTTTTTATTTTTGTGGGTACATAGTAGGAGTATATACTTATGGGCTACATGAGATATTTTGATAAAGGCATGCAATGCATAATAATCATATCAGGATAGATACAGTATCCATCACCTCAATGCATTTATTCTTTGTGTTTCAAACAACCCAACTATATTCTTTTACTGATTTAAAAATGTACAATTAAATTATTTTTTACTCTAGTTGCCTTGTTTACTATCAGATACTTGGTCTTATTTATTCTATTTTTTTTTTGTACCCATTAACCATCCTTTCTCCTGCCCCTTCTCCCTGGCTATGCTTCCCAACCTCTGGTAACCACCTTCTGTTCTGTAACTCCATCGGTTCAATTATGTGAACTTTTAGCATCCACGGATAAGTGAGAACATGTGGTTGCCTTTCTGTGCCTGGTTTATTTCACTTAACGTAATGACCTCTAGTTCCATCCATGTTGTTACAAGTGACTGAATCTCATTCTATTTTATGGCTACATGGTACTCCATTGTGTATATGGACTATATTTCCTTTATCTGTTTGTCAGTTGATGGACACTTAGATTGCTTCTGAATCTTGGCTATTGTAAACAGTGCTGCCATGAACATGAGAGTGCTGATATCTCTTTGATACACTGATTTCCTTTCTTTGGGGTATATGCCTAGGAGTGGAATTGCTGGACCATATGGTAGCTCTATTTTTAGATTTTGTGAGGAACCTCTAAACTGTACTCCACAGTGACTGTACTAATTTACATTCCCACCAGTGTTCAAGGGTTCCCTTTTCTCCATGTCCTTTTCAGATTTTGTCATTGCCTGTTTTGTGGATAGAAGCCATTTTAACTGTGGTGAGATGATATCTCATTGTAGTTTCAAATTGTGTTTCTTTGATGATCACTGATGTTGAGCATCTTTTTATATATCTGCCATTTGTATATCATCTTTTGAGAAATGTCTATTCAGATCTTTTGCCAATTTTTAAATCAGATTATTATATTTTTTCTTATGGAGTTGATTGAGCTCCTTACATATTCTTGTTATTAGTCCCATGTCAGATGGGTAGTCTGCAAATATTTTCTCCCACTCTGTGTGTCTCTTCACTTTTTTGATTGTTTCTTTTGCTGTGAAGAAGTTTTTAACTTGATGTGATCCCATTTTCCTCTTTTTGTTTTGGTTGCCTGTGCCTATGGGACATTGCTCAAGAACTCTTTGCCCATTTCAATGTTCTGGAGAGTATCCTAAGCCTCTTAACATCCAAATCTAGAATACTTTCGGTAAACTGTATATTTGATACTGCTTTTGTTCTCAGCACTGTTCAGTCTTTTTGTTTTGTTTTATTTTGTTGAGGTGGTATCTCTTTATGTTGCCCAGGCTGGTCTTGAACTCCTGGCTCAAGTGATCCTCCTGACTCAGCCTCCCAAGCATCTGGGATTACATGTGAATACCACCACACTTGGCTACCCAGATTTTAATTTGGGTCCATTTAAGGATCAGCCAGAGCCAGACTGCATCTGCTTTTATTGTCTTTTCCTAGAATTACGGAATCTAACATTTTTCACATGTACATGCAAATGATCCAAAGTAAAGAGGAGATGTGCAGGGGAGATAAAGATGCTGAAAACCCTCGCTGAGGGCCAGTAGAAGGCAGGGGAGAGCTACTGCAAATCTGAGAAGCCTGTGAAAAGAGTATCGAGTGATGGTGTGCCAGGCCAGCTTGTCTGCAGAGAGCCAACTTACCAGGATTCCCAGTCCCTTCAGCCCCTCACACTCTTTCTTAGAACTTCGTGCCGATGCATTTAATATAATGAGATATGGATATTGGTACAAGTCTTCTGAAACATAAGAAATTTCTTTTGTTAGTAGCATTATTTCTTTTAATTCAGATTTTGCAGAGACCAGAATTCTTATGCATGTAAAGTACTAAGTATTTGGAAATAATAAACATCCATCTTCCATTCTAATTAAGACATGTGTATATCTGGTTTTATTACAGGCTTTCTCTTTCCCAGAAAACTACTTCAAGGGAGACAGAGATAGATACAAGAAGAAATCTGAACAAGTACTCTTTCTGAGAAGTGCTGATATTTCCTGGGCTCTGTGAAGATGAAGGGCACAGCAAGTGGTAATTAGATCACTAGCCCTTAATGCCTTATTCTTTATGCCTAATGCATAATGTCAGAACAGACAATCCTAATTTTCTATGACTTTAAGTAGGATTATAGACTGTGTGGGCTGAAGGCTCAGCTCCTCCACCAGAGGAGACTCTTTACCGCCTCCTGGTGGATAGAGTAAGAGAAACATGTACCCCTAGCACCAAGGCCAGAGAATCAGTTCATTGGTTAAGTACTATTTTTTTTTTCCCAGAGGGGAGAAAACAGGTGTAGCAATATTAATTGGATGTAGAGCTGTAAAGTAGGGAACATTCTGGTATCTCCTTTAATCAAATGCACTGTTTCTCTATTACATAGTGTTATCTCCTGTTGAGCCTAAATCCTTCGTTGTGGTAATCATTCCCCGCCACACTTCCTATTTAGGGGGTCCTAACACTTCTCATGTTTCAAGAGGAGCTCCAGTCTCAGCTAACTTTGATAGAGGGGAGCCTCCAACTCACGACACATCATTTAGCTGATTTGCTCCTGACAGCATTTTCTCCCAGCTCTGTCTTCTCATTTCCAGCTATCTCAAAGCTTGTTAAATTCTAGATAGTGGTTAGCCAGGAATGGGTCTATGCAACACCGAGTTCCCCATGTTTTATCATAAATTTATGCTTCCAATACATAGGCAGTGTTTCCTGAAAATACCTTCCTCGACCAGTTGATATAATTAACAGTCATTTCTGGAGCCTGGATTATTTTTAATTGTCCAGTCCTCAACATCAGTTTGCTTCCAGTCCTTTATTTTTCCTGCTTTTACTGGTATCCTGCAGCTGTTAATTGAAAGGCAATTATCATTTAAAATGAGTCATCAGGTGTTGTGGGAAAAAAGTCTGGGAATCCAGCTAATACATTAGAAATCTCTCTTTCTTTTTGCTACTTCTGCCATATTTCATTATTGGTACTCCAAGACCATATTGTCTTTATCTGATAAAAACCGTTGGCTACAAGGGCATAATGATGAGGCTCAAGTTGTGGGTTAAGTTCTCACCTGGGTAAGGTAACAACATGCTTGTTTGTGGACACACACTGTGAACAAGACCCACAGTAGTCACCTTGGTCACAGGAAAGACTGAATGGCACAAGTATGTTTCAGCTCAGACTGTCGATGGGAAAAATATGAGGTGTGATATCAAATAAATGCTCTTAGAATAATAGCTTCTTAGACTTGGAAGTGACTTTAGCAACCATCTTTTTCATTCTCTTGTCTAGTTTAGCAACCCTCATGAAACCATTCCTGCCAGATAAACTGGGTCTTAACTTCTGCTTGGGGATTGCCAGAGTTGGGGATTACTACCTTGAGTGGCTGGAAACTGCATTTGTGGGAAGGTCAGCACATGGTGCTGGGTTTTGAGATAGAAAATGAAAGTTCAACTTCTCTCTTTTTCTGTATCTTTAACTTTTTAAAGCCTAACCTCATGCTGGACTCCAATCCCAACAATAAAACGTGCTCTGAGTGGTCGAATATTTCCTGCAGAGTTGTTTAAAGCTACTTTGGTGGTCGTACAGGGAAGAGAAAAGGACTGTTTCTGGTTTTCTGATTATTGTCTTCTGGATGTGAAAATGATAGGTAGGTTGTTGGGAAACTTGGTAGGTTAAACATTCAGGTTAGAATGATTTGTGGCCAGAGAGGAGCAGAGAGACAATGGGGTATGTTCAAATGAGCTATGCTCAATAGTGAAGTTCTGACTCATTTTATCTTGACACCTATTGTCTTTGATATTGTTTGGACTTGGATGTTAAGGCCCCAAGTATGGTGTAAAAGGAAACAAACTCCCTGAAGAAAAAGGGCTTCAGGATTTTGGGGGAATAAAAAATTGTTGAATGGGAGTAACCAATAACAGGAAAAGCCTGAACTATGGAGTACCAGGGAGAGTCACTGTTTTCCCCTACTCCATTAGGTGGCCATTAGGATAATTCATTCATTCAACACATGCTTATTTTGTACGAGGTAGCAATGTGTACGCCAGAACTGCAGAGCTCCTATAAAAAGTAGATGCTGGCCTAAATAGGCTCTATTTTTTCATTCGGGACTGTTAGTCATTATTGGCAAAGGAAATCACCGTGATGGGTCAGCCAGATACTACAACTTCTTTCAACATTTGGTAGAAATTGTCAGGGAAGCCATGCCAAGGCACAGCAGAGGTGAAAGGGATAATCAACATTAGGCATAGAGGGTATTATTTTCCATGTGTGAACAGGTGGTCTGCCATAGATTCTCCGCTTTATCTACTTATTTTTATGTACACTGAAGCAAATGACAATTGAGATGGGCAAATATCAATAATGAAGAGTGTTGGTTTTCCAAGTCATTTTCCAAGCTGTATCTATAATGTGCTCCTAAAGTGAGAACAGCAGCGCCTCCCTCTCTGGCATCCAGATTTTGCTTTTAGAGCTAGGGAACTTACGCTTTCTGCTAGCAGGCCAAAGCAGCTGATTTGGGTCTGGTCAGACGGTGGTCTGTCAAGAAGTAAATCCTGAAGCTTGATGTTAGAGAGGGAAAAGCCCCAGGAAAATGAAATAGGACTCAATAAATATTCATGGACAGCTTCTTAAGCCAAGGAAGAACAACAATATGAAGCAAATTAAAAAAAAAAAAAAAAACACTCTTATAGACAGGCCCTGTGACTTTATCTTGGGAATTCTAAGAATAATTTTCTTCTGTCACTGTTATTGAAGCATAACTAAGATGGTCCCCAATGATCCCTGCCTCCTAATATCCATGCCCTTATATAGTTCCCTGCCTTTGACTGTGGGCTGGACTCAGTGACTCACTTTTAGTAGATGAGATATAACAAAATGATGGGCTATCACTTCTGAGATTAGGCTACAAAAAGATTTTGGCTTCTCTGTTGCCTGCCCTATCTTGCTGTCTTGATTTCTCGCCATGATGAAAACCAAATGTCACGAGGTGAGCTACCCTGCAGAGAGACTTGCACGGCAAAAAACTGAGAGTGACCGCTCACCAGTGGCTATCAAAGAACCAACGCCCTCAGTCCACCAGTCTGTGTGGAACCTGTGAACAAGCTTGAAAGCAGACCATGTCGCAGTTGATCCTTCAGATAAGATTACAGCTCTGGCTACCTGATGGCAGTCTTGTGAGCAACCGTGAGCCAGAGGACCCAGCTAAGTCATGCCTGGATTCCTGACCTACAAAACTGTGAGATATAGATATTATTTCAAGCAGCTAAGTTTTGGGGTAATATGTCACAACAGCAATAAATAATGAATATAATAATAAATGTGTATTTCTTTTTTTTTTTTTTCTTGAGATGGAGTCTCTCATTGCTCAGGCATGATCATGGCTCACTGTAACCTCAACCTCCTTGGTTTATGCAATTCTCTTGCCTTAGTCTCTCAAGCAGCTGGGATTACAGGCATGTGCCACCATGCGTGGCTCATTTTTGTATTTTTAGCAGAGGCTGATTTTCACCATGTTGGTCAGGCTGGTCTTGAACTGCTAATCTCAAATAATACCCCTGCCTTGGCCTCCCAAAGTGTTAGGATTATAGTGTGAGCCACTGCACCCGGCCTAAATGTTATTTCAATGAAGTTTTACAACACCCAGATCAAGAGATGGAATACTTCCAGTTTCCCAGGAGCTTCCTTAGGTCCCTTGAGTCCCTCTTCCAAGGGTAACCACCATCCTGACTTCTAACCTTATATATGAGTTTTGCCTATTTTTGAACTCTAAATAAATAGAATCATGTTATGACATGTACTTTTTAGTGTCTGGTCTCTTTCTTTTAATGTTAGGCTGCAGTTCTTTTGTATTATAGTATTTTATATAGTACTGTGTTTTATGGAGATGTTTATCTTATTATATATTTTTAAGATTCTCATTGCTGTATATTATCTAATTGTAAATATGCCATGGTTTATTTGTCCATTTCATTCCAGCATATTTCTGTTGGAAATATAACTGAGAATAGAATTACTGGGTCATAGCCTTTGTTCAGATTTAGCAGATAATGCTAAATAGATTGCCAAGGGGGTTGCACCAATTTGTACTTTACCAGCAGTGTCCAAGACCAACTTTTATTTCACTATTTCAGCAGGATTCTTTGCTGCCTGTCAATTAAGCACAGCATGAAGTATGCCATGGTATTTTAATGGCATACTTTATTGGCAATAATTCTACCACAAATAAGAATAATAATAGGGATCATAATCTTTTGGACATCTAATTATCTGGTAAAGTCAGACAGGGGTGTTTTTTCCTTCTAAGGTAAAAACTGTGGCATACCATTTGCATTATATATGTGTGTATGTGTTTTGAATAAGTGCCGTGCAGCATTACTATTTCTTATCATGCTGTTTAATAAAATTATTTTTTCATAAAAAATTATCTGCTATATTAATTTTCAAAAAGCAAGACACAGTCAGTACTTCATTATATTTTATTATTTTATCTGTACTTAGAATGCGTGGCTACCATGGTTATCCTTAAATTAGACTTTTAGGAGAAATCAGGATTAGAGAAAAGAAATGGTAGAAGTAGAATGCTTTTATATTTAGGTGATTTAAGTGAGCTTGGGTTTTTCTCTTTTTTTAAGCTTACCTTTCCCTGTGAAGAGCCTTCATTTTTTGGTTACTATTGCTAGTGAAGATATCACCGAAGCCTATTGTTTTTCATCATAGAGAGAGGTTTTATTGTATTATATCTATTCATCAATTTTGTGTCAGTAATAATATTTTGTTCACCTATATGAGTTTTTAGCATTGTGTACTTGATGAAGCTAATTGGAATATTATTGAAGATACCCAGCATTTCTTTTTAATATCAGCATAAAAGGCAGATTCCTTTACTGGAGCTATAAGCCAAGGCAACAGAATCATATGAGCTTAGCCTTGGGTGTATAAGAAAAGTAATGTACATAAAAGCAAATTTAGAAGTAGCAGGCCAATGCATGGGTGCTTCAGCCTTGATAGCCTTGGTTTGGGTAGGAAGATGCTTAGTGGTTGTATATATTTGTCACCTG
Organism: Sapajus apella; assembly: GCF_009761245.1. Taxonomy (NCBI): domain Eukaryota; kingdom Metazoa; phylum Chordata; class Mammalia; order Primates; family Cebidae; genus Sapajus; species Sapajus apella. The sequence goes on along the minus strand of NW_022437010.1, from coordinate 5,303,659 downwards.
AAAGTCCCTGGAAGATATAGATGTTCAAATTTGGAATGTGGGTAACATTAGCCATATGGGGCTAGCATCTGAAACTGTAAAGAAACAGTGAATAATAAAATGTCATTAAAAGTAGGAAAATAAAAATGTCATTGTGGCAGGAAAGCATTAAAAAAACACATTAAATGCTATGGTTCACAATAGAAGGACATCCTGTGTGAAGTTTAGGAATCTTTCTTCTGTGGAAAAAGGTATGGAATGGCAAATCAGATGCCCTTCCCCTTTCCAAGGACTGTGTCATGCTGATTAGAAGGAAATAACAATAAACAATGAAGATTTGCTGGAGAGAAACACTCCCAGTACATTCTGTAAGGGACCTCAGGAGACCACCCAGGCATGAGCCTTCTGTGGGTCTTGGGCAGTGTTCTGATGAAAGGGTTTACACAAAAATGTGGGGTCCCAGCTGTGGCATAAATTGTCCTTGTAGAAAGAGTCTGGGCAAGAGAATGGCTGGCCATTGTGGCCACTGGTGAGGGCTAAGGACACATTGCTGGGAGGCAAGACTGATCTTGGGTCACTGCTGTCAGTCATGGCAAAGTGCAACTGACTTCCTACACTCATAGTGGGTTCCTCACTCACCTTTAACCAGAAACACTTGCTTCCAGGCTTTTATTGGGTTTACTTATTCTAGTGGCTGCAAATTTTGGGGTTAGGTATGACTAATATAAAAATAAATTACTTCATTCTATTTTGTTTCACATAGTTTGAGCTATGTCAGTATAAATCTGTGTGCAAATCAAGACATTTTTTAATATCCAAGAAGGAAAAAATAGAATGGGTGCCCATGACCAGACCGGGCATTCCTGAGTACTTCAGCTCACAGGTAGGCTGGGTTCATGGGGCAGGTAGAGAATCTGATATCTCCTCATGGTTCTCCACGGGAAGGCCTCAGTTCCCAGGTTTTTGTGAAAAAGGAACTTCATCTTTCATCACTGTGCTCTCTCTATCATTTTCAGGTTATTCTTAAAGGCGTCTAACCAAATCTGGATTGAAATAAGGATGGTGAAAGGCCCACAAAAACCACAGTTTAGCAAGAAGAGTTAAAGCACATGGCAATGTTTAAACTATTATGCTTGGGAGTACACATTAGGTCACTTGACATATGTGAAGTCTTCTGAGAGACAACAAGCTGCATACCTGTACATATTTTTCAGAAAGAACAGATAAAGTTCAAAAACACTAAGCATTTCCTTGAAGCAAAGAATAGCATTAACCAGTAAATTGCTCTCTTTCCTGAAACTGTTAGGCTTAGTGTTCTGGTAATGCTTTACTGCATTACCAACGACCTCAAATCTACTGGCTTAAAATAACAGTTAACAACAACGAATTGCACATTTCAAAATAGCTTGAAGTGAGGATGTGAAATATTCCCAACACATAAAAATGACAACTGCTCATGGTGATAGATATCCTAAAAGTCCTGATCTGATCATTACACATTCTATGCATGTAACCCCATAAACATGTACATATGTTATTTTACATATTTAAAACCAACTATTTAATCATATCTTATCATTTGGTGGAACAGGAATTTGGGCAAGTCTGGACAGGGTGATTCTTTTTTCTTTTTTTAAAATTTATTTTATTGCATTTTAGGTTTTGGGGTACATATATGTGAAGGACATGCAAGATTGTTGCATAGGTACACACGTGGCAGCGTGATTTGCTGCCTTCCTCCCCATCACCCATATCTGGCATTTCTTCCCATGCTATCTCTCCCCAACTCCCCACCCCCCACTGTCCCTCCCCTATTTCCCCCCCAACAGACCCCAGTGTGTAGTGCTCCCCTCCCTGTGTCCATGTGTTCTCATTGTTCAACACCCGCCTATGAGTGAGAACATGTGGTGTTTAATCTTCTGCTCTTGTGTCAGTTTGCTGAGAATGATGGCTTCCAGGTTCATCCATGTCCCTACAAAGGACATAAACTCATCGTTTTTGATGGCTGCATAATATTCCATGGTGTATATGTGCCACATTTTCCCTGTCCGGCCTATCATCGATGGGCATTTGGGTTGGTTCCAGGTCTTTGCTATTGTAAACTGCTGCAATGAACATTCGTGTGCATGTGTCCTTATAGTAGAACGATTTGTAATCCTTTGGGTATATACCCAGTAATGGGATTGCTGGGTCAAATGGAATTTCTATTTCTAGGTCCTTGAGGAATCGCCACACTGTCTTCCACAATGGTTGAACTAATTTACACTCCCACCAACAGTGTAAAAGTGTTCCTAATTTTCCACATCCTCTCCAGCAACTGTTAAGTGACATTGACTCAGGTCACTTGGTGATATCCAGCTGGTTGACATGATAGAAACGATGCTGTCAGCTCTCAGCTCCAAGCCTTGGAAAACTGGTAGCTTCCACTTATTGTCTCTTGAAATCCTCTTCATAGAAGGCCTCAGCTTTTCCATAAAGGCTCAGCTATTCTGAGACTGCCATGCTGGAGAAGCCACATGAATACACACTTCAATCGTCCTCTGAGCTCAGCCTTCCAGAGACTTCTGCTAAGGCACCAGACCTGATAACGAGGCTATTGGGGGAAGCAGCAAAGGGGAAAGAACTTACAGAGTCCCTACAAGTCTGATTACGTCTTAGTGCTACGAAGGGGTTTTACGTTCTTGAGCGCAATGTTTATGGTAATGGAGCCTAGGTCACCCTGCCCTGGAACATGAGGCATGAGGAAGTTTGCCTCTCCAGAGGCCTCCCACAGTGTGCAGGGGTTTGTTGTTCCCAGTTTATAGGTTACTCATAACCAATTTATGTAGGCACTCCGTAAGTCCTTTCTCCTTTGCTGCTTCCCCCAACATCCTGGGCTCTCTAGATCAGCCCATCCACCAGCCTCAAAGACAGATGTGAGCATGACCTTAGGGGCAAGATCCTGGGTCTTCAGTGGGGCCCTGCTCATGGTGATTACTTGGCTGCCCAAAGTTTAGCATCTAGGAGCTTGTCTGTCCAAACTTCTGTCATTTCTGACATGGACAGCCCCCTACATGCTGTCTCTACCACTTTAGTCACTTGAGCTCTTGAAAGTCTCATTTCCAATCCTTGAACCCACTGTGGCCACACCCCCATTCTGACACCCTTTTCACCGGCCTGAATTAGGGCATTCCGCCCCATACTATCTTGGTGTCACTCCTTGAGCCACCAGTAACTTTTAGTTTTGTATCCAGTTTGTTTCCAGCAGCCTCTATTAGTTCTACACTGCAATACATACCAGAAGAAACAAATTCTCATTTAGGGAAATGCTCCAACTCAGACCCATTCCTGCGTTTCTGGCCTTGCCTCTTCTCTCTATATACTTACCATCTCTCCATCCCAAGTCCATTGAAGGCTATGTTCGCATTCTTCTCTCTAGGTTGTTACATGAGCTCTTCTTTGTTAAGTGGTCTCAAACTTACCTATACTTACTCAAGATTCAATCCAAACCTTTTCTCCTTTATTCCTGGGAACATCATAGAAGACTTCTTTAGGCATCTTTTTGTCTTTATTCCTAAGGTACTCCGAGCATAGCTCTATTATCTGGTTGTGGATTATCTGTTTACATATCATGCTACTCCTCTGCTTTATGAACTTTTTCTGGCAGGAACCATGGAATTTTCATCTTTGAATCCCTGTGCTCTAAAATGATACCTGATGTATACTCAGGTGGATAACTGGAGAAAAGGATAGATAGATGGCTGGAAGGCTAGATGGTTGCCCGGATGTAGGGGGATGGCTGGATTGTAGAAAAGGTGAATGAATGGATGGTTGACTATTAACTTTTTAACAACACTGGACAAATGTTCATGAACAATGGCATTCCCCCTGGGATTCTGTGACTTTTGATTGTCAATGTGTCTAGCACAAACTCCATTTCTCCTGACATTTCTAATATAAATTTATACATAATTTTATTTGTTATTATACTGCAGCTCTTCAAAGAATCCTGAAGTTGGTCTTAAGTTAGCATTGTTAAAACTCTGATGGAGCAACAAAAGATTTAAACAGTGTACAGCAAGCCATGATTCTGAAACCAGACTTGTTTCACTGCCCACTCCCACCCCCAGCTTGATTTGCCATGATGCATAGCTTCCTAGGCTCAATTATGTTCTTAATTATGGAGATAATGATATTTACTTCTGTCTCACAAGGCTGCTGAGGTGAAATTATTTGGAAAAACTATCTAATCTATCTGTCTGTCTATCTATCATCTATCTATCTATCTATCTGTCTATCTATCTATCTATCTATCTATCTATCTATCATCTATCATCTTATATGTGTTGTTGTTAAGATTTGTTTGAGATATCCCTCAGGAGAAACAAAAGAAATGAAAATATTTATGTTTCTTATGTTTCCCCTCTTTTGTCATTGAAGTTCTAAACATCAATAAGGATTTGTTTAAAAGCCTGAAGGACTAGCACAGGCAGAGACTCAGGGAGAGTTAGAACTCATAGTCTCTGCTGCTATCTGAGATACATTGCTTGTTACCATTGCTAAATTATAATTCTTAGAGCCATAGCACTAATACATGTGTGAAATACCAGCTATCAGAGGGGATGGGCTAGTCTTAAGGGTAAGCATGACAAACACGTTCTGTCTTGGGTGCTAGTTTCAAATCAGTTGCTAATTGCTACCTGGATTTGGGAAAGATTCTGAGGTCTTATCTGAGCTACAATTGTTCGGTGATGTCTGCCACGAATACAGGATCTCTTCCACATGATTGTCATATATTTTTCATCCCTATTGTAAGACCGTAACAGTTCATTATGCTATGCCTCCATGCTGGCTATCCACTGATTCACCACAATAGTTCATGAGATTGTTCAGGAGAAAATATCTACAGAGGTTTTACAGTTTCCGGAATCTTGTTTTTGAGCTAAATATGCAACCTGATCCTTCAGTGAATGTAGCTAATAAAATGTAGAAAGAGAGAGTTGAAGAAAACTAACTGTGACATTAACACCTGTTACAGTCCTTTTCTTCAGAGGATAAATGCTTGTTTTCCTATCCAGGGTGGATTGTCTACTGTGGAGGAAGGATGGTTTCTCAAGAAGTTGTGGTTAGCAGTATATTATATTGAAAATCAAGAGCATTCACTTCTGTGCAGATGCAAATATAATCAGATTAACTTTATTTTAAGCTTCTATGACATTCTAATTAGTAATAGTATGCTAAGTTAAGCCAGTTTATCTAGCAAAATGCATTCATTTTAAAATTGGGTATTGGGAGACTTGGCAAATGCTGTGAGATTACTTAGTAAAGTTAAGTACGATGTATCTATAGAGGAGACCAGCTCACCCTCTTGGTTAGTGCTGCAGGCTCTGAAACAGTCTCAAAGGCTTGGAAATGTGGTTATATAGACTAGAGCATTCTATTCTGATTTTGCTCCCAGTGTCTTACCACTGTTCATTTTTTTGCTAAGAATCATAGTCTGCTGACCTAACTCACACTCTAGACATGTCAGTGGGAAATTCTGACCATAAATCAGCCTTGCAAATAAATAGCATGGAGACGTGTCTGTGGTAGCCTTGGAGCATAATAGAAATGATGTCAGCATCCTCTGTGGTTGGGTCAGAACTAGCACTGGCTATTTGCAAGGCTGAGTCCATGTTACCCTTCAGCACCTGAGTGCCAAGCTGAGGTCTCAACATGGGTGATGTGAAGGACAAGAGATAATCAATGGCTGCTGTCCTTCTACACATCTGGCCACTAGATCTGCCACCTTCTCCAACATGTTGGGCTTATTATATCTCTGAAAAGGAAGCTGGAGCTGTGTCATTCTGCAAAGATGAATCCTGAGAGATAGGTGAAATATAGTCACTAACTAAAGAGATAAATTCCTCACTTTACTTCCTAGAATTGCAACCCAGAAAGGGTTAAAGTAAGGGATATTGGTTCCTGCTGATCAGGCCACAGCACAACACCTTCTATAAAATGCCCCATAAAACCACCTTATTCAATAGGCTCGAACATTTCGCCTGCTTTCTTATCTCCTTGTAGGTGATTAAGTTTCTCACAAATGCAATTTGTTAATATGGGGCCACATCTTCTCACAAGGTAAATCTGTGAAATTTGGCAGGCATTTGCTTGGTCGCAGGTGCAAGATGAAAGACCTTTTTCTGGCTTTGCCAAAAATAAAAATTATGTTGTGCTCCAGTCCTGGGGAAAATATTCTGACATGGAGGGTAGAACCTGACTCCAAGAAAGGGGAATAGAATTCCAGAGCCCAAATCATGTGCTATTATTCCCAAAAGGCTGAGTGGGGAAGCTGAAGTCTTGTTTTAAATGAGGCCAGCCATTGAGCAAATCTCCCTGGTAAGAGAGCCCACTGATATTTGGAGCTGTAGCCATTTGTGATGATAAATGATGACTGTTACTCTTATGAGCTATGAGAGATTAATTAGAGCTTAATTAAAGATAATGCTCAGCATTCTTTGGAAGGTGGAGTGATTAAAAACTAACTGCCATGCCAAATAGCCTGGGTTTTGAAAAGTATGTATTCGAAATATATGAGATCCCTACTCTGGGGCCCTTCCATTCCTGTCTGGGTCTTCACACCTAAGCCAAAGCAAGAGCTGACTATTTTTGCATTTGAATTTCCTTAGCCAAGACTACAAGAGACCAAATTCCTGGGTTCATCTCAGCGTCCTGTGCATTCACATGGAAGGTTGTCTTTGAATCTGCACGTCCAGCTCGCCATATACATGTCTCAGGGAGTCACTGCTCATGCTGGCTATCAGCTTCCGAGGCCCAGAGACCCAGGGCCGGCACACTTCTTCCCACTGCACGGTGGAGTTGGGCAAGATTTCACTGAAAGGATGGAAAAGAGAGCAAAGGTTGGCAGATCCAGCTTCCCACCTGGATCAGGAAGTAATGAAAACTCTAGTCTGAGTCACTTGCTTTCTTTCTCTCATTTGGCGCTTAGGGGACTGAAGACTCTGGCCGATTCAGCAAGTTATGCCCCAAATGAGGACCCCACATGAGGCTCTGCAGAACCCGTCACTGACCTTCCCAGTGGAAGGGTCATGGTTCCTTCCACTGGGATGCATCCACCAGCCTCCCAGAGGCTATCAGGAGCCGGGCTGAGCCCCACCCAACCATTAATCAACTGAACTGTAGCTTGTCCCCGAGTCTTCCACAGTAGCTTTACCTATGAGACTGATCTTCTGAGCCTCAGCTCAGTTTTTGCCACTAGTTTTCTCCTGGGAGTAGAGTCCTATCTAAATCCCCCAGCTGCCGTAGCTGAGGCCCTGACACTCAAATTAGCTTTTGCCAACCCCCTTGGGCTAGACCTTGTTCCCAGGCTCAGCATCTGAAACGTAGCCCTGCCTGCTGCCATGTGACTTTGAGAATACTCATGTGCTGTAATTCACATTCCTATTTCAACCACCAAATTGGGTCCCTCCACTTATGCAACTTTCTGCTAATGATTTGTTGCCAATGCCCTAATCTATCTCGCTAATGATATAGCCTTTAATGGTTCTGGTGTTCTCTTCCTGCCAGCTTCTGCCCCAAAGTCTTCCTGAGTGTCACGAACAAGTCCACTTCAGTGCAGACTGAGGATAATCAGGGTTGGGGGGATTTAGGGTTCTCTGGGGTGCTTCACATATAGCCTCCCTTATAAACCTTGGGAGGAGATTATATTCAAGTTTTATATGTATGACAGTTCCTTGAGACAGGTAATATTCAGTATATTTTTTTTTTGATTAAGAAAAATGGAAGTTTAACCAGTGAAGTCCCTTTTTCAACATCATAGTTGGTAAACGGGCAGAGATAAAATTTGAACCCAGGTTTTCCTAAGTCCTATATTCCAACTCTTTCTGCTACGACTCACTACATTTTATACAAGTGTACACCATATGTTCTATAAGAAAAGGCTTTTTCTAAGATATTTGCACAAACATATCTATAGCAGCACAATGTGCAACTGCAAAAATATGGAACCAGCCCAAATGCTATCAATTAACAAGTGGATAAATAAATTGTGGTATGTGTACCATAGAATATTACTCAGCCATAAAAAGGAATGAAATAATGGAATTCACAGTGACCTGGATAAAACTGGAGACCATTATTCTAAGTGAAGTAACTCAATGGAAAACCAAACATCCTATGTTCTCACTCATAAGTGGGAGCTGAGCTATGAGGGTGGAAAGGCATAAGAATGATACAATGGTCCTTGGGGACTCAGGGAAAAGGTGGGAAGTGGGTGAGGGATAAAAGACTACAAATTGGGTACTGTGTACACTGCTCGAGTGATGGGTGCACCAAAATTTCAGAAATCACTACTAAAGAACGTATTCATGTAACCAAACACCACCTGTTCTCCAGACACCTATGAAAATAAAAAAAGAGAAGACTTTTTCTGACCACTGTGCTTACTTTTTCATAGGTTTTATTTCTCAAGCAGGACAGATGCCTTTTGACTTAGTATTAAGAATGTCCTGCAAGTGTTTATGGAGGATTCTTGATCTCTGCTCTCTGAGCCTCAGGTAGAGCAGGTGCTGGGTGGCCTGGCACAGAGTTCTGGGCCAGCCCTTTTCAGAGAGAGTGGCAGATGAACTGACTGCCATGAGTGTCTTGAAAAGGGAATAAAACAGAAGTGACTATTTTCCTGGGATTGTTGAGGCACCGAACGTCAGAATCTGAAAGGAATTTAGAAATCACTTAATCGGTCTAATTTTACGGAGGAGAAAACTGAGGTCTGAAGAAGCCTACACCATCTCCAAGATCCCAGAACCTAATGGCTCTGGTCATAGAAAAGATAGAGTTAGAGCCAGCTGCATATTCTTTCTCTAGATTCCTACCAGTAGAATAGAGTTTATGCTATTTTAAATTTCATGAAAACTTGAACATCAGGAAGCAAAGTGAAGGACAATAAGAAGACATGCCACATAGCAAAATATTGGCTGCTTCCCCCTGGAGATGACATGGCACAATCTGCTCCATGTGTTTTTTTGTGCAATGTAGTGCATGACTTCCTCCATATATGACTTGTTCAGAAATAAACTCCATTGATTCTTAAAGATACTTCATGGTAACTAAAATTGGCATGTACGGAATTTAAATTACAACGGGTTTGGGACCTATAGCCTCTGTAAATACTTAGCAGCTTTGGGTGTTCAGGAGTTATGAAAATGGAGATGTCGATATATATACAATGAAGAATACCAAGAAAAAAGGTTCTTGTTTATAGTATTTTATGGTATAGCAGCATAATAAACACTATGACATGTGAGGCTTATTTCACTGTTACATTGGCCTGTCAGAGCTATAGAGGAGAAAAGCTATGTATAGAGGAAGAGTTATAGAGAGAAATTGGAATAAATGTATTTTTAAAAATTATTTAAAAAATCAGACATTGCTATCTAAATGATGTGTAATGACTAGTGTCTGTATAATGAAATATTGTCTACTGATTACAAGCTCCATAGACTCTGGAGTCAGTATACTTGAGCTTAGGGAAAAAAAAAAAAACAAATTTGATTCTCCTACTTATTAGTTGTGTAATCTTAGCCAATGTATTATCCTTCCTTAAGCCTCAGTTTCTCATCTGCATAATAGGAATTATCCAAGGCTTACTCCATAGAACTGCCATGATAATTAAATAATCCAAACAAAGAGCCCAGGGCAGGATCTGGTACAATATTAGCTGTTGCCATCTTGTTGTGCCAGTTTCTTTCCTCGTTTACATGACAAAGGAGTGGTTCCGCTGCTCCTCCATCTCTAATCCTCACCAAATGAGTTTGTCATGTGACAAAATTTTGCCAGATCAGTAGGTTGTGGTGATATGTAGGTGAAGGCAATCCCTGTGCTATATCCACATTTTAGGCTAAGTAGAAAGTGAAGGGAATGTTACCCATGTGGCTGGTTTACTCAGTTGCCGTAGATGAGCAAATCTGGTAACTGCAGCCTTAACGCGGTGTTTCTGACGTTAGTGAATAGGCTGAAATCTGTACCAAATGCTTTCCCCCAAATGATGTGTGGACTCAAAGGATGGGTGGGGTCTGCGCCACAAACTATTGCTGAGTTTCAGTGATGCTTGTCTGAGCACACAAGCGATCTGTGGTTCTCAGTTCTCCCTGGAGGGCCTGTATCCAGAGGAATGAAATGGTACAGAGAAACACTGCAGAGGAAAAGGGGATTAGCAGTGCAAGGTACTGGGTTGAATTCCTAATCCACCCAATAAGAAAAGCATTTTTATCCCCTAGGTTATTGATAAGGAAAGGACATTTCAAAGACATCAAGTGGCTTCTCCCAGATTGCACAACTGATAAATGGCCAAGCCAGACGAGAATCCCACTGTTCATGCCAGTACCCACAACATGGAAGCTTGTGAAGGGAACTGGGGCTGTGGGAGCAACTGAGGTCAGAAAAGGATGACGGAAAGTCAAGGAAAGAAACACGTCGGAGGCCTGAAGACAATGCTTATGTTCAGAAAAGAGGCACGTGTTGTGCAAAGAAATTCTGTGGCCAGATCCATAGACCCTGAGAGAGTTCCCTGAGAGAGTGCTCGAGGGCTGGAGTAAGGCACTCCCTATCAGGCACCATGGGGTCAACTGGGAGCGCCAAGGGAGTTTGGGCGACTCAGAGCTTTGGACTAGTGTGGCTGTGTGAGGAGTTGCAAGGAAAGGGAACTGTCAAGGGAAGCCAAGAAGGGCTCAAGGGCTTTGGCTACGTGAGCCTGCATTTGCCCTTGGGGGTCTGGGACCATATAGCATCACTTCAAACAAAACTCAAGTGAGGGGGGAGATATGGGGCCATATACCTGTATGTGACATGCCCTATGTAAAGTTAGAACCCCAAGATTTCCTCAAACATCGGTAAAACAATGTGTATTCCAGCTGGCTGTGGGTGTATGTCCTTTGGGATAAAAAGGGAAAAGCCCTCAAATCTCAGAAATTCAGACACTAAATAGGAAGTCCCCTTCTCTGTCATATCTGTGGTTAGTGAATTGGAAAAAGTATCTGCGGCCTTGGGAGCTCTATCTGTGATGCTGTTTCAAGCACTGACTTTGACACTGATAACCTAAACTGTTTAATTAATTTAGTATTTGCTAATGCTTTTCTTCATTTTTGTCCTTTATAAATGTGGCTATAAAATTATTTTAATCAGTTATGTGAAAGCCCAACTATGTAAAAAACGCATATGTGTATGACCTATATATGTGAATATTTTGTCCAACCCAGTGAATTGATTTTACGATTCAAGGTTTGGAAAACATTGACCTCATCATTGTTTTCCTCACCTGTAAACAGTAGACACTACGGAATATTGAGTAGAGCGTGGAGAGGGTAGGGTGTGTTAATATTTGTACCATACTTAGAAACAAGGTAAGATATGGTAAGTGCCAAGTAGTGTTAGAAATTTTCTCCTCCTCCTCTTCCTCCTCTTCATCCTTCTTCTTTTTCCTCTGCTTGAACTCTTTGCAAAATAATTTAGAAAAGTTTCTCCTGCCTGTATGCAGAGAGAAAATTCTCTGTCCTTAATTCACAATCCTCAATTCAATACCAATATAGGTTTGGGATATTTATTTCTCAAAGCTGTGCTATTGTTACCTGTATCCATTCATACTCTCTCCTCTGGTTTCCCCAAGTGATCAATCAGAAGCACTTTGTGAAACCGTGGCCCTGGCTAAGGACCTGACCTGAGACCATGTACTGTACGTAACCACCTCAAATCGAAGCTAAATCTTCAGCTCCCCCTTATCATTTGCTCTTACTCATAAAACCATTTGGCATAATGATGTGTACATGTGAAAAACTCATACGTGAAGATACATATGCCTGCTATTTTACATACAGATAAATTCATCACAGAAAGAAAGTCATTTTGGTAAGTGGAGCAATGTTGGAGTAATCCTATTTTCTGGGAATGGATGTTGTGATAAATGATTCTCAGTAACGTGCTGAGCCATCAGGAGATACCAGCCATTCATCATCCTGAATGCACGAAGGCAAATGGGATTATTATTACAATAAACTGCAGCTACCATGGTTTGTCCTCTGTGTGCCTAGCCCTCAGCTTCTGTCTTATTTGAGAAACTTATAATTTAAGCCCAAATCACAAAGTGGGGGGATTTTTCTCTTGAAATAACTTATTGAATTGGATTATCTTCTAAAGAGCATAATAAATCTGGAAGGTAAATTATTTGATGCTCTGGAGGCATCAAGTGTAGAAAGCTGAGAGTCTGTGGAGGTGAAACCTCGGCACATCTGAGACAGGCAGGAGGCGGTGCAAGAAGAGCAGGAAGGTAAACCATTTCAGAGTAGAGTTGGCTCACAGCGAGTGAGGGGTGAGATACAGCACCGCCTTCTTTGTTTCTGGCTTCAATTCCCTGCTTACCAGCTCCCCACCTTCCAGGCCCTCTGCTTTGGGCTCAAGAACCCCTGCCATCTAGATACCACATCTGTCGTGGGTGAATGAGTGGGGGTGGTGATTCCCCGACTATTTAGGAGCTGTACAGTAGAAAGGAACAGTCTTGTAAAAGATTTTGGTTCTGTGGAATTTCACTTTCTAGGCGTCCAAGTTGTTACATGGATCTGGCACTCCTAGATCAGATCTTGGCAACATAGGGCACAGTGGAGTGTTTCTAATTATCTGACCATATGGAAGTGGGCACTGACTGGCTCAGGTCTTGGTTGTGAAGGTGTGCACTGGAGTGAGGAGTAAACAGAGAAAGTAGCTCTTGCTCCAAGTTGTCAGTCCAGCCTAGATAACAAGTGTTTTCTATGTCATGATTTTTTGCCCAATTTTTGACAGTCTCTGAGAAATAAAGCTTCTCTTGCCTGGGAGACATTCTACCCTGAATCTAGGTTTCTATAACTATTCAGACATAAAAAAGAACGAAATCATGCCATTTGTAACAACAGGAATTAGACCTGGAGGAAGGGCATCATGGTAAGTGAAATAAACCAGACATGGAAAGACAAATAATGCATGATTTCACTCACATATAGACACTAAAAAAATTTTTTTTAAGTTGATATCATAGAAGCAAAGAGTAGAACAGTGGTTACCAGAGACTGGGGAGGGGAACATGGAGGAAAAGATGGGAAGAGGTTGGCCAATGAGAATGAAATGACAATTAAACAGGAGGAATAGGTCCTGGGGTTCTCTTGCATGATAAAGTAGCTATGGTTAACAGTAGGTATTGTAGATTACAAAAAGCTAGAAGACAGGCTTTTGTAAGTTCTCACCACAAAGAAATGATAAATGCATGAGGTGATGAATACACTAAATACCTGATTTAATCATTATACAACATATATTATGTACTGAAACATCATATTGTACCAAATAAATATGTACAATTCCAATGTGTCAATTAAAGAAAGTTAAAAAGAGAGATTAACAACTTTTATGGACTGAATGCTTGTGCTCCTCACAAATTCATTTGTTGACACCCAAACCCCAGTGTGATACCATTTAGAGATGGAGCTTTGCGGAGGTAATTAGATTAGGTCATGTAGGTGGGGCTCATGATGGGATTAGTGCCCTTCTAAGAAGAGGTGCCAGAGAGCTTGCCCTCCCTCTCTCTGTCCCCATGTGAGGACACAGTGAGAAGACAGCCATCTGCAAGGTAGGAAGAGAGCCATCATCAGGAACCAAATTGGCTTGCACCTTGTTCTTGGACTTCCCAGGCCCCAGAAGTGTCAGATATAAATGTTGTATAAGTCACCCAGTCTACGGTATTTCTGTTACAGCAGCTCAAACTGACTAAGACCAGCTAACTGTCTGTCTGTCTACTTCTCTGCCTAGACTTAGGTGTTGTTGTAGTAACTGCTAATAGTACCTTAAGCCAGTGTGTGGGCAGGACACCTATGTCCATGTAGGGACAGGCCTTGTTCAGCCTTTCTCCCCATTCACTCCGCTTTGCTCCACCCCAATGCCAGATATAAAGAATACAAAGCATCTGGAGATTTAACCTACTTTGAGCCTGAGGCCTCCCACATGGTGGGTCATAGCCCTGTGTGATAATTCATCTTTGGTCTAAGACATGGAGTGTCCTTTTTCATGTGTTGGTCTTGACTAAGGTGAGAGTCTGATGACAGCCAAGGTGTGAAGATAGAGGAAGTTCTAGCACACTCAGATGAAGCTGGTGGGGTTACTGTTTTGGAAAGAAAAAATTGGATACAGCAGGGGGCTCTTTGGAAGAGGAAATGTGTTTCACTTTGCCTGAACGATTCTTGCATCTGATTCGAGTGGGAAGGTGCGAGAACGGGTGAGCAAGACTGTCGTTTCTGATGAAAGCAGGAGTGTGGCTGCTGACCTCTCCATCTAGCTGGGGTTGATTATTAATTTACTTCCTTTTTTTTCCTGCGACTTTCCTATTAGCACAGGAAGGTTGTTATGTTTTGTGCTTGCATTGTTTCAAAAGCACTCAGATTATTTTCTCTGTTGTTTATTGCATCCACAATAAGGCATCTCTTAAATGATCAGATGCAGAAGCTATGAGCATTGTAATTTGAAAGAAATGCAGAGAGCCCTTCACGGGTAATAAAGGTGTCCCAGAGGGGACAAGTAAGGCCTTGCATTTATTCCACACATTCCAGAGTGGGGTTGCTTCCATAAAGGGTGTCAGGAAAATTCTTAACATATCTAGTCACGAGGCAGTTTCCAGAGTCCTCTACCTCCCTTTCTATGCCTTAGAAGGTCACCCCACAGGAAATGTGCTAGATTGATTGATGCTGACAAGGACTTATTTGTGGTAGAAATGAAAGTAATAAACCTCAAAGATTGGGATCCATTCTGGTGTCACACTTTAAGAGGAGCAGTGACAAATTGGAATGTGTGTGGAAGAGAGAGATAGCCGAAACCATGTTAGAGGAGAGAGAAATAAAGTCAGGGCAGATATTTAGCCCCAGGTAGAAAAGATTCAAGGAAGATGAGACAGCTATTTGTAAACATTTGCAAACCATAAGGTGGAAGAGAGATGGGCCTTAATTTGTGTCAGTCCAGATGGCAGAATTAGGATCATTAGTAGGATCAAATGGTTGAAAAATGTTTCCTTACCATTAGAGCTACCTGATCATGGAATGGGTTATCTTGTTGGGTCACACTGTTTGTTAGTAGAAGTTACAGAAACTGAGACCTGTCAAGCACAATCTGAAGGGGTTTGTGTGTGGAAGAGGCTGAGCTTCATTCGTGTCATTGCCAAGCCTGGGGTCATCTTTGGTCCCCTGAATGGGGAACCATCTAGAACTCTTTAGGTTCAACTAAAAAAAAAAAAAAAAAAAAAAAAAAAAACTGAATTCAACAGTTGTAGACACTCATTGGGTTGGTAAAATGTGTGAGGTGAGGCTGGAGACAAAGGACCCATGAAAAGGGGCATCTCTGAGCATAGTATCTGACACATGTTAGGACCTCAATAAAGATGAGAAGAATCCATACATGAGTAGGTAGTATGGCAAGATGGCTCAAACTTGGGTTGTGGAATTCGCCAGCTTGAGTCTAAATCTTGGCTCTGCTTTCATAAACTCTGTAACTTAAGTGCCAATCAGTCAACCTCTCAAAGCCTCAACTCCCTCAGCTACAGAAGGGAGATAATAGCAGTATCTATATCATTAGGGTGGCTTTAAGGATTGAATAATGGACGTGCAGGTCAAATCAGTCCTAGTTTTACTCCATGCCCCACAGAAACGGTCAGCAAGGAGGAGGCAGCTTCCCAGACATTTTCACTGGGGATCTATGCTTGGAAAAGACACACACAGAGAAAGCTTCCCACAGCTCTGCACTGCCTGCCTGCTCTCCCCAACCCAGGGCTTACCGGAACATCTTCCTCATTGGTCTTGTTATTCCAGGACCATCCAGGTGTATCCAGACGTTTTGCAGGGTTGTTTTTAAGGGATTAGTAAACTCAACTGTCACAATCATGTCAGAACCAACTACCTGAGCGCCACGGACCTAAGAGAGAGAATGCAGCTCATTAGCAGCAAATAAAACCTCATTCCGCTCTCTTGTTGCCTGAACCATCTTCACTTTTGCTAGGGTTTCACAATACAGTTATTTTTTTTGGCAATGGAACCAGTGTGATGAGGATAGCTTATTGCTTTGACTGGGGGATACCTATCGAGCACAGATAGAAATTTACTAATTAGAATCGTACTCTTTTCCTCATTATAAAACAAGCTTAATTAGAGCTCAGGTCAATAGCGGTGGCCACTGGCTGCTCTTAGTCAGCAGGAGGGGGAAGTGCATTTGGTGTGGCAACGCGTTTCCACGGTGAGGGCAGCCAAGTGAACTTTGCTTCTGGATAGGCATCAAGTTTCCTTCCGGGACACAGGGGATTCCTGAGATCAAGAGATAGAAAATGCTTCAGGGCACTTGTTTCTTCTCACTTTTAGACACATTGAGAAGAAATATGCCAAGCATGGAGTCCTTACTGTTGAACATAAAGAAGAGGAGCCTGGATGGTAAAATAAGGAAAGGAGATTTTTCTTCTGCAACCACCTTATCTTGAGTCCAGGAGAACAGAAGGTTATTTGTTGATGAGTTTATCTATAATGACTCTCAGAAGTATCAGGTATTTGGAAGAACACCACAGGAGACAGTCAGAGCTCAGTGCCAGCTTCAACACTTACTAACAGTGAGGCCTCAGGTGACTTAGGCTTTCTGAGACTCAGCTTTTCTTGTCTTTAAAATGGATTGACACTTCTATGGGGCGATCTATGTAGAATGCTCTTATTATTACTATACCTTAAGCTGTGTTTACTGTATGCCACATATTTTAGAACCATATGCTTTTCCAACATAAAAGCAAAGTACTGCAAAATGCCAGGTGGCTATAAGACTTATTTGTTTGTTCAGGAGCTATGTATGCCAAATGAATGGATCTGTATAAGCTCTAAGTAACTTGGGAATAAGATAATAGTTCTTCCCTTGCAAGAAAGGTTTGGAATGAGATATGCTCATAAGACAGCTAACACATTGCAAGGCACGTGACAAAGACTCAATG
Organism: Sapajus apella; assembly: GCF_009761245.1. NCBI lineage: Eukaryota > Metazoa > Chordata > Mammalia > Primates > Cebidae > Sapajus > Sapajus apella. Next base: position 5,286,678 of record NW_022437010.1, on the reverse strand, counting down.
CATTACAGCTGATGCTTTTTAGAGTAGTGAAGCTCTGATTGGTTTGTCTTATTCACCTTATGTTTTAGCCCACTTAACTCCAATACCTAGTACTTCAGTACCAATGCCCAATAAATATTTATTAAATTAAGTCAGTGGCTCAAAAATGGAATTTACTGGATGCCTGGATTTTCTATTTAACAACCCAGCCATTACTACACCATGTTTCTTTAGCCACTATATTATATAAGAGAAAACATACGGAAATGAGCCCGTTTTAAGAATGGATGTAAAGAGGAAGGACATTGCTCAGAGGAGAGGACCCTCAATTACTGACTCTACAGTCAAGAATAAAATCTTTTTGATCTGATCATTACACACTGTATGCATGCATAGAAAAATCACATGTACCCCATACAAATGTATTATTAATATATATCAATTAAAAGAAGAATACAATCTTATGGCTCTACTCATCAAGCCATGCTTTGTGACTAAAGTAATGGCTATGGGATTTCTTAAGTCTATATAAGAAATGAAACTTTCAGCCAATTCCCCAAGTTTGTTACATTTAAATCCTCATATCCTGGAGGGCAGTGGTGGAGAGCTGGGTTCAGGGGAACTAGGAGAGGGGCAGACAATGGTCATGGCAGCAACAACAGCAGGTGCACCTCGACAGCATGGATCATGTGCCAGGCAAGGAGCCCAGCACTTTAACCAGCAGTTCTCAATCTGGTAATGAGTAGATCCTGTAATTCATTTATTTGAAGTACCCCTGTTGATTACAAAGAATCAGCCCCAGCTGACAACCGTAATTCACATACATTCTCATGTAAGCTTCACAACATGAGAGCTATATTTGTATTAGCTCGATCATACGATAATAATAGTTATTCCCTTAGGAAGAAGAAGATTTTTCTGGGGCAGGATTGGTGCCAGGCATCGCATGAGGATTTGAAGCTGCTAAATGACCAAGCTGAGATTCAAGTTCAAGTCTGTCTAACTGGAGATCTTGGGCTCTAAGATGCAGTCCTACTATGAGGTCAGAGGAGCTGGAAAAAGCCAACAACTCAGCAATGACAAAACAACCAAAACTGTTTTGTCCTGAGGTCCAAAATGCCAGACAGGAAGTAAGGGAGATTTTCAAACCAGTGGGAGCAGTGTTGGATTTGAAGCCCAGTAACAAGACTGAGAATAAATAAGGTCCCATGGGGAGGAGACTGGTTAAACAATTGACAAACTGGAACATGAACTGGAAGTTACTTTTGTGGCTGGCTGGTAAGTGAGGTGCGGAGGGATTAGCCTGGTTTGAAGACTTTGGTAAAAACAGTAGTCATGCTTTAGATCAGGGCCTCTCAGCCTCAGCACTACTGACATTTTGGGCCGGATGAATCTTTGTTGCAGGACTGTCCTGTGCAATGTAGGATGTTTAGCAACATCCCTGGTCTCTGCCCACTGCCTGCTAAGAGCAGCCCTGCACCCCAGCCATCAACAGCCAAAAGTGTCTCCAGGAATTGCCAAATATTCCTAAGGCAACAAAATTGCCCTCCAGCTGGGGACAACTGGTACAGAGAAAACGTGGAAGACAAACTGAATTTTTCACTTTCTTCCCAGATGCCCTGCCTCAATCAATTCAGATATTGAGGGTGTAGAAATACATCAGAATACTTTACATCATGTCCCTAATTTAATTCTCAAGGGTGTTTGATATTTTTTTTCTGCATTAATAAATGTCCTGTATTAAGAAAAATCTTTGTATTAAAAAATACAAAATGAAGATACCACTTACAAAAGTTCTCTACGTTGGAGAAGATGGAGCTGCTACAGAGACATTACTGGCAAAAGTGTTTGGTATGATCACTTTTTTCTTTCTGGAAAAAATATTTTGGAGCCATCTGTCTTCTCCATGGTATGCTATATAAGGATGGGCATAAGCTCCTTAAAAAGTAAATCTGATAGTAGCTACTGACCCTTCCTCCACACAGACATACACAGTGACAAATACAAGATATATACAATATAGAGATATATTTTTAGGGGATGAACTATAGACCTACAAAGTCTATACATGGTTTTCTAGGGGCCCATGAAACCTAGATTAAGAACCCTTTCTATATCAGTAGGCTGGCTCTATATGAAGCCTCCTATGCTGTGGAAAGTGAAATACACCCTTCCAGGTCACTGGTGACAGTGATGGGGAATGTTTAGTGTTTGAGAAGCTGGCCCATGCATTGGGCCTTCATAGATAGGCTTCAGGTCTGAATATGATCAGAGGATTAAACCTTCTCAGGTAATTTAATATGTCATGCCCAATCAGTTTGCTTCCAGTATTGCCTCTGTAATTAGATGCTGGCATGGGTGTATCAGTTCTTCCCAGATTTCCCTGAAGCTGGAGTGGGGAGTGGGGAGAACCCTGGGGAATGGTGAGAGGAGAAGCCCTCCTCTGGTTGTAGTGTGTTTCTTTTGCAATGAATAAAGGCTGGTGTCCCTTTACCGACATTTGCCTCCTGCACTGAGAATATGAACTTCCTGTCCCTGACTACTGATGATAATGAACCTTAGACACTCAAACCCACTAAATAGAAAAGGCTGCCCAACGCTCAACATCACCGTGTTCTGCTTGGGAAATGTAACCGGAGGTGTCTCCCTCTCCTTGCTTCATTTGAGGAAAATGCTGCCAACACATAGTGTTTTCATGTTATGTGTTGATTTCAGTGATACATCATGCTATGGTACCTATAAAATGCTGAGAACAATGACTATTTGGGGAGAAAATGTCTGTTTGCATTGCACTATTTTAGGAATCTGCAAAGCTCCCTTTTCTTTATTGCTGAAAACATAATTCCATATCTGCATAGTCATATTTTTCATTTTCTTGCTCTCATAAAACCTTAAATAAAGGGAGCCTTCAGGCAATTTAGAGAAGGTTAGTTCAAGAAGAAACTTTTATGTGTATTCACTTTAGAGAAGAGTATTCATTACTTGGGCCAGAGAAAAGAATAAAGCATATGTCTTACTTGGTGACATTGAATGCTTTTGCATATATTTGATGGCCTTAAGTTTTTCTCAGTATTCCATTTAAAATATCTCTGTTTTAAAAAAATCAACCTGTAATATGATGCTTTTCCAAGCTTGTATCACTTACTGATATTGACACCCTGCATTTCTGTCCTTTATACTATTTTATGACTCTGATTCTTTGGTAAACAGGAAAATTACTAACACGCACATACTCTCTTTCTCTTATGTAAACTTTATGGGAAGAAATTACTTTTTTAGAAATCACAAGATATCTTCCACTGAGCATATGCTTTAAAAATACATAACTGTGGCAGGGTGCGGTGGCTCACGCCTGTAATCCCACCACTTTGGGAGGCCAAGATAGGTGGATCATGAGGTCAGGAGTTTGAGACCAGCCTGACCAATATGGTGAAACTCTGTCTCTACTAAAAATACAAATATCAGCTGGTCGTGGTGGTGTGCACCTGTAGTCCCAGCTACTTGGGAGGCTGAGGTAGAAAAATTGCTTAAATCTGGGTGGTGGAGGTTGCAGTGAGTCAAGATTGTGCCACTGCACTCCAGCCCGGGCCACAGAGCGAGACTCCATCTCTCTCTCTCTCTCTCTCTCTCTCTCTCTCTCTCTCTCACACACACACACACACACACACACACGAATACATAACTGTATTCAAAATTGAAACTGAAATGAAGGAAAAAGTTTGAGAAAAAGTAACAATAAATGAAGTTGGCAATCTGGTATACAGGATTTATTAGTGCACCTAACAGCCCTTATTTCAAGTTCTTTCAATCACGTATTGCACATATTACTGGACACTGAATTTTTTCCTCCCCCTTGGCCTGTGATCACTGTTGATAAGAAGCAATTTCTTGTTTGTAAACTCTGCTCATCACCACAGGCACTACCCTTGCTTTTAGCTGACACTTAGATGAGTATTTACTAACTAATGCTAATGGTTCTAGGACGATTTGGAAGTGTTCTCAGTCTATATTTTTCAATATAGTGGCCACTAGTCACCTGATGGCTATTTACATTTAAATTAATTAAAATTAAGTGAAATATAAAAAATACAGTTCTTCAGTTGCACTAGCCACATTTCAAGAACTCAACAACCTCATGTGACTGGTGGCTACTGTGCTGGATGGAGCAGATTTAGAACGTTCCCATTACCCTAGAAAGTTCCATCAACTCACTTAATCCTCCCAACACTACAAGGTAAATATTAGGAGTCTTCATTTTATAGATGAGGAAACTGAGGCACAAGGAAGTTAAATAACTTTCTCAAGTTCACACCATTAGTAAGTAGGGTAGGAGAGACCCAAATGTAGACAGTCTGGGGCCGTAGCCTTTGCTCAGCCACACATGATCCTGACTCTGATTAATGACAACAATAGTAACAAGTGACTTACATTTACGTAGTTAGTGTTTACTTAGTAATGCAGGCATTCTGTCCATCATCTTACTTACACTATTTAGTCTTCGCTACAGCCCAATGCTCTTGGGGTTGGACATGATTATTAACCTCATTCTGTTTATATGAAATTGAAATTTAGAAGATAAAAAGCTTACATAGTTAGGAATCTGGCAGAACTTGGATATAAATCCATGTCTTTCTGACCAAAACATTTATCTTTAAACCTACATACACTGTGATCCCTGACAGAAGAGAGGTAAAAATAGAAACTTTTTTTTTTTTTTTTTTTTTTGCTGGAATAGCTCCTTTATTTTCTGAAATCCACCAAAGAACCATTTGCAGCATCACCTTTTCAGTTATCACTAAACTATCAGTTGAGGATGATGATTGTAAGTTGACCCTGAACTAAATTAGAAAACATCTATAACTCACCTCTTTCTTTTTGACTTTATAGAGAAGGAATTAGATTTCTATGCCAGAGAAAAACGTGACAAGGTAGCCTTGGGGCCTTGATATATATTACTTGATGATAATAGGAATCACTGTCCGGGATGTTCTATTTTAAAAATGACAGAGATGCCATTTTTAAAAAGAGAACCAGTATTCCAAACACACTGGGATTGCATGACTTGAATGTGAGACTGGTTATTCTCATGTGTGTCTTTTTAAGATTAAAAAAAATAGCAAACATGAAATGCACAGAGCAAATTATGTTTTAGGTTCCACAATTACCAGTGACTTGTCATTTTCATTCTAAAATATGCACTGTTCTATAGCTGTCCTGAAGGGAGAGATGGAAATGAACATCTTCGATGAGCAGGGCTCACTCATAGACATAGTCTAGGATCATCTATCCTGGCTGACTAAGGACACCCATGGTCTGTCCCATGGCCACAATCCTCTGTGAAAGCAGCCACAGAGATGGATGGAGAGTCAGCTATGAGAGCAGGGCTGAAGGTGTCTCCTCCCGGCGTCCCCTGGGGTAAGCAGGCTTTCCTTGGTCAGAGTCCCTTATGTCTCACAGATAAATACCTCTGATTTTCTCCACAAATAACCTGAAATGGTGTCAGGGACATAACTGAGGTGACTGGGATGCACGCAGTGATGCTATGCCAGGCCAAGCTGAAGGGAGAGCAAGCTGGATGCAAGGGCTGAAGATCGGGGGCTGCCACAGTGAGTGCTTAGAGAAGTTGCTTGACCTCTCTGGGCCTCAGTTTCTTATGCAGTTAGTAGGCTGACTCAATGTAATATCACACAACAGAGCATCTGATACATACTAGCATTGATGAGATATGTGGTTTAAAGGGAGAACAGGTTGCCAGGGTGATCATGAGAACCTCCTCACTTACAGGGTCTTCTATGGGGAATGACATGAATTCGGTTTCTCAGGGACTAGCGAAGAGAACCACAAAGGGGAGAAGTGAAGAAGCCCACCTCTTGGTTCCCGTCCCCGGCCTCCCCTGAAGGGTATGGGGGTGGGCAGGGGGGAATCCTGGTGACAGGAGTGCGGTGGAGCCACAGAAAGCACAGGAGGTTGGAGATAGAATGTGCTCGGTTGTGGACATGGAGGGGAAAATGGTCAGCGTTCAGGGATAATTAAACACATAGCCTTTGTTCCCATTTTCTGCCTTGATGAAAAGTTTGTGATATTTGCAGAACTAAATGAAACTATAATTAGGTCTCACAGTGTAGCCAGTCACTGTCATGTACACTGTCATTACATCTCAAGTGGTTTCCCCAATTTTAACTTGTCCTCTGGGATACAGTTGTATGAATGGGATGTGGGAGGTGTGGGGCCAGAGCCGCCACAGCCGTCCACCCTTCCTTGCTCCATGCTGGTAGGTTTCCAGTGTATGAGCTGTAGGAGACTGAAGAGGATTCTGTCAACCTCGGTAAAAATTGTGGACATCTTATGAAAAGCTCCGGTTAGAACACAGCATTAGGTTGGTTGTTAAGAAAAAACAGGCTAGTGTCCCAAGTTGAAAGAGATTTGGACATGGGGCTGGAGCCAGGGTGTAACTGTGCAAAGTGGAAAAGGGACCCCCTTTTTCTGAGGTGATGAGGCTCCACGTCAAGCTGCAGGGCTTGGTGGTTGGTGAGTGGGCTGGACTGGGTCCCCTCACTGTCTCCTTCACACCCCCAAACGGGCACAATCTGCACAGGGGTAAATGCTGGGCTAGGGGGAAGCCGCCCAGAGGAAGGTCTCTGCCCCCTCTCTGGGGTCAACAGTGACACTTCCCATGGGTCTTGTGTTACCTATACAATGCCCGACCAGTCACCGCTGGTCCTGTAGCTATTCTGCTTGTTGAAGTCGATTTCTATGGATGAAGCCTCTTTCACAGGCCCCATGTACACTGTCCCTGCAAGAGGAGCACCCCAGGCTCTCTGTGTAAGTGCTGGTTAGCTCAGGTTAAAACACAGCAACTGCCCACCTTAAACAGCTAGGCCAGTGCTGAAAGAAAGTAGCAGCAACCTCTCCCTATTTCAGAAAAATGCAATGAAAATGTTCTCACTGTTGAAGTTTTCTCTGATAATATTTTGTTTTGTTTTTTTGAGTCTTGCTCTGTCACCCAGGCTGGAGTGCAGTGGCAGGATCTTGGCTCACTGCAGCCTCTGATTTCCGGGTTCAAGTGATTCTCCCGCCTCAGCTTCCCGAGTGGCTGGGATTGCAGGCGCATGCCACCACAGCCTGGATAATTTTTGTATTTTTAGTAGAAATGGGGTTTCACTATGTTGGCCACGTTCATCTCAAACTCCTGACCTCAAGTGATCCACCCACCTTGGTCTCTCAAAGTGCTGGGATTACATGCATAAGCTGCTGTGCCCGGCCTCTCTGATAATGGTTTTTAGAGTTCTAGGCATTTGCTACAGTTTATTTACAGAGTGGGCACCAAATAACGATCTGAAGAATGGATCAATGCAAGAGTGACTAAACAAAGAGATAAATAAATACGAGAAAGTCTTTCAGCGAACGGACAAAAAAAGTACAAAGCAAATGCTTACTTTTAAAAACTCTTGGAAACAATTGCCCTCATTTTAAAAGTTTTTTTTTTCTTGAAAAATTTGGAGACATACCTGTGTGCTTATGGTCGTAACTTTAAAAATCACACACATAAAATGGTTACATTTTCTCCTAGCAAAAGAGTTCCTAGTTCATATGAGAAAATTAGTTCTATCGGGGCTTGCTGACATTCTGCAAAGGCTGCAGGACTTTTTCCACGTGATAATGTCACAGAAGTGCTGGCTCCTGAGCTGCTTTAGAATGGCGGGTACTGAGAAGAGGTCATTAGAGAAACATGTGAGTGCCTCCTCTCTCCCCCAAGCCTTAAGCCAGGCTCTCCAAGGTGGTTCTTCCTGGCAGGAGGAAAGTCCCATTCCACAGGGAATGCTGCATACACTCAACACCTGGCGACCAGAGTTTCAAGAGATCCCATGCCATCTGGTGAGGGCCACACTCTGCCCTAAGTAGCCCCCAGGCATTGATGGGACTATGGAGGAGAAAGGGAGCATTTACCAACAGCACTAGGTCTGGACACGGGCCACACATTCTCGCAAACGTTGCTACAGATGTGAATCCCCACAATGCTGTGTTTTATACGTGACTGTACGTAACAGGAGGAGCGGTATAATCATAGTGTATTCATTTTGCAAAGGGGATACTGAAGTTCAGAGAGAGGGTGTGTGTGTGTGTGTGTGTGAGAGAGAGAGTGAAAGAGTGAGAACAAGCAACACATGGGAAGGCAGAGAAAAATTCTGTGTCTGATTGTAATAAAATTTTCTTTTCTTGTCAAAATATTTTGATAGCATGCGGAAAGAGATGTGTGCTCATTAAAGTTTAATGACTGCCTCCTTCTGCCTGTTCCCATGTGAGGATCACACACTCTGACTCGAATATGGTGGGTGTTGGGAATTGTTGATTGGGAGCACAATTGAGCCCAATCTCCATCTTTATCACCACAGGGACCAGTGAAATCCACGACTGGGTCCATTGGGATGCACGAACAGGAAGCCACTGGCCTGCTTTGGTTGACAGTGACTTGGATTCAGACAGATGAGACAAATATTGTGCCAGATTGGCCCAAATTTGCTCTAAAAGGCAATCAGGTAAGAACAGCTGGAAACTAGCTAGGAAACTTCAGTTTCGGGGCTGAGCTGGGTACTGCCCAGAGAAGACAGTGCTTTGGGCAAAGCCTTTGAAGAGTAGGGAGGAAGAAAAAGCAGCTCCGACTTGTGGGAAAGCAGAGTTGACAATCATGTTACATTATACTCTAGAAACTTCTTTGAAGCCTCTTTTTCCACAGAGTCGATGATAAAGCTCTCATCCCAAATTGCAGATTTCCTTCAACATAGCCCCAAGCTATCTTTCCCAGGTTACCCTTATTCATCCCAGCTCCCAGTCCCCACTCCAGCTAAACTATACTTCTTGCTGCTCTACCTACCACCGTCCACCTCCCTGCTAGCCCTTGCTAACATTTTTTCCTAGTATCTGGAGTGGTCACTCCATCCAACTCTACTGGTTGAATGTTATCTGTTTATTGGGGACCATCTATCTTCCTATAGCCTTAATTCTTGATGTCCCACACCACTCAAGCATGTGCAATCTCTTTTCTTCTGAACACAAAACCCTCTGTGAAGTAAATGACCACCTTTTTTTTCTGTGACAGTTCCACTGCAACCTAGCAGCTGCCACCACAGACTTTTGAGTCAGGAAGACTTGGGTCAGAAGTGTCTCTCCTTCCTTCACTAGGCACTTGATCATTGGCAAGCTATTAATAAGCAACAATAATGGCAATAATAGCACCAACTAACATATCCTAGGTGTGCACTGTGACTCAGGCATCCACTGACTGATAAAATACTCACAAGAACCCCAGGAGGTGAGTTACCATTGCCTTTGACTCACAGATGAGAACACAGAACCCCAGAGAGGTGAAATGATCTGTCCAGGCTTACACAGTCACGATGTTCAGAAATCAGGCTTCAAACTCAGATAGTTTGGTTCCAGAGCCCATGTTCTGACCACTGTGCTACAAGATACTACCTTCTCTGGTCCCCTCAGTTTTCTAGTCTGTAAATCAGGGGTTATAGTAACGTCCTCCTTGCAGGATGGTATAGAGGGTTAAATAAGATAATAGAAGAGAGGTGTTTAATAATGCAGTGCTTAATAACTCATAGCTGCTGTCATCATAATCACCAGGGGCTGATCCCAACCCTTCCTTTGACTGAGCTGAGCAGGAAGGGTTGTGGTCTCCTCTCTGTGTCTCACATAATTCCCCCCTGTGTCTGGCGCATTTGCCCACAGCAACCTTGAGGCTCAGTCAGCAGCATGCCCACCCAGGCTCAAAAAGATTGAAAAACAGTATAGCATTTTCCCGGAATTTAGAGATACATGTCCTAGGTAATTCCGGACCTCTGGGCCATTGTGGTTTGGTACTTTTACTGCATTTAGCTCCCTTTCCAAGTCCTAGATTTTTTTTTAACTTTTATTTTGAGTTCAGGGGTACATGTCCAGGTTTGTTATATAGGTAAACTCAAGTCGTGGACGTTGTACAGATTATTTCGTCACAAAGGTATTAGGACTAGTACCCATGAGTTATTTTTCCTGATCCTCTCCCTCCTCCCACCCTCCACCCTCCACCCTCCAGTAGGTCCCTGTGTATGTTGTTTCCCTCTATATATCCATGTGTTCCCATCTTTTAGCTCCCACTTATAGTGAGAACACACAGTGTTCACTTTTCTTTTCCTATGTTGGTTTGTGAAGATAATGGCCTCTGGCTCCATTCATGTTCCTGCAAAGGACGTGATCTCATCCTTCTTTTATGGCTATGGCTGCATTGTATCCAGTCTACCACTGATGGGCATTTAGGTTCATTCCATGTGTTTGCTATTGTGAACAGTGCTGCAATAAGCATACATGTGCATGTGACTTTATGATAGAATGATTTATATTCCTTTGGGTATATACTCAGCAGTGGGATTGCTGGGTCAAATGATAGTTCTGTTTTTAGCTCTTTCAAGAATCATCGCACTGTTTTCTACAATGGTTCAACTAATTTTCACTCCCACCAACAGTGTGTAAGTGTTCCTTTTTCTCCACAACTTCACCAGTACCTGTTATTTTTTGACTTTTTAATTATAGCCATTCTGACTGGTATAAGATGGTATCTCATGGTGGCTTTGATTTGCATTTCTCTGATGATTAGTGATGTTGCCAGTATCCAGCATTTAGAAGGAACTTGAACATGTTTACAAGAAAAAAAAAACATTAAAAAGTAGGCAAGGGACATGAACATACATATGGCCAACAAACATATGAAAAAAAAAAGATCATGGAGCATGGAGGCTATAATTCTTAAGAAACTAACACAGGAACAGAAAACATAAAACCACATGTTCTCACTTTTAAGTGGAAGCCAAATGATAAGAACTTATGGACACACAGAAGGAAACAACAGACACTGGGGCCTACTTGAGTGGGGGAGAGTAAGAGGAGGGAGAGGAGCAGAAAAGGTAACTATTGGGTACTGGACTTAATACCGGGTGGTGTAATGATATGTACCACAAACCCTGTGACACGTGTTTATCTATGTACAAACCTTCATATGTATCCTCAAACCTAAAGTAAAAATGCAAAGGAAGGAAGGAAGGAAGAAAGGAAGGAAGGAAGAAAAAAAAAGCAAACTCACACCGAGTTCTGTTTTGTACAATGTATCTGACTCCTCTTCCTAGGTCTCCTTTGGAATATTTCAACTTGAATTTTTCTTATTACTCTCCTCTCCCCTTTTTCCTGTTCTCCACATTCTTTCTCCTTTGTTCCTCCTGTCCCTTCCTCCTCTCCCCTCTTTGCCCTCCTCTTTTCTTTCCTCTTTTTCTCCTTTTGCTCCCTTCCTTTTCTCCTCTGTTCTTTCCTCTTCCCTCTGCCCCTCTGTCCTCTCCCTCTCCTCTTCTCCTGCTCCCCTCCCCTGCTGTGGCTCTGCATTTCATATCTCCAGGAGGCTGGGTGTCATCCCAGTCCCCAGTCCACAGGCCGGAGCTTCTGCATGCAGGGCCTCTCACCCAGTCTCTCATTCATGACCCCTGGGTGGTCCTTGGGGTGTAAGTCCTTCATCCAGGAACACTTCTACCCCATTTGGATTTAGGCTACCCTTGGAGTTAATGGGGCTTATGGTTAAGAAACAGTTTATGGGATGATCTCTCATTCCACCTTTTTGAACAAAGTTGGCATGGATAGAATCCAGAATTTCCACCTCTCTCATATTCTCTTTCCCATCAAATGTCCCCACCTCTACATAAGTTTCCTCCAGGAACAGCATCTCTGGTTTCTTTGTGGAAGGAAACACAAAACAAAGTAATTCTCCATTTAAAGTACTCTCTCCATGCCTACGCCTGCTAACTTGTGGAATAAGGTATTCTGATTCCACCCCTGGGGTATTAAACTGTTCTTTAAGTAAACCCAGAAGATAACTAACAAATAATCCTTCAAATTAATAATGCCTAAAAGATGAAAGTTGCCTTCATACATCCAGTTTATTATCAGTGGTGCAATTAAATTCTATTTTCTGCTGTGGTTTGAGCACTTCACAGCTTGGGAAGGCTCTCTCCTGAGACCTTTGCAGGGGCAGGCCATCACTTCATAATTAGGTAAGCATGCAGGCCTTGCTGCTGGTAGGGAAGGTTCCGGGTTGAGCTCATAAATGAAACCTGCTCAATGGCCCACAAAGGTTAGCAAACGCTGCTTCCACCAAGCAGCTGAGACAGGCCCACAGCAGGGGCTGCCGCGTGTCTGTAGGAAGAGCCAGCTGTGAAGGACAGCTTCTGGGTTATGGCATCCTGTACCTTATGCTATTGACTTGACGTTCTCGTGGATGATGGTATCTCTGCAGCAGCCTCAATTCCCACTCCTCCATTTTGAATTTGTTTCTGACTTTGCCTGCCAACCCTGCACATCCTCATTTTCATTCTTTCTTTTAAGGCATCCTGTGCAGATAATGCCATGGTGGGCCTGTGGGCTATGACAGGGGCAAAGGAACCAAAGAGACATGACAATGTAGGCCTTCGTAGACAAGAAGGGCCCGGTGTTCTCCTGATGGGCACTACATGCCTGGGAGTTTGGGTGAACCTCGCCTTGGGGTAGCTCACTGTGTCAGTCACACAGGACCAGACCATAAGAACAGCTGAAGGAGCTGGTTCCCAGCCCTGCCTTTGCAGCCAGCCTGCTGGGGTTGGAAGCCCAGCTCCACGGTTTGCTGGTTGTATGGCCTTGGAGGAGCTATAGAACATCTCTGCGCTTCAGTTTTCTCATCTGTAAAGTGATGCTAATACTGTTTACCCTGTGGGATTGTTGGTGGTTGAAAATGCAACCATGTAAAGTGCTTTAAGAACAGTGTCTGGAGCCCAGTAGGTACTCAAGGAACACTGCCATTCTGAATGCTGCACAGCAGTGATTAGCTCTCCAAATGACTCTCAGCAAAGGATTTGAGAAGCAAGGCCTGCCGTCACCCTGGCCACCTCTAGGACCATTAAAATTATGGTCGGCTTTATGAAACTTTGATTTATCTACCACTTTAGAGCAATGTAGTTTAGCAGGATCTGTGCTAATCACTCTTAATCACTTCAGGAAGATTGTTTTCCAGAGACTAAGGAAGGGCTCTAAGCCCTGTATAAGGGCTGCATGAGATGTCACTTCTCAGGATCCCTGCTGGAGGCCTGGTTTCCTGCTTCCAGGGCAGGAAGGTGTCTCTTGGATGCAGCCACAGATGCCCCCAGAAGTTACAGCTGTGGGTCTGAGAAGTAAGGGCATACGGGCTTCCACATTTGTCTCCAACTCTCATCCTCGACCCTCCTCTGCCAAGTCTCTTGAACCATTTGGGCAGAGATTTCTTGTGATCACTAGAGAGACACCATGAAAACTACTGGTCAAACAGGCAAAACAAACCTATGGTGATAGAAATCAGAAAAGCTATTATCTTGGTGATGGTCCAGGGGGTTAGTGGCTGGAAAAGGCACGAGGGAACTTTCTGGGGTATTGGAAGTCCTTCATTTCTTCATCTGGCTTATGGTTGCAAAGTACACACACATACAAAATATATATATTTTGATCTGTAAAACCTACTGTCCACAACTATACCTCCATGAACAAATTACTGTCCAACATGTTGCAGGCAGTTCATCTATCTCTTATGGCATGCCTGACCCACTTTATTCTTGAGACACTGAAAGTTCTAAGTATCTGTAGCCATTACACGTCTTTATCTTCCTCCACAAGTGTGTTTATACCCATAGCTTATATTTATATCTGCAGTCACATCTATATATTTAAATCTGGAGAGGAGAGAAAAGTGTTACATGTATGTGTCTATATATAGGACAGTTTACTTCTTTCAAAGAGCAAGAGGATCCTAGCACTTTTTTTTTTTTTTTTTTTTTTTTTAGCAGGACGTTCATTCACACACACATACATGCACGCACACACATGCAAGCACACATATGCACATTCATTCACGCATGCACACACACACACACACACACACACACATACAAGCATGCCCATGCACATGTGAACACAAGTCTGGTTGCCTTTCTCTCTTTTCTAAGTTGAGACGTTACGACTGACCTTGATGATGACCTCAGGGATTATTAGCACGATGGACTTCTGCTTGACCAGAACATCTTTGGTCTCATTGACGCGAGCTGTGACAAAGAAGTGCAGGGACGCCTGTTCTAGCAGCTGACCCATGTACTCGCCGGCTCGGATCAGCACCTCCTCTTTCTTGACTGGCAGGAGGAAACACACAAGACTTGAGACAGGGTCTGCTTTACTTTTCCCCAAGTTTCCCCATCCTTCCCACATTAGCCTAGAAGCCACCAGGAGCACAGCAAAGGGAAGGGGCAAGTGGAACAAAGAGTCAACTGGGGATAAGCTGTCCTGCTTCTTTGGTAAAGAATGTGCTGGAAATTTAATATTCACTGAAGTCTTACTGGAGAAAATGTGTCAAACTTACTAAACAGTTCTTTTGCTGTTGTAAAAGAAGTGCCATGGAAAAGATGTGATTTTTGTGGCAAAGAAACACCAAGGGTTTTTAATGGTGGCTTTGATTTGGGCTGGGATAATCCCCAAATGGTACATGTGGGGTGCAAATGGAACATGAAATCCAAGGCCACAATTCCACATACAATCCCCTTGTCAAATAAGAAGTATCTCACCTAGACCATGGCCCACACTAAGACAAAACTGTCAACTCCCTAAACATTGCTTCTATAGCATTCCACATTTTCTTTCTAATCTGATATGATTTTTCTATTTAAGAGAAGGAAGCTGTTGAAACCACTTTCTACCAAAGGCATTCAAGTATCTCCAAACCTCTGTTTGTGATTTAGAAGACCTCTGTCCCAAACAATTGTTTTCTCAATGGAAACCAGTCACTGATGTCAGATTTCTAGGTCCTGGGGACAAGCCGATGAGAATGGCATTTGGAGGATGGGGAGTGGCCCTGGCTTTCCTCCAATTACCATCCGGGCTGAAGATGGTGAGTTCTATCTCATGGCTCTAGTTTACTTTCTCTCAACTCTCATTTCCCACTGTCCAGGATTCTAGAGAGCGATGGGCAGTTTTTCTGTGTGCTGAGCTCAGGTGTGTACCTGCTGCTACCTGATTGGAGCCAGATGCCTGCATGTGCTGACAGCTGGCAGACCCAGCCGATGAATGGGTGACTCCTTCCTCCATCCCCAGCCACAGGGAACAGACTCTATGAATCTTCACAGAACTGAATACCTATACTGCTTTCCTTCTCAATGTCTGGCTTTTGCCAAAGACTTCTCCTTCCTGTGGAAATTACTGAAGAAAACAGCTTTACGGCCAACAGTTTGAGTGCAGAGGGTAATTCATGTTAGCCTGCTGTACTGAACAGCAGTTTTGTAGGAGGGTGGAGTGCCTGCGGATGTGCATGCACCAGAGCAGAGGGCAGGGCCCCTCACTCCCCACTGCTCAAAGGTGTGGGTTCATTGAGCCATGTCCATCATCTGTGGGAGGAACTCTCACACCTGCACTGGATCTGCAGCAATTTGCCCTGGGCCTCGAAGACCAAGAGTCTTGGAAGGCCTCTGCCTTGGCAGTACTTCTATTTGGAAGTCTCTTTACAGATATATAAATGCTGTGCCTGCTTTGAAGCCTTCTGCCTGAAGACTTCTCAGTCTTGGGTCCATATCACAATCACCTGGGGACCTTTAGAAACCTGCCACACTGGATCTCATTCCAGGCCAATTAAATGAGAGGCTTGGAGCACCCAGACATCTGTATTTTTAAAAGCTCTGCAGCTGACTCTGATGTGCAGCCAGGGTTGAGAAGGCCCGCTCTGACAACTAGGGGCAGCCCTGCAGAAAGCCTGGGTTCCGGTGGGAGGGGTGGCTTTCCAGGCTAAGTCCTTGTTGTTCCTCCTGTGGTCTGAAGACCGGCAGCACCACCATCAGCTGGGAGCTTGTTACAGATGCAGGTTCTCTGACTCCTCACTGCACCACGGAAGTCAGGAACTGCTTTTGAATAAGATTCCAGACAATGCCCATTCAAGTGTGAGATGCTCTGAGAGACAGGAGGTTCTGACAGCAGAAGGTGTAAGTTAGTGCAGAATTAGGGTGGATTGAGGACTGCCTAGGTTTTAAATTGAAAGGCTTGTATCCTGGGAACCCTGTCAATCCCTGGAAAACTCAAAAGGTTGGTCATCCTAGACTAGCAGTTGTTAATAGCGGGCACTGTTACCCCCAGGGTACGTTTCGCAATGTCTGGAGAACTTTTTGATTGTCACAACTGGGGTGGAGGGTGGGTTCTTACTGGGATCTGGTGGATCCGGGCCAAAAATGCTGCTAAATATCCCATGATGCACAGGATGGTACCACAACAAAGTATCCAGCCCACAATGTCAGTGGTGCTGAAACCAAGAAAACTTGCACTAGGGCAGGTGGATTATTAGAATGTATTGGTCTATTTTAGTCAAGTATTAAAGAGCTAGCTTTGTTGGCTTGATTCCTGGGGCAGCGCTATTCCATTTAGATCTGGCTCTTTAAAGCTATGACCTTGCCTTGACCTTGGCCCCCAGGTCTTGCCTTCTGGACTGACCCACTAGCATTGCCTTTTTGGACCTAGGCCTGGCCTTGCTTCCTCCATGGCTCCCCTTGCAACTCATTGTCCAGATGAGTGAGGTTCTGGCCCTGTATTGGTGACGGCCTCGGATGAGCACAAGTGGTCAGTTTGTCATGTCTCCAGATAGGATGGATGAAGTGGCAAAGTGGAAGGCCTCGAAGCACATGTGTTTTGCCTCTAGCTGCCTCTAATAATAATTTAAAAAACCGGCATCCTGTGACTATTTCTAGAGGACTGTGTTTGACCACTGGATTTATTTTGACTACCGGGATATGACTTCTTTGCAGAGGCTCTTGCTACCTTTATAATCTCGGTATCAGGACCCCTTTCTTCCCTGAGGTAGAACACTCCCTAAACCATAGCACCAAAGAAACCAGGCTGTGCTTCAGAGCCCAAGAGAACAGTGCTTCTGAAATAGTATGTTATGTAAGTGCTGTGTTTTGCCACTGCACAAGAAATTGTTCTAGATAAAGTTTATTAAACGTGGCAAGAGAAGGAGGAATAGATTTTCACTCTGTGAGTGGTGGGGCTGGGATGCTGCCAATATCATTTACGGTGTCTGGGGAAAGCCAAGGGAGACACAGACTGGAGCTGCCTCATCTCTTTTCCAAAAAGCAAAGAAAACTAAATATAGCCAAGTGGAAATGATAGCACCTTTGAAGGTACTGAGAGGTTTAAGTTATTCAGATCTCCCAAGCTGATTCTAGCATACGCATTCCCTTTAATCATCAATCTGGAAACTATGCCTCCCATTCTACTTGGAAAACTTTCTTTGCAACAGAGGTGTCTAAGAATGCTTGATCAAGGCCTAAATTTATGTGGCTTTTTGCAATATACCACAATTTATTTTAGATTTCAATTTTCAATTTATTGCATGCAGTGAATGCCACCTGCCTGCAGGGCAAAGGAACAAAGAGCCTCCAGTTCCCTTCAAGTTATTCAGGACAAACTGGGGCTGGCCAAGTGAGTGGGAGACGTGTTCCTATTGACTCAGGCGTAGGTTCGGTCAGCTGTCCCAAATCAGTGACTGAGAGAATGATATCATTCTACTCACCCATACGAGCTCATTCTTTAATTGGATTAGAGAGGGAAGGGGAAGGAGATTATGAAACAGGACTCTTGTGAGGTTGGAAAAGGGCTGGCATTTGGTTCTTTGTCTAAGGATCTGTGCTGGACTCCAGGTAGTGTGGGCACAAGGAAGGGAACTGGCCCAGTTGGGGCCAAGTTTACACTGAACTGGCTCTCTGTCACTGCAATAATCTATTACCTCATTGAGCACACAGATCGCCTCTCATTGCTGTGTCGGGTCTTGAACACATCGACTCATCTTTCTAGCTTCAGTTTCCCCAAATGCAAACATGCTGAAAGTCACCATTTAATGAGAGTTTACCATGTGCCAAACACTTCACATGTATCACTCATTTGGTGTCCTCCACAGCTTCCTTCTCTCACACCACATGTCCAATCTATCAGCCAATCAGGTGGGCTCGACCTTTAGCACATGCCCAGATCAGGCTAGTTCTCGCTGCTTCCATTGCTACTATTAGTACCTCTGAGTGGAGTGATTGCAGAAGCATCCTACCAGTCTCTAAGCTTCAGCCCCGCTTCATCTTTAATCTCTTCGCAAAGAGCAGCCAGTGATCTTTTCAAAACCTAAATTAGATTATGCCACATTTCTGCTCAAAACTGTCTAAAGGCTCCTCTGCTTACTCAAAATAAAAACCAAAGGCCTCATAAAGGCCTACAATTCTTTATATGGCCTGTACCCAACACTGCCCCCTTGCCACCTTTGATCCTGATTCTGGCTACTTGCTGCTCATTGAGCACATCAGACATGCTCTGGCCCCAGGGCCTTTGCACGTACAGTTTCTTCTGGTGGGAATGCTCACTTTTGACCTTCACTCAGGTTTCTTATAAATGTCTCCTATTAGAGAGGTGTTGTTTTCTGACCACCTCCACAAGAATTCCCTGTTCTCCTTAACCTGCTTTACATTTTTCTATTACCCATATGACTATACTATAGAGTCACTTGTTTGTTTGCTTATGTCTGGCTCCCCCTGAGATCAGAAATTCAGTAAGGATAGGCATTGCTGTGTCTCCAGCATAAAACAGAATCTATACTTGCAAGCACTAAATAAAGGGTTGGGAAATGAATCAAGAGCCCTGTGGTGTGCATGGTATTGTTCCCCTTTGCAGATGAGGAGAAAGTGATCAGAGTGCTTAAGCAGCCTGCTCAGGAGACACAGAGGTAGGTGACATAGTTGTTGCTTACACCCAGAGTTCTCTATTTGCAAAACTCTCTGAAATCAAATGTGGCTGACTGTTTTAAACAATCTTGATGACTGTTGTCTTCCTCAGTCCTTTATACTGACTATTCTTTTCTACGAAAATTACCTTTACTACCCTAGGAATAGGAAAAGCGTCAAATCTTTTAGTTTCCAAAGGAAACACTATAGTGATTTCTTAGTTACTTATTTATTTGAGATGAAGTCTTACTCTATCCCCAAGGCTGGAGTGCAGTGGGGCAATCAGCTTACTGCAACCTCCACTTCCTGGGTTCAGGCGATTCTCCTGTCTCAGCCTCCTGAGTAGCTGAGATTACAGGCACACACCACCACCCCTGGTTAATTTTTTGTATTTTTAGTAGAGATGAGGTTTCACCACGTTGGCCAGGCTGGTCTCAAGCTCCTGACCGCAGGTGATCCACCCACCTCAGCCTCCCAAAGTGCTGGGATTACAGGCGTAAGCCACCATGCCCAGCCCCACTATAGCGATTTCTTAATTATTAGCTCTATTACTGAAGCTAGGGAGATTTGCTTCTTTCAAATTTGAGTAAGTTCCTTGGAATTAGGATTTTTAAGCATAGTTTCACATTTTTCTGGGAATATTTTCTGAAACCTCAGCAAGGGTCCCATGATCTGTGACAGCCACCATATCCAGAGAGCTTGAGAGCAATTGAGACTTGTGGCTTGGCCATCCCAGGGGACTGTATTAGTTTTGCTTGCCTTTGCTTTGTCAAAATTGTTATTTGTACACTTTCCTTTTCAGTGCCACATGCCAGGCCAACAGAAATTGGTGCCCCAAAGTACTGAGGTCCTTTGCAACCTGCTGTAACTCATGCTCTGCCCGGAGACGAGTTTCTTCCAATTGATCGGTGTTGCCTGTCATGTGGTCAACTGTTGCGCCCACCAAATATTAACACCCCAGGAAATGTGATTGTTGGCCATTGTAATCCCCAAGGCAAACTGTAGCACATGGATCCCGATCTGCTTAAAATATTCTGAGTTTTTATAGTGATGAAAATGCTGGGAAGGATGTATATGCAAGGACAAGAAAGAGGCCCCACGAGAGATGACAGAGGCAGAAAACCCCTTCACAGGCCTCTTCTAGATGACACGTCTTTGTCTCCAGTCTCCTTTTGTTTTACAGATGGAGTCTCGCCCTGTCACTCAGGCTGGAGTGCAGTGGTGTAATCTCGGCTCACTGCAACCTCTGCCTCCTGGGTTCAAGCGATTCTCCTTCTTCAGCCTCTGGAGTAGCTGGGACTACAGGTGCCCGCCACCAGGCCTGGCTAATTTTTTGTAATTTTAGTAGAGAAGGGGTTTCACCATGTTGGCCAGGCTGTTCTCAAACTCCTGACCTTAGGTGGTCCACCCACCTTGGACTCACAAAGCTCTGGGATTACAGGTGTCAGCCACCACGCCCAGCCAGACACAGCATTTTTAGAAGCAGCCTATGTGCAGTGCCTAGATCTCCCTGCCTTCTGAATGGGAAAGCAAACACACCCTTCGCCCTGGACAGCCCCTAAAAGACTTTCCTAACTTGGGAAAGAGGCACCAGCAGAGGGCCTGTTTCTGAGATGGGTCATTTAGATCCGTGATCCACAAACTCTCCTGTACACTCCAGTCTCCTTGGGATCTTGTCAAAACATGGGTTTTGATTCAGAAGGTGTGGGGTGGGACATGAGAGTCTGCATTTTCAACAAGCTCCTTGGGGAGGCTAATGCAGCTGGCTCATGGACCACACTTTGAGTAGCAAGAAGTTACATTTACTTCTCATAATTCATGGGGCTCTAGGCTTTTAAAATTTCAGCGTTCACTTCTGTGCCTGAGATGTGAAGATGAAAGTGGAGGCTTTTGTGCTGGGCGGGGTGGCTCATGCCTGTAATCTCAGCACTTTGGGAGGCCGAAGTGGGCAGATTACCTGAGATCAGGAGTTGGAGATCAGCCTGGCCAAGATAGTGAAACCCCGTCTCTACCAAAAATACAAAAATTAGCTGGGCGTGGTGGCACGTGCCTGTAATCCCAGCTACTTGGGAGTCTGAAGCAGGAGAATTAATTGAACCCAGGAGGTGTAGGTTGCAGTGAGCTGAGATCGCACCACTGCACTCCAGCCTGGTGACAGAGCATGATTCCATCTCAAGAAGAAGAAGAAGGAGAATGAAAAGGAGAAGGAGAAGGAGAAGGAGAAGAAGGAGGAGGAGGAAGAGGAGGAGGAGGAGGAGAAGAAAGTGGAGGCTTTTGCAGAATAAGTGAGTTCTCCCTGTGAGGCTCACACTTCTGAGTCTTGGGGAGAACTTTAATTTTGACATAAAGCTATAATGGGTATGAACACATAGCAAGACAGGGGCCAGACAGTAAGTCTAAGAGAGAACCACATTGCTGTTAGCTTACAGGACAAGGGCTCCAGCATCACGCTGAACGTCTCCTTCTTGAATTCTGCCTTCGAGACCCCGGTGTAGAAGATAATGTTGGCTGAGAGATAAGCTGTGGTGGTGTAACGCCTGTGGCTTTTGTTCTGGAAGGTGATGGTAAGCTTCAAGTCTTGTCCCAGCACGGCATTTTCCACTTCAAAGTCCATGTCAACATTGGACCTCGATTTGATGACACCTTCTGTGTTGAAGGGCTTTCTAACTCCGTACATCAGGGCAGTTTCTAGGGCCAGTCTCTCTTCTTTTTGACCTGGGGGAGATCCAGAGATAATGCCAGGGAAAAATACAATCCACCAGAGAGAAAGTCACATTAAAAGATGCATTGTATACTGCACTTGCTGGGGTGTTTCTATGATACAAGCTTCAGACCTCCCCAGGAAGCAGGTACCCTCATTATTCCTATGTTATAAATGCTGCAAAGTCAGATTCCCAGAGAGTCAGTGACCAGCCTAGGCTGTGAGTTAGCAGGTGACAGTGTTGAGACCTATTTAGAAAGGGGTTTCTCCGGAGGCACTATTTTAGGGGTTGGCAGATAAAATTGGCCATGTCTGTCTCTTCTTAAACTGTGGTGTTGGTTTGCTTGCCCTTCCTTAGTCCTAGCCATGTGGCTAGAATTTGGGGACCTCTAATAATTGGAAATTATTGCCTCTTGCCATTCTATCTCCTGAAATGTAACTTTTCTCTCTGATTTGTAAATCTCCTCCAAAAAAACCTGTCTTCCTGATCTCTCCTTCCACTTGGGCCTGTTTCACTTACTCTTTGCTGAGCTGACCCTGGAGGGCTCCTGCATCATTCTTCCTTACTTTCCTCAATTGCCATTGCCCCCAATGCCCATGCCATGGCAGAAAGCAGAAATCACTTTTTACCAAACCTTGCATCCCCCAGTCCCCAAGGACACTGGGCTCTGGTAAGACATCAAAAAGCCAACCCCACCCAAGGTGCTCAGGTCAGATCCCTTGGAGGGGCACTAGTGGTCCAGCGTCTCCTGGGGATGTTCTCCACCTTCATTAGGGGATTCGAGATTCTCAGTGAAGACCAGGAGCAAAGACACGTCTTTGCTTTTCTTTATACAAGGCCTCCCGAACTCATCTGACACTGAGTGCAGTTTTGTGAGGAACATCTGTTGACATGCAGTGGTGCACCAAAGTTCTAATGAAGTTGGAGTTGTATGTGCTGTTTTTCAGGAAAATGTTTTGTGCAGGGTTTCCAAAGTGGCTGCGGCAGAGATGAAGGGAGGAAGAGGAAGGTAAGCTCTGGAAGAAGAAAAACATAGCTTTGTCTAGGTGAGGAGGCAGAAAATACAGACACAAGGCAGGCCTCAGGCGGAGCTTATGCCTCAGACACTGAGGAGCTGGGAGGATGGTTCTTACAGAGCCTTGGACAACATGCTTGGCTTTGGAAACAGGGCTCGTGCAAATGTGAGGGACAGCTGGTGGCTGCCATCCTCTTTTCTATCCTAAACAGCTTTGGGTTTATCTTCATGCATCCCTAAGGATAGAGAGGAAAAGATGAAGGCAAATTCCTTGGCTTGTAAAAACTAGGCTTCAGAATGGCTAGTGAAAAAAATCACTTTAAAATAAGAATGCTAGCTTTTATAATTATGCTAATTTGAAGGTATTGTCTTCTACTTTATCCAGTTAATAACGAAACTCACTGGTGACTGAGAGGTCAATGAATCAAAGTGCTAGCTATGTGCCAAGCACTGGGATAAGTGCTTCCTGTGCACTGTGTCATTTAATCCTCGTAAGAACTCTACAAGACAGTCACTTTCCTTGTTTGTAAAATAAGGGTGTCCATGTCCTAGGTTTTGTTAGGTGAATTAGAGATAGTAGATACATAATAAATGGAAACTGCTCTGCAAAGACAGAGAAAATGCCGGAAGGCATTGGATACAAATGTGAATGTGTATTTGTACGTGTGTGTGTGTGTGTGTGTGTATTGACGATTTCCCTGATTGTCAAGAATGCAAGAATGTGCTAGGAACAGTTAGTCTAGGACAATCATCCGCTACAGCACTAGAGATAACAAAAAGGGAAGGAGGGGTGAGGACAAGGGAAGCACAGTGAAATACTTTAGCAGAAATCATCTGGCCTCTAGATCCATGAGAAAGAGAGCATTCATGATGATCACTTTGGATGGGGGCCAATTAGCATTGAGGCAAAATGCAGGAGGCAAATTCTAGCAGCAGGAACATATCAGAGAGGAGCTGAGCTGGCCAAGGTGAGGGGAATGGGAGAAGAATGAGGCCAGCTACGAGCGCCTTCACAGCCTGCCATGGGTGGAGGAACCTGGAGCTTCCTTCTGGGGAAGTGCTGGCCTTTGTGAGCAGGGACTGCCAGGCAGAGACAGGCTGGGGCTGTTCCAGGAAGCGCAGGCTCAGAGAGGAGAAAACAACTGCAGGGCTTTCCCAGAGCCTGCCAGAGTAATTCCTGTTTCTCTACAGTTCTGCTCCGTCCTCTGGAGTCTTACATAATTCAGGGCCACAGGCAACATTTTAGTGCTATGAGAGATTTATCCAAAGCCAGATTATATTTTCTGAGATTCTTCTGCAACTTCTGAGTGCAAAGTCAAAAGTATCCTTCCATTAAGTAGGATATAGTAAAAGAGCCTTTTTATGTTGGTCTAAGCATCTTGTCATTGTTCTGGCTTTAGCTCCACTGTCACCTCCCCTATCTTCCCCCTCTTACCTTGTGTAATGTGACCCCAAACCCTAGTCCTCTTGGCTCTCCTAACATGTAGCTGGCTTTATTTCCTCTTCCTTGTCACAGTACTAGTTATTGTGTGACATTGTCTTCCCTGCTGGAATGCAAGCTCCGTGAGAACAGAGACACGGTATGACTTGTCCACTTCTGCATCCCCAAGCCCTGAAAGCCAGCCTGGCACAGAGGATCTGAAGGACTGAGGTTTGGAGAAGCACATTGCTTTCAGCCAGAGACAAAACTTTCCTCTTCATAATAGGTACTAAATAGTCCAGTATAGGACATTTTATGTTCAACTAAATAGTCCAGTATAGGACATTTTATGTTCTCAGCCCAGCTGAGAAAGTGCCTCCCCGGTAACCATTCATTCAACTCATCTCATGCTTTGGAGACCCCATAGTGTTCCAAATACCATGCTAGGCACTAGGCATAGAGGGGAGACACAGCCTTTCCCTCACAGGTGCAGAAGGAACAAGTGAAGAACAATCGCAGCACAGGTGTGCTCACCACAGATGCTGGGACGGAGGTTGGCCTGCAGTGCCTGGGAACATGGTGGGACAGGGGAGGCTTTTCGGAGGTTTTGGAATCGAGGGCAAAGCCAGGGAGGTAGGTGAGGGGTTGGCTAGTTGGAGGAATTGCCGCAGGTCCCTGGCCTCTGCATACAGTACCTGTGGGGCATGCTCAGGGGGTACACCAACCAGATGCCAAAAAAACACTTAGCAAGAGGCTTTGTGAGTTAGGATTGGATGCCCTGGAGGCCACAGACAGAGAGGGAGGCTTTTAAGCAGTGCTAGAGCAGGCTCAGGTTTATATTTCAGATATTACTTTAGCAGCAAGGCAGGGGCTATGCTGAGGGAGGGAGGGCCTGAGGAGGTAAGGTGGAATTGGGAAGCTAGAGCAAGTATTTTTCCAGGAGAAAACTAATCATAGCCAAACGAATAGATGTAGCATGGCAGGAATAATAAATTTAATAGCAATAGAGGAAACTTTTATTGGACACTTATTATCAGGCACTATATGAAGAGTTTTACACGTCGGATAATGTATAATTTTTAGGTGACCTAGCTGGAGGGGAGGGTATGCATTTCAGAATGATT
Source organism: Sapajus apella (assembly GCF_009761245.1). Taxonomy (NCBI): domain Eukaryota; kingdom Metazoa; phylum Chordata; class Mammalia; order Primates; family Cebidae; genus Sapajus; species Sapajus apella. The sequence continues at coordinate 5,261,626 of NW_022437010.1, read as the reverse complement.
TCAGAGGGGACATTTAGAGGACGTGTTGCTTGACTCATTATTAAGTAGCTGAATTTGTGGATGGTGGCTCCCTTCACCAGAGTAGGGGGAGTAAGAGAAAGAGACCTGAGGGAGGGAGAGGTGATATTTGGGAAGTTCCGTGCCAGGTTCCTCTAGGACATTCAGGTAAAGTCCTGGTGGAGACAGACATGAGGTGATCAGTATATATGTGAACATTAACACCAGCTATGTGAGAAGAACGTAAAGTGGATGAGAATGAAGCCCAAGGATAGATGCGTAGAATTAAGTGGCCTTTGAAGGGGGTGAAGAAAGGTGAAAAGCTTAGAGTCACAGACAGAGCTAGGAAGAGAGCATCAGGTAGGTGGGGATGGAACCAGGAGAAAGTAACATTGTAGAAACAGAGAAGAGAAAATTGCAAGGAAAGGGAGTGAACCACAGCACCAGGAAGTGTAGGAAGGTCAAGTAAGCCGAAGTCTGCAAGACGTTTCTTCCCTGTGACAACTGGGTGGTCTTGGCAACCTTGAGAACAACTTCAAGGGTATGCTGGTAGAGAAATCGGGACGGAGCGTGTGCGGGAGTGGAGAAGGAACACAGCGGGACGCAAGTCTAGGCAGTGCTCCAGGACTCAAGGAGGCGAGGAGGAAGAAAGAGTGGTGAGAAAAATTTTTGTAAATTTTTTTTTAACACAGCAGACATTTGAGCTTGCCTAAATGCTGATTGGAAGGAGAAACTAGAGAAGGAGAGATGGAAATACCAGTGACCCTGGGAGTAACTGATGGAGCAGAGAGGGAATGGGATCAAGACACCTTAATCAAAGAAGATATATTGCCACAGGAGAAGTCTTTGGAATTCTGGTTTTCAAAGTCTTATCGTTTCTTAATTGGATATTTTGAAAAAAGTTATAAAATTAATAATAAACTTTAATAAGTTGAAGTGAAAAATGATATTTCCATGATTTAATTCATTAAAATGGTTAATTCCTAAATATAGTAATGATTTGTTTCATGTGATTCTACTCATTTCCATATTTCGGTGTCTACACTCAGCATTTGTGGATAAGGGAAATTATGAGAGATTCAATGGTGAAAATCAGGGTGGCAAGCATCGAGCCACGGGCACAACGAGCCCTCGCTGCAAGCCAGTGGCCAACAGTGGCAATCAGTCCCTCTATCCCACTCTATTCAGATGCAGTATTGGTGTTTTTCTCCAAACAACACTCTACTCGGTCATTTCCAAAGTTCCAGTTTGAAATGTGTGTGCCACCCTTGATTAAGAAACTAATTATCCACTTGGGGTCAAACTCCAGCCCAGAAGCAGGATGAGTTGTCTCTTATAACCATCTATGTGGATTTAGGGATTCTTCCAGTTGAACCGGATCCCCATGCTGTCCCTCTCCCTCAGTCTTGCCTCTTTGCTAAATTCTAAAGACCTGCACCTCAGCTGTCTTCCTCATGCAGTATGCACACATTTTGTTTTAATTTGATATCCACCCCCAGCCAAGCCCCTGACTCCTCTTTGGTGGAGTTTTGGTCTTTCCTCTCGTGGCATCTGATTCTGTCCCATTCCTGAGTTGGCCGTCACTGTCACCTCCATGCTGACAGCTAATGGCAGCTGCGCTCAGCTCCGTGGCTTCCACGACACATCTGTCATGCAGACAGCTCACTTCCTGCTGCCCCTTGCTGCCTGTGGGTACACCTTTTGTTCACTACTCTGTCTGGTCAGGACTTCTTCCAAATAGGAGAGTTCACACTACAATCCCTGCCTTGCTGCCTTTTCTTGGGGATCTCTTTCCCCAGCTTCACCTGCCAATTCTTGTGTGTCCTTTGGGCTTAGTGAGCCCATCACTAACTTCCTCCATGAGGCCTTCCCCAACTGCTGATTCTCAGCTGGGAGCCCTTCTCTGTGCCTGGTGGCACCTGTCCACCCTGTGCTAGAGCAATTCTCACCCAGCGCAGCGAGGGCTGCCTTCTGCTTCTCTCCCCAGCTGCATGGGAAGGCAGGGCTGTGCATGTGTCCAGCTCTACGCAGCGCTGGAAGATGGTAGGTGCTAAGAGCCAGCTGTTGTGTGGATGAATGTATGAACGAGTGAATGTTGCAGCTAGCTTTTCTATGAACTTTCTTTTTTGTTTTTTGCTTATCAAAAAGGCAAGTGACAAAAAGAAATACCACCTTTGTATCTGTGTTGTGCAATGGATAATAATAAACAGAAGAGGAAAACGAAGCGTTTCCAAAATACAGTGAAAATTCACCAGTTCACATAACAAAAATTCTGACTTTCTGAGACTATGCACAAGTGTTCTCAATTCAGCAAGCTGCTTCTTTATAGTGCAAATTACTTTTGTAAATAAGAGCAGGGAGACTGTCTAAAATATTTAAAGCAAATTCTGCACTCCTTAGCACTTCATGGATTCCAATGAATATTTAGGCATATGCTAATTACTTGTCATTTTTATCCATTCACTAAAATAAATACTCCTAAGAACCTCTGGCAGTGAATCATTTGCAAACTATTCCATGTTCCCCATCAAGGCACCTGAGGTCCCCCACCTCCTGGCCACTGCTGGCCTCGGGTAGCTTTGTCTCCAGTCACTGGGCATTCCGCGCCTGCAGGACCCTAAACATACCTGGCTGCTTCACACCTCGTAACTTTGGTCGTGTTCCCACTGCCTGGAAGCTTCTGCCCAGCTTTCTTTATCTGAGGTCCATGACTTCTCAAGTCTTTCTTCTTCTGAATCAGTTGGACTAAATATCCCTATTTTTTTTTGTTTCCAAAAACCCCTTGCACGATAACCCTTTCACTCGGACCAGGACAGGAACTGGGTCCTGCTCACTGCTGGGATCCCCAGCACCAAACCAATTGCAGGCATAGAGTGGACACTCAGCACTGATTGAGATAGAATTAAGCTCAGCAGTGCCATTTGAAGCCTTCTATACAGTAAAAGTTAACAAAACCCCACCATGACATTATTTTATGATTGAAACTGGCCTTTGACCTAATTGTCCTGAGTTAGAGAGATTGTATTGTCCTATTCATATTGTATCATCTACCTTATAGCTTTCTATGATAGTGTAACAGAACAGTGTATGTGAAAATAATCGGTAAGTACTAAACAAATATGAAGTGATTATTTAAATTTCTATTATTTAACTAAAATTACATTCGTTGTACAGTGATTTTTAAATAGAATTATTTAAAATTAAGGTTCTTGTAAACAAGAACATATTCTATATTCTGTTAAAATAGATATGACTTTAAACCAAATCATTTCACAAGCCACATGGATGAGAATTCTGCCCAAAGCAAGCTAGCAAAGAAAACCACAAGGAAAAACTGCCTGTGTTATGTGTCTTTCACGCTTGAGAGTTTGTACTTCTGATGTTGCTACCAAATGCTGCAGATGCCAGTGCATTCTCTGGAACTCATCTCCGAGTGACAACGAATAAGTACTAAACGGACTTGGGCAAATAAATCTTCATTCAGCGGTAGTAAATTACCTTCTTGAAATTTGTAAGTATCAGTGATATCCTTCATGCCATCTCCTCCAATTTGTTTTGTCACAATTAATTTCCCAATGTGGGTGGGATCCACGGCTTCCACCACATGAGTGCCATCTTTCTTAGCTGTAATGTAAATGAGGTCACTGTTGACCTGGAAACAGGAGAGGAGAGCGTTAGCTATGACCACTGTCTGTTGTTGCTAAAGTCTTTAACTGTCCATAGCACAGTCGTCTAGAGATCTCTGGAGCTGACATGACCTCTTCTTAGACAACATTGGATTCGTATCCTAGGGACAAATGGGTTTTGGAAATATTCTAAGGGGGAATATCTAGTTTATTTAATAATATTTAAAATAAAGGTTATTTGAGGCCAGGCCTATAATCCCAGCGCTTTGGGAGGCCGAGGTGGGTGGATCATGAGGTCAAGAGATCAAGACCATCCTGGTCAACACAGTGAAACCCCATCTCTACTGAAAAATACAAAAATTAGCTGGGCATGGTGGCATGCGCCTGTAGTGCCAGCAACTCAGGGGGCTGAAGCAGGAGAATTGCTTGAACCCAGGAGGCAGAGGTTGTGGTGAGCCGATATCGTGCCTTTGCACACCAGCCTGGGTAACAAAAGCGAAACTCCGTCTCAAAAAAAAAAAAAAAAAAAAAGGTTATTTGAGGCTGAGACAATAAGTTGTCTAAGCAGCAATATTTTTTTCTCTCCGCTGTCTTCCTGATAAATCCTACCTTTCATGGGAGAGAAGACAACACCATGCCACCATGCCCATCGCTTGCTTCCCTGGTCTTTTTCGGACTAACAGTGGCTATATGACCTACTGCCAGGAGGAAGAGGAAGTCTGTGAGGTGGCTTCTGGGAAACACTTTTCCCCTTTGAAAAAGGAGAGAAGTACATGGGTGAGTTTTGTCCTTCCCTTTCGGCTTTCAGGTGTTTTCCGGTGAAGCGAAGGGATGCTTGAAGCTGCTGTGGTTATCGTGAGACAGTGAACCGAAACACTGCCGACAATAAGAAGGTGGCAGAGTAGAAAGCTGAGGGGCATTTGGAGACTGGGGGACTTAATGATGCTAAGCCAGCCTCAGGACCACCTACTTCAGGATTCCTTATATGAGAAAAATGAGTCCCTATCTGTTTCAGCCACATTAGTTCTGCTACTTGAAGCCAAAGGTATTTAAATTGAACAATAATATTAGATGATCTAGGAGGAATTCAGGCTATTTTCTAGTGGTTCAGCAACTAAAATGTGCTATTTGTGGGACTCGGAAGTAGTGTCATGGGGCCATGGTGGCTGCCCCCAAGCTCTCCCAAGAGTCTACTTCACCATTCTACTTTCTAGAGACAATGACTAATGTGTGCCTGAAAGCTGACTGTACCAGAGTCCTTTATTACATATTTTACAATCCGCTTTCTTGAGGGTTCCATTTATTGGAAGCAGGTAGGAAGCATGAATTGTGCTGCTAATAGTCATTGATGTATTTATTAAATGTTTCCCAATCTCCTCTCCAAGCCTCAGTGACCTAGTGTTTAAACAGGATGATAATAACTCCTTCTTCATGGGATGATTGATAGAATTAACAGAAACAAATGCATGTATATTACTTATCTCAGTATCGGGCATAGAGTAAACATTCAATAAATGTTATCAAAAATAATGTATTATTTAATAGTATTGCCAGTTATTGTTCCAAGATTCAGAATCCTAATGATGAACAAAATAGATTTGGTCACTTTCATTATAGAGTTTAAGCTCTAGTAAGCATGATTCTGTGCATCAGAATCACCTGGTACACTTTTTAAAAAACAGATGCCTGATTAAGGAGGTGGGACCTAAATTACGTGGGACCCTAAATCCATTACATTTTACAAAAGGTCTCAGATAATTCTGTTGGACATTCAGGCTTGAGAAGCCCTGTGATATAGTACAGTAAGTACCTTGAAAGAGTAAGTACAAGATACTTTGGGAGCACGTGGCTCATTGGGGTGAAACCTAGATGGCATGTGAGAGGAATGCTGGATTCACTGCAAGAAACCTGGGTTCTGATAGTGGGTGTGTCCTTCTAGAAAGTGCATGTTAATCTCTATGAACTTCAGTTCCTGATTCTATAAAATAAAAATGATTAAACTTGCTCTGCCAATTTTATGGAAGCATTTTAGGTTGGAGTGAGATAAGATCTATGTGAATATGACTTGTACATTTCAAATTTGGGTAACAACACAATAGACATCATTAGGTAATTAATGGGGAAATTTGAAGATGTATCTCTAAGTTTTAAGGTTGAGGTTAAAGAGAGCAATTTTACTTTCTCACAAAATGTTCTGAGTGCACATGAAGTCAGATTTCTACTAAGGAGGAGACAGCCAACATTTATGGCATACCCACAATGTTTCAGAGACATTGTATAAAGGATTTAGTTTGAATCTCACAACAACAAACCTGTGAGATATGTACTGTAACCATATTATATATGAGAGCACCAAGACTTAGAATGGTGAAGCAAAGTGTTTGGTTTCTTGGTTGGGAGCTGGTGGAGAAGAAATGCAAGCCCTGGGCCAGCCCATAGCCCGGCCCTTGGCCTTCATGGCACACTGATTCTCCCACACCACCCTGCGGGAGCATGAGCACCAGCTTGAGAGGTGAGATGGTTCCATGCTTGTGGCTCAGCTTTCTTAGGGTGATATATGGTGACCTTCCTCCTCAGCAGAGTAACCAGAACTCGGTGGTGCTAGCTACATGTTGTGAGAGACTGAAATGTGAAGTCAGGAATCAGGATAGGAGAGGACACAGCAGATACCTGTGGAATATTTGTCATTTTAGAAACTTTAAATGAACTGCTTGAGAATTCTGTCATTCCTTCTGGAGGAAGCCAGGCCAGCACAAACAGCGACCTCCTCCACTTTCAAATTGTAACAACAATAATGAAAACTATCTTCTTAATAACAATCCTTACAACAGCTTATGGTTTTCCAGGGAGATAAGCTAAATATTAAAGTGGCTAAATCCTGGGCTCTTTTTGAATATGGCTTAAGAAATTTATGTAGGCTAAAATCTCAGGACAGATCAATAGCACTGTCCTTTGTGGAGAGAGGAGATGAGAAACACCTGCGTGGGATGGATTTTGTATATGTGTGTTGGGGTGGAGTGTGGAGGGAAACTATTCTTTCCCAGTGACATTAGCAAGCTTTCATTTTGGTTTCAGCCTGTAGTGTAATGGTTCTTTATTCTGGCTGCACTAGAGAATCATCTAGGAGCTTAAAAAAGCATCAAATGATTGGCTCCACCCAAAATCAATCAACTCTGTATGGTAGAACAGTAGCTAAGTTCAGGGTGTATGGCAAGGAATATTGGACTTAGGCTATGTGGCTTTGGATGAGTTACTGAATCTCTCTGAGCCTTTCCTTGCAGGGCTGGTGGATTGGCAGCACTTGTGAAAAGTCTATATTTAAGGCAAATTTCTCTTCCTTCTTTTGAATGTAATGTAATGTTAGTGATCACCTATTCCTATCCCTACACTTGAAGGGGCTATTGTCACACCAAACCTGGGCATTGGTGCATGAAATTGGGTATTCTTTTATTCTTTTCACAACACCACACTCTTGCCTCTCTAGTACAGGCACTTCCTATGTAGGAGCCTCTACCATCGGTCAGGGCCATAGGTTCTCAGCAAAGCTGGGGTGGGCAGTAGGCTTGGGGTCTGCTCTCAGCAAATGTCCGCTTGGGCCCGTAAAGTGTGAATATTTGTCCACAGGTGGCAGAAGACATGCTCTTCCCCACTGAGGATAGCGGTGTGCTGTTGCTTTCAGGACCCTGGACAGAGTTTGCTTTGGCTTGTTCATTTGTTCCCAAATAGAGATAACCTCATCTGCATGCTCTGCAGAGAAAAGGCTGCTTCTCAGAGGGCATATGGAGGCAGTGAATACCCTCCTGGGCCAGGAGGCCTTCCTGGTGCCAGACTCTAGACCCTGCTCTAAGCAATGAGAATACAATAGCCCCTACCTTCATGGAGTTCACATTTTAGAAGGGAGAAAAGGAATACCCACTAAGGTAGGAGTATGAAACAATCGGGCAGATGGTAGTATTTTAGGTGGTGAGGGTCGTGTGAGTGAAGGCCTCTTTGAAGAGGTGAACAGAGCAGAGACTTGAGGGCAGAGAGGGAACAAAGCATGCAAAGTGTTCTTCCTCCATAGAGTGAAAGATAGTGAGGGGAGTTTTGCTAGCAAAAGAACAGTATGTCTAAAAGTGCTGAAACAAGAACATGTGTGGATGCTTTCAGAAGAGCAAAAATCTCAGTATGGCTGGAGGGAAATAAGCAAGGGATGAAGTGGATGGGAAGCTACGGAATCTTGTAAGAATTTATGTTCAATTTTATTATAAGGGTGGTGGAACTCCACCAGAAGGTTTGGGGCAGGAGCGTGATGCTTTTATTTACATTTAAAGAATAATTCTGGTGATCCGTAGAGAATAGACAGAAAGGGAGTAAAAGAAAGATCTGGGACATGAGTTAGGAGAGGACTTGATGTATCTCAGTGCTGTTCAGAGCTCAGAGGGTAATGACAGAGATTGTAGAAATGACTGGATTTATGATAATTTTTGGAAAGTATTTTTGGCAAGATGCATAAGGTAGGTTAAGAAGAAAAGCTAAAATAATCCCAGTTTTATATGCTATTTGCATAAATGACTGGATTTTTTATAGTAAGTAAAAGATGACACAAATGGGCTGCGTGTGACACGATAGTAGCAAAATAAACAAGTTTGAATTGAGAATGAATAAATAAGAAAACATCTGTACATGTTGTATACAGAGAACTTCTGGCCCACAGCTGAGGAAGGCTTAGCTTCTGGAGCAATGAGGTGGTTGCCAGAGTCCCAGGGAGCCAGTTATTGCTGCCGTGAAAATCATCTCAATGCCAAGGAGGTGCCAGCAGGCAGGATTATGCTCATGTGTGGGTGCATATGGGTGCATGCATGCGTGTGTGTGTGCACAGGTGTGTGTGTATGTATGTGAGTTTGGGGTGGAGTGGTATGATGAGGGCAACAGAGTTAATGAGAAGTTAATGAGAACCACGGACAGAAGAGAGTTATCTTTGCCAAGGAGACAGTTCTTCTCTAAGAACCCCTGAGGGCTTAGTGAACATGGGATCTTGGAATACGACTCCAGACACTTAGAGCAGCTCTCCTCTCCTCTCACCTCTTTGGAAGCCACCGTGGGTTGGGGAGATAAAAGGCAGATGGGCCTTCAGAACTACAGGAACCCACTGCAGCAGTGAGGGCATGGGAAGGGAGGGGTAAGAGAAATAAGCTTCAAGCCCTGGCAGAAATCCAGAAATGTTAAGGGTAAACTTCCAAAGGGGAGGAGGAGAGAAAAAAGGAACCGAAGGTAAGACATTTTACAGGCAAACCTCTCTTCTTTTTAGGCTCTGTTTCCACTCACAGAGACTAAGGCCCTAGGAAAACTAAAAAATAGTCAATGAATATGATGCTTAATCGAGCCCGGAAATGAGTAAGGAATGACCAAGAAAGTCAGCATGCTGGGAGGCAAGAGAAGACAAGCTGACGCAGCAAGGAGGAGAGAGAGCAGAGAGAGCCGCAGACTCCAACCTGAGTCATGTCGACCCGTATGACAGTCTCCATGGGGTCCCACTGCAGGCACCCTTGAGAAAAGATTCCTCATACACTTTTCTTCAGCTCAAACATCTCTTAAAAATGGCTCAGCCCTGGAGTGTAGCCCATGCCAAAGCAACAAATTGTACCCTCTGTCAGGCACTCCTCTGCAGTGGGTGAGAAAGGAGTAATTATAATCTGCAAATCCTGATGACATTCATAACACCCCGATCTATATTTAATAATGGCAAAAAGCGTTTGCATTTACAGCTATTAGGCAGCTCGCTTGTGGGGGGAGGTCCTTCTTCTCTCCTTCTTCGTAGCAATAAAGCATAATAAAAAGATGAAAACAAGGCTTTGTGGGTTTAAAAATGATCTCCTTGTAAGAGGTTCTCGTAGTAACATAAACTATCAAATGGCAACTGGGGAGGTTTGTGGAAATCTTCAAATCCCAAAGTGAAATTGAGGGGATAAATTTCCAAGTCCAGTAAGCTCAGCCTCCCAAGGCTTCTATAAGCCACTATGGCAGGTACAATGAGAGGAACACTGGTCCTTTTGTGTGTTTCAAATTCCTGATCTTGCTGTATGAATTTTGATGCTGATTTTGCCTTCTAAATATTAATATTTCTCAGTCCTGCCTCCTCTTTTCCTCGTTATGGCCATTTGTCTAGCTCATGCTCTTTCCATCTCTGGCTTGGAAGGATGACCAGCCCTCTAGATGTTCCCCACAACCTCGTGACAACCCCTCCAATCCATGTTCTACAATGCTGACAGCACCCTGCCCAAGTCCCCACCCAGTGTCCTTCACATACAGGAAGGACAAGGAGCAAGTTTCTTATGGTGTGAGGTACCCCACACTGAGTTCCCTCAGCCTCCACCTTCCAACACCCCGATGAATCCTTGGTGTTCTAGTGAATCTGCACAGCTCTTTCCACTGCCCCCACACAGCATTCAGATGCTCAGCTCTTCCCCCTGTGTAGCACTCCTCCCTTCCTGTGGCTTGTTTCTAACCCTTTGCCTATTCATCCCTCCTTCCCATGTGGTCCCACAGTTCTCTGCTCCTGCTACCTGGGGATACTTCCACAGGCATCCTCACTGTTTCCAGGTCGTCCTTCCTTCCTAGACAGTGTCTTGTGGTCTTTGCCATCCTGCTTCAGTTCTTGGCCTCTACTTATCAACTCATGAATCTGTATGAATGCAGATCTGTGTTCTATAAACCACCCACCTAACAATTAATTCCATAGCATCACTAGTATTGCTGTCATTTCATGTTTGGTGTGTTTATGCCATCACACCAAATATGTGTGTATTAGAAATGTTTCTTAAAGACTTGAACCTCAGAATTCTCCTCAGTACAGTGCCTGGTGATCATTAACAATAACTATTTATTCCTCCTAAAGTATAGAGTGCAGTGGTCACACGTACATGTTCAGTTATCTGCCTGGCTTCAAGTCTTAGCACTGCTATTTATTAGCTAGATGATTGTGAGAGTCACTCAACCACTGTTTGCCTCAATTTTCTTTTCTGTAAAATGGGGACAATTATATTATCAGTTTTAGAGGGTTGCTAAGGCAAAGTGAGCAACATTATTTCAGTGTGTTTATTGGTGCAAAAATACCCTGGGAAAGTCCTGCCTCTCAGTCTTTCAAGTCTTCCAAGTCTAGCAGCCCAGCCTTCTCCTTTACCCAACATCTTTTACATTTAATTTGATCTTCAGAGTTCTCCTTAAGTATCCTTTAGTAACCTCTTCTGCTTCCATCCCCTGCCTAGTTCCTCTGAAATTGCAGAACCTTTGCCCAGGCATTTTCATCAACCCTGTAGGTGGGCTGCATTCCTCCCTTAGAGCAGCCTCCAGGCTCTTCTTCCTCCTTTGGCAACTCAACCACCCTCCCTGGTCACAAGCAATGGTGTGGGATGGCAGGACATAGATTTCCAAGCCCAGGATAAGACCATGATTCAGTGTGTATATATGGATTTGTCCTACATGGATTGCTGGGCTAGTCCCAGAGGGAAGTAGCGTGTCCTCAAATTTCAATTCATGACCCATCTCTATCAATGGTTAGTTGAGTGATCCATTAGTCAAATAATTTCTCTGGAATAGTTGATACCTACTTCATGGGTGTCAAGAACCAAGCTAATGTTAGTAAAGTATTTACTTTTGAGGGCAGGGAATCCCAAAACATCAAGGAAAGAAAAATGTTAAACAAGAACTGCATTTAGCATTAAAAGCTTGGAAGTTCGAATGATGCCTAGTTACCTTTGTCAACACGAAGCATACACTATGTAACTGGAAAACTTAGAAGTAATAACTTTTAGTTTGTTATTTCACATGTTAAGAGGCTGGGGAGGAAAACAGCACTTTGCTCCAGCTTCCCACTTACCTCTGCAAAAACAAAGGGTGCATCAAATTGGAAGCAGACGTGGCCGTGCTTGATAGCTTGAACCGAGGCAGGGCCACACCGAAACATGCCTGCATCACACAGAGGAAGGGTGGCGTGAGTTTGTCATCTCCAATTCTGTCCAGATACTGCAAGATTCATGGCACTGAGGGTGACTCTATAGAAACCAGTGTTCCCAACTTCATTGCTGACTTAGTCCAAATGCTTTCCAAGGCTCAAGAGGGTTTTGCTGGCCATGCCTCCTCAAGCCAAAAATTGAAGCCGTGGAAATAAATACAGCCATGGAAATAAATACAAAGCAACACTATTCCTGCATCTGCGCTGCCACCTATAGACACATACGTTCCTGCCAAGCGGGTGTCTTACACAAGTATTTATCTCTTCTTCAGGTGGTATCTGAAATGTTGGAAATGTTGACGTGTCCTCTGTGGTTGTGTTGCTGTTGCTGTTTGTTTGGCTTTTTGTCTTTTGTTTTTGGATATTATGAACATATGTCAAGTTTAACAGGAGAATTTGGACATTACCTATGCATTTTGACCATGACCACCATGCATTTAGGAAGTCAGAAGTCCCATGTTAGTCTTCTAAAATATTTCAAATTTTAACCACCTATCCATGGTTAATAAGAGATTAGCTGCCATTAGTCCCCTCCAAAGTGTTCCCATAATATACATACCAGAACACCAGAAAGTGCTAAACTTTCTTCCTTAAAACCTGGGATTATAGTATGGTTCTATATTATATGAGTATGCACTGAATGTTTATGCATATGTCTGTGTGTACCCATCAATATATCAACACCTGAGGAAATAAACATAATATCCACAGTCTACTGATTCTTTATATTATCAGATTAAAGAGAGATGGAGGCTTATGATGGGATTTTATAAAAGTCTGGAGAAGGTCAGAGCTGCAGCTGTTTAGCATAGTTGGCAAGTTAGAAGACGAATACCCACATACTCCAGCTTTGGAGGAAATCACACGACATAAAAGGAGGCCAGGTTCTGGAAAAACAACAATTTAAAGGATGATCTATAATTATGTTTCGAGTTCTCGATTTTCTCTACTGCCTTATATCTTGTCAGTGCATACCATGAAGGGCTGAAGTATATTTTATAGCCTAGTAAAAATGCTTACAGATATTTTCTCTCCTGTCTTCAAAACTGCTTAGCAAAGCAAGAATGGACGAATTATGTTGTTCTATATTCTTTTTCTAAAATTTGTAAAATAATCAGGGGAAAGCTGACTATTGAAATGAAATTAACCTGATTGGAAGGTAGCTAACACTGTGCATGTGCCCAGGAAGCACGCTTCAGATGTCGGCTCCCAACAGGCATGTTTCCCGCACATCAAATGCAAGCAAAAGGCAAAATAAAGATCAGCAATGAAGCAATTTCCCTGAGGGAGGAGACGGTTTTACCATCGCTATTTTCCTGGGGGGTGCTGTCCACAACCTGCCAGCCTCCAAATCCAACAGGAAGGTCAGGTCTTGTCATCCATGCTTCATTCCAGCAATGGTAGTTCCTTAGAAACACAAACCCAGAGAGGTTAAACTTCCCTTCACAACCAATGTGCCGAGAGATCAAGAAGTGATGCCAAATCCTGTGCATATGCCATCTACAGATAATTGGAATTGTTAAGCCAAATCTGGGGGTTCCTGGAAATATTCTGGGGGTCTAGACTTGAGTTATCTGGGCAGATTCATTCTTGTTGGTATCTCTGGGGGCACTCACATGGCTTGATGTCTCTCTCCCCCTGCTAAGAGCAGCTTCAAGGCCACCCAAAGATATTTGAATCAATGCATTAAACAATTTTAATCTTAACCATTCTCTGCTGACTAATGAAACAGAAATTACTATATACTGAAGGGGTAGGGAAGAAAAGTTAACCAAAACTGAAATATTTATTTTGAACTTTTTAATACAATTCACATTTAGAAAAAGCATTTTCCTTTGTGGCAATTAAGCAATAAATACTTGTGTTTATGGTCTTAGACCACTGCCATAGAAACTATCACAATTATCACTGATTATAATTTTCTATAATTTTCATCTTGTGTCCAACAAGAAGAATAGGTTGTCAGGGTGAATATTTCTACCCTTTAATAAAGGTGGGAAACTCAGGAGCTAAGGGCCATGGAAAACTTCTTAGAACTTTGAATATGACCCTGGAAGCAAGAGCATTGAATAAAATGTCATCATGAATTGTATTATTATGTCCTTGGAAAGACCTCAAATTATATGACAGTACAGAATCAAATGAGAGCACATTAACCCCTCAGCACTATAGAAAATGTTCATATAGTAATAAAGATTTAATAATGCAGTGAGGTAGTTACTGCAGTCTTTGTTTATGGCACTGATGAATTTCAGGTTCAACTACCATGGGTCCTTTCCCTAGATGCACTTCAATGTCAGTTGTTTGCCCATGCTCCCATCTTTCTCTGAGTGCAGCCCATTTCTGATTAGCTCAAGAGATATTAATCTTACTATGTACCCACCATGCACTAAACACCTTGCTAGGTGCTGTAGATTCAAAGATGATCGAAGTATAGATTCTTACCCATAAAGTCCCTCACAATCTAGGAGAAATTACAAACCTGTAAACCAATTATCAAAACTGTCGTAGGTTTGCTGTGAGACTTAAATAAGTTAATACATGTATTTGAAACAGGAACTAGCATGTGTTAAGTGCTCAAAATGGTAATGCTCAGACTTCAAAAAATAATTAATTTAAATGATCCATGGTTTATTTGGGGTGCCATGGAATCTCAGTGGAGCAAACTGTCAGGGTATTTGGGAAATGGTATTTGAGCTGAGGCTCAAAAGATAAATGGGAGTTTAGGAGGTCAACAAAAGGAGGAAGAACAAAGTTGCGGTGGCATGAAATAGCCACCATGGTGTGTTTTGGGAACTGTCTGCTGTGTGTTGTGGCTGAAGCATAGCACATTTGAATATTCAGGTGCATAGGAAGAGAACAGTGATGGCAGGCAATGCATAGAACCAACAAATACACATAACACTTCCTTAGTGCCAAGTGCTGTTCAAAAATCCTCATGCATGTTAACATATCTCATGTCCTAGTACCCTGTAATAGCAGTCTATTCTTTGAAGATACACTAAAGGCTTTGGAAATTGTAGCTGCAGAAATTCTAATAGTCTATACAAATCTGGATATAATGATTTATGTTCTTCATTGCCAAGGCACAGAAGAGGAGAAAATTCTCTATCTAACTCCAGAGCAAGAAAAGGATAAATCTCATTCCACAGCCAAAGAGACAAGACAGGAACGTGAGCTTATTGAGAGCATGCCCCTGTTGGAATGGTTTGCTAACAACTATAAAAAATTTGGAGCTAACATTGGAAATTGTCACAGATAAATCCCAAGAAGGGTCTTAGTTTGTGAAGGTATTTGATGGAATTGGAGGTATCCTGCCTTATGAGTAGATTTCCAAGGAATGGAATACCAAGGAGGAGACGATGAATTTTTTGACCTTGATGACTGCTAGGTAATCGACAGGAGTCCGGCAAAATGGGCCTCACCCGCCAGCATCCAACCCAAGGAGCATACCCATGGTGGAATCCAAACAGATCCCTGCCTTACAATTGGCACATTTCCTAAACCGAATCCATAAGCATTGGATGCTGAAAAGAAAACCGAAACAAAACCAGACCCAACCCTACATTTCCATTTGTCATGGTGTTGGTGCAGCAGTCTCAGTAGAGTAAAGTGTCTGGGTATTTGGGAAGCGATATTTGAGGTGAGGCTCAAAAGATCAATGGGAGTTTAGGACCAAGTTCCTAAATGCCACTTTGGACTAATTTTAATAAAGAATCCCAGTTTTTACTTGGACTTGATGGTGAAATTGGTTGCTCTTGTACTTTATGAAAAACAAAATGATTTTTTTAACCTTCATACATGGAAGCAAAAATACTTTAACTGCTGTAAACCTTTAAAAGTTAATAGAAATGAGATCATACTGGTTTGTTTCTTATTTTGATTGGAGAGAAATTAAATTCCTGCATTTTGCAGTGACCCATTTACATGGCATTCTCAGCTTGGACTGCATAAGAAGAAATACATGTGGTCAAATGTTGGAACCATTTCTCTCTTGGTCTCTGTTTAATGTTAAAAGGGTGAGCTAAGAGGAGGCAATTTCAACTTCACTCCCTCATGCTACCCACCCCACGCCCCAGACTGGCAGTTTAAAGGATGCAAATTGCATTGCAAAATCAAACTGATTCATGGAGCATTTGGGCCGGTATACTGTTTACTTCCATCTGTTTGCAGACACATGTGTACCCAGTGTTTGGGAACCCTCTGTATCAATGTTCTGACAAAGGTCCCTATAACTTTAACCCACTGGAAACCAGTTTGGGATGGATATGATGGGGCTTCTGTGCTCTTGCTGAGATCGGGAGAAATAAAACATGCAATTTAAGTGGAAGTGAAGAAATTTAAAGAGTTTATTTTGAGAAATTTAAAGGTTTTATTTTGCTTGGGTCAATCCTTGTTAAAAGGGAGGTAGACATGTTTTCCTTGTGTTGGATGGCATGAGATCATGTGAATGTTTTGATTTATTAAAACGAACTGCAAGGTTTTTCACAGGAACAACAGACGTGTATGACTGCCTGTAATTATAAACTGCTGACTGCCTGGTGGGGTTGGAGCATCTGTTTCAAATGTGGGACTTACAAGAACCTCCCACATGAGAAATGAGGGGTGGGTGGGAAGAGGTGGGACACACCTTCCGGCACCATGGATTTAAGACCATGTTGGACCCAAAAGTTGGCCTGAAACCCTGAAACTTATGCTTCACAGCTGGCCTATAAGTCAGACTTGAACCCAGCTGACATGCAAGGTCATGGCATGCCCATGGTGGTGACAGTGAACAAAGTGTATAGTAATGTGCCCAGTGGTAGCAATGGAAGAAAGCATACCAACTGGACTCGGAAGTACCAAAGCTTTTAAAAGTCAATTGGTATCACCTCCACACTGACTAGGGCGGTGGGGTGCGTTTGGTTTTCAAAGTGATTACTTATAACACTTTAGTGCCTGACTGCAGTTCTTTACTGACTTGATTCTGTCACTTGTAGCTTTATTGGTCTGAACCAGCTCCTTGTTCCCAGGTTACAGGCCTGCCTATTGTTCCAATAATCTTATTTCACTTGAATGAAGGGAATATGTCTTAAATGTAAAGTTTCTGGTTCTCACACTGTACTCTGAGGTCCAAATACCATCTGTCAATGTGTAACCTGATGCCTCAACCCCCAGTGAGAAGAGTCGATTCTTTGGTGTTTACCAATGTGGGACACTTCACCAGCACAGGCTTTTTTGCTTTGGGCTCTACTATTTGTTTGCAGAACACCCAAGAGCAAGCAAACATGTTCTCTTCACATCAGTACCTTAGGGTTTTGCCGCTGTAAATTAGTCTGATGTGATATGACAAGACCAGAGAAATTGGATATAAATTTACATTTTTGAACATGCTTGCTGTTTCACATGATACTTTTAAGGTATATAGCTCCTTTTGTGGTTTTTATTTTTACTATTTAAGTTTGGAAATGGTGCCAAATTTTTGTATTTCTTTAATCAATGTATTCTCTTCAGTGATCTATATTGCAGTATATACTGAGGTGTGTATCCAATATATTAATATTTATTACACTTACACATACAAATGCAAATAAGAGGGGGTGAAAACCATAGCCTTTGCAATCTCTATAGCCTCTACAGACAGATTCGAAACAGCAAAATCTTGGTGTTGTGATGTACAGAAATGGAGAAGAGTATTAAACCATATTTAAGAAAAGACAAAACCATTCTATTATAATTATTCCCAGTTTACAGGGGAGGAAGTTGAAAGCCGGGAAGGTTAAGAACCTTGCTGAGGTCACACAGCTAGTTAGTGATAGAGCTCTGAAATCCATGCTCTTCAACACTGAGCTATGATACAGGTGAGGAGAAGTTTGTGAACTCCTTTGATGTCAAATTAAACATTTGGGCTTTATTCTTAGGCAGTAAAAAGCCATTGGAATAATTTAAGAAGAAGAGGTAAACTTGTAAATCTCTGTTCATGAAGATGGATGGAGAGACAAGGCTGGAGGTTCAACTACGTCCTCCCCTGCTGCCCCCCACCCCTGAAGAACTGCAATAGTCTGCAGTGGAACAGAAAGGCATTCAGGTCGCCATCATCATGAAGAGGGAGAGGAGCTATTGGGAGGTACAACCCACAGGTTTAGGGAGCTATGAGGGACTTGGGTGAGTTGGGGAAGACTTTTGCCTCTCCAAGGAGTATGATGGTTTTGTTTACCAAGACGGTGAATAATAAAGGAAGAAAAGAAAGTGTGTGTTGAGGCTGGTGGTGATGGGTGGGTGATCAGCCCAGCTCTGGACAGGAAGAGCTTGAGTGCCTGTGAGAAATCCAGGAGGTGAGGTCTAAGAGGCATTTTTGGCTACACTTGTGATGCTCTGGATTGGATGAAGAGGAGGAGGAGGTTGCGGGAGGATTGGTGGATGGCGGAGGAAGGTTGGGCAAAACCAGCTGACGAATGAATGAGGAAGGGAGAAAGAGGTAGGTTCTTCCTTAAGAGTGACCTAGAGGCTGGGCACAGTGGCTCACACCAGTAATTCCAGCATTTTAGGAGGCCGAGGCAGGAGAATTGCTGGAGCCCAGGAATTTATGACCATCCTGGGAAACATGGTGAAACCCCGTCTCAACTAACGATACAAAAGTTGGTTGATCTGTAGTCTCAGCCACTTGAGGGGCTGAGGTGGAAGGATAACTTAAGCCTGGGAGGTCAAGGCTGCAGTGAGCCATGATTGCACCACGGCACTCCAGCCTGGAAGCCAGAGTGAGACCCTGTCTAAAAAAGGAAAAAAAAGTGATCTAGGTTGTAAGAGAGAATAAAAGATAGGGCAGTGGCTAGGATGTAGTTCAATGCATGGAAGGCTGTTTTGATTATTTTTAAATTAGAAGAGACTGAGGCATGTTCATGGAAGAAGAACTGGTAGAGAGGGTAGGAGTAAAAGGGAACTCAAATATCAAGGATGCAAAGCCGGGCGTGGTGGCTCACACCAGTAATCCCAGCACTTTGGGAGGCCGAGGCGGGCAGATCACGAGGTCAAGAGATCGAGACCATCCTGCACAACATGGTGAAACCCCGTCTCTACTTAAATACAAAAAATTAGCCAGCCATGGTGGCAAGCGCCTGTAGTCCCAGCTACTTGGGAGGCTGAGGCAGGAGAATTGCTTGAACCCAGGAGGCGGAAATTGCAGTGAGCCGAGATCGTGCCACTGCACTC
This sequence comes from Sapajus apella, assembly GCF_009761245.1. Taxonomy (NCBI): domain Eukaryota; kingdom Metazoa; phylum Chordata; class Mammalia; order Primates; family Cebidae; genus Sapajus; species Sapajus apella. The sequence continues at coordinate 5,242,822 of NW_022437010.1, read as the reverse complement.
CAGCCTGGCGCCTGGTGACAGAGCGAGACTCTTGTCTCAAAAACAAAAAGGATGCAAGAGGATGAGGCTGAGAGCAACACCCTAGACAGAGGTAGGAAGCAAGGAAGGTTCTGCAGGAAGAGAAGGGTACAGATGTGGATCAGGGTGAAGATGTGGAGGTCTCGGAGCAGGAACATGGGATCAGTTCCCACCTGAAAGCTTCCATCTTTGCTTAAAAGCTGGAAGGAAGGTCACTGCGCATGATAGGCAATGACTGCTAGCCTCTCTTCAGAACAGCGAAAGCCGCCCCATCAGGCAGAGGGACCCAGGGAAAAACAGCAATAAAACATTTGCAACCCTGGATCCTGTCCTGCTTCCTATACAACCTGAGGTGTTTAGTGACCCTGGCTTTCACTGCTATACCACCACCCTAGATTAACAGGCTCCAGAATAGCCTTATTTAAATTCAAATCTCCTTGGCAAGGTTAGCCTGGAACAAGATAAATATGCTTTGCACTTCAGATCTCAAGTAAAGACTTTTCTTTGAGGATAATATTTCTTTTCAAATGACCAGGATCTGGGGAAAAGTTTCTTTTCTCTCACCCTGACATCCAATTAGATACATGTGATCTCTCCTAGTTTCACTCATGGCTGAGATGTTATCTGTGTATTTAGGGTGGGATCGTTTCATAACTATCAGGAACTTGCAGGCAGTGGGCGAGGTGGGGAGGAAGCAAATGCTCCCAGTGGGGCTGGGCCTCCATCAATAGGTGGAAAGCTAATGGCGGTGGCTCAGCTCCTAGACAAGCCATGAGCAGAGCGAGAGGGCGCTACCCTCCACAGCCTTAGGGATCTCTTTCACCATGCAATCATCTCTACTCAGGAATGGCCAGGGGAATTGTGTCCTCAGTCACTCATGCCTCTAGAGTTTCCATTTGGCTGACATTACACAATTCTATTTACGCATGCTCAGTTTTATACCCCAAGTTCCTCTATGAACAGGGCTCATGTTTACAGACATTTCTTGTTTTTCTTTCTTTTTTTTTTTTTTTTGTTGAGACAGGATCTCATTATATTGCCCAGGCTGGTCTTGAACTCCTGGCCTCAAGTCATCCTCCTGCCCCAGTCTTCCAAAGTGTTGGGATTACAGGCATGAGCATTGTACAAATATATTTAGCATTTGTGATGCAATTCACACATGTCAGAGGATCCAAATTTTGATATACAGTGGTGTCATTTCCCTTTGGGTAGGAAAGCTTCCTTTAGCATGTCTTTAATTTTTTTAAATGGACACATAGTAATTGTATATATTATGGGGTACAAAGTGATGATTTCATATATATATGCGTGTGTGTGTGTATAAATATATATAATCATCAAATCACATTGTGGGGTAATTAAATTAAGCTAATACCATATCATCTACCTCCCATATTTATTTTTGTGGTGAGAACATTTGAAATTTACTCTCCTGGCAAGTTTGAAATACCACAGTACATTATAATTAACTATAGACAGTATGTTGTATATTTTATCTCAAACACATATTCCTTCTGTACAGACCTTTCCTAATTTCTTCTGCTGACTCTTCAGGTTGGAAAATATCCACTGATTCCTGAAATGCTACTTTTTATTCTAAAGCTTATTTGTCTAGGTCCGTGATCGTTTTTCCCTCTTCACCTAGCAATCTCATCATGCATTTGTAGACGGCATGAAACCACTTTGGGGGCTCCGTTTGCCTCATTCTTCTCCACATCTCCAGCACTAGAGCAGGTCCCCGCCATGAGGAGGTGCTCAACAAGTGTTGGCTAAATAAATCGTGAGGACATCTAGCAAGGAAGGTCTTATTAAACCTTTGCTTATTTGTTCCTTTTTAAGATTCATGCTTTTCTATTTTCTCAGAGTCTTCATTTGAAACTTGAGTTCTCATTATACAGTCAAAATGTACGGGATCCTTTAAAGTAAAAAATTCTAAATCTCTAAAGTGATCTAGTGTTCTTATTGCCTCTTTCTATATAGAAGTAGTATAGAAATTAAAATAAAGGCCTCATTTCATTGAGAGTTGTTTAATCAAGATGAGAACAATCTTTTGGGAAGATAACGATGGAGATGACAAGTGAAGAATGCATCTCTGCTTTATGTTTCTTCCTGTGTGTTCTGTACAGTGATAGCTAGTAATTTTTAGAACTCCTCTCAAGGATGCTAATAATTCGGCAGTATTGGTACTAAGGACTCACAGAATCTTCACCAAAGACAGTGATTCACTAGACTAGCAGCACCCTCCCCTGCTGGGGGACCCTACATGGGACGTCATAGCATTGGTTTAGTTTATCTTGTGATTCAATATATCCATGTGCTTTGAATTTGTGCACAGAAAATAATCACACACACGCAAAGACAAGTGTGTTATGTAAGAATGTTCATCATAGTACAAGAAGGGGAAATTGGAAGCAGCCTAATTGTCCAATGTGTGAGCAAGTATTTTGAAACAGAATAGAATGCTACTCAGCCATAAAAATGCAGGTCTATATTAACCAGACAGGAAAGATGTCCATGGCATATTAGTGTTTCAAAATCATACAATGGAACGGAATTTTAAATGATGCCCACTATCCTTCCTTTTGTATTATTCCCTCCCCGAGTGTAGGTGAAATCTATAAACAGAATGGGATAGCATTCCTGTGGCTATGTTACTTTATGTGTCAAGGAGGATTTTGCAAATGTCATTAAGTTTACTAATCTGTTGACTTTGAGTTAATTAAAAGGCAGATTATCAGGTGGGTCTGACCATATCAGATGAGCCCTTTAAATCTGGGTCTAGAGGTCAGAGATGGAACAAGTCAGGGATTCAAAGCAGCACAGACACTCTCCTGCTGGCTTCAAAGAAGATAGAAGTGTGTATGAATTCTACAGCTGCAAGCAACTGAATTCTTCCAAGAACCTGAACGAATTTGGAAGAGGACTCTGAGATTAGATGGACAACTGTCCCAGCCAGCACTGATTGCAGTTATCTGAGACCCTGAGCAGAGAACCCAGTTAACCTGTGCTCAAACTCGTGACCCACAGAAACTGATGATACGTTATGTTGTTTTAAGCTGTTACGTTTGTGGTACTTAACTGTGCAGCAACAAAAACATGCATACAATATACAAAGAGACATATCACAAAAGGGTTAAGGAAATGTTACAAATTTTCTGAGTAGTTAGAAAGTAGATACTTCTTACTTTGGTATTTTTTTGCAACATTTAAAATATTGTATAATAAATAGGTATTAGGTTCCCTCCAAAACACCGAGGGCTATTTATTTATTTACTTATTTTTACCAAACACCAGTAGAGCACAGTAGTTCAAAATCTGCCTTGGTTCTGGCTAAGGTCATATCCAGAGGCATAGGAGCCCATGGACTAGTGAAGAGCTAGACAGAGAACACAGCTGAGACCAACATGGGCTTCAGGGTGCTATGTGTTTGAAGAAAATAAAGTGGTTAATTTAAACAAGGAGTCCTTTACTGCCGTTAACTTGGCTAACTGCTTAAACACTCCACAGAGTCATTTCATTTACAGTCTGCCCAGAAAGTTTCAGAGAAAAGTAGTACTTAAAAGGGAAGAAAGAGATATGTGCTTGTAATTTTGTTTGTGCAGCTTTATTAGGGCTCAGGGGAGAGCACAAACAAGATCAAGAGAAAGCCCCAGAGGAGATGTCTTGGACCAACTTCAAGTGTAAACCAAGTGTTTGAATTCTTTTGTAGCAAAAATGGCAGGGGGTGAAAGAAAGGCACTGTCTATCTTGGAAATCATCTGTGTATTTGTAGCAGGTGGGTGTAGCCCTTCTTCTCTGGTTCTGCTAATATATTCTGAATACAGGCAACAATATTGTTGACAATAATGACAGCATATCCTGGGATTATTAAACTCTGGCCATTTCAGGGGCAGTGGGGATAGGATGGGATTGGAGTTGTTGGAAAGAAGTGGGAATAATTTGGTGGACTCTGAGGCTTGTCTAACAAGTGGAAATGAAAGCCTGGGCTGAGAACAAAACTTGTCAGTTAGGAAATATAATGAAGGAAGACGACAGAAAGGAATCATTTAGAGGAAAGGAGGCATGCTGCAGGAATCTTTGATGGAGCTGGGAGCATGACGCTATTTCCGAATGCAGCTGTTGACTGTTTGAGGCTGTTGGAGTGCTGAAACCAGCAAGGGCATTTTTTGGATGTTCACTGACATCATGTCAAAGGCCAGCAGTCCAGTCAGATGGAGACCAGGCCAGTGCCCCTGTCCTCTCTGAGGCTGGGCTGCTTCAGTTCCCTCTGGTGGGGAGTTACCTGAAGAAGCCCTGGGCAGGCAGTCATGAATGGCCTCATTTGTATAGCAGTGCTATACTGGAGATAAATGGAGGGTGCCATGAGCATCCCAGCTCAGTAAAGGATGCTGTTATAGGAATCAATCGACCACCAAGAAAAAAGAAGAAATGAATGTGTTTATTCTTGCTTTTCCTATGAAGGCAAGGGATTTTACAAGTCTCACTGAGAAGTCCAGGTTTAAGTACAATCTGCCATAGCACAAGAGACCTTGATGGAGGGGGTTGCAATGGGGGTGCACTTGGAGAGGTGCTGTAACTCACACCATGAAACTATGAGGTGTATGTATAGTAGGCATGATAGTCAAAACCATTAATAAGTGCTCAGACACAGGCATGAACCAAATGGATGTTGCAACCAATTGGAAAGGACACCAACTCTAAATGAGGTTCTACAGGGCATCCTGGCTGAAGATCAGTCCAGATATCCCCTCTCACATACACACTGCAGGAGTACTGAATGAGTTTCCAGCCACAAAGTCTTCTGGGAGTGTGCCCTTCCTTAGTCCTAAGGGTACAGGCTTCCCACTCTCTTCCTAAGCTTCCAAGAACAGATTTCTTGGATATTTATCAAGAGAATTTTATAGTAGCTTTGTTAATAGCAATTTTTAGAATATTAGAGGCTGGTTATCCAGGTTTCTGTTTTTCCCTCCTTTCATTTTTCCCCATGGTGTGATTATGTGTTTTATTTTATTTTTCAGTGTAGTATCCCCAAATGGAACAGGAAGAGAATGAAACCAAATTTGGCAAAAATAAAACACAAATTACAAAACAAAACAACAACAACAAAAATTAAAGTAAGAAGTGTTCAGAAAGTAGATAGCACCCCGTCATATACACCACATTTGCCATCATCGGTTAGCAGAAAGCCCTCTCTGAGCACTGGTTGGTTCCCTCTGCTGGGTTCATTTTGAAAATGAAACCCTGCTCCATTTTACCACTCTGGTACAGCAAGCTAGGAATTAATGGCCTGACTGAAAATGAAGAAAACACTGAATTTTGCGAGAATTTGTTTGTATAACTCTAATGTATAAAAAAGTTTCTATCATAAATTCTGGACAAGTGTCTCCATAATTATTGAAGAAGCTTAAAAAAATTCTAACCCATAGGCCCAGTAAGTACCAAAGTTACTGTTTTGCATTATAAGCTATTTATGAATATGATATTCTACAGTTGATGGCTCTTATTTTTATAATGTGTTCCTAGAGGTATTATTAATTACATTACAAAAGGAATTAAATTACATTCAGTATTGCTTAGGTGGTGCATACTTTATTAGTTTCTAATTATTTGAAAACTAGTAACCTTCAGATGGTATATATGATGACTCTTTTAGGCAAAAATTATGATGAACCAGAGCATGACTCCATTGTGATTTGGAGTGTTTTCTACATGGTTTATTAAATGGGTCCCACTTTTTCCCCCCTTTCTGCCTAATTTCCCTAGAAGTAATTACAATGATCTCTGATGTTGTACCCCCAAACTCCCGTTTGTTTACTCTCAAGTAAGACTTGAGTGGAATGAGGGCTTTAGGCACTCTTTGGAGACATTCCAGCAGCAGGAATGGATGAGTGCCTGAGAGAAATGGGAGGAGAATCTAAGGCAGTGATTCCTAACCTTCAAAGAGCAATGCCCCCGTCTCTTTTTGAGCAAATATTTTTAACATCCCTTCATTATGCTGAAACAAAATCCATAGATGGCTTTCTACATACATAGTTTCTAAAAGATCAGTATCATGTCCTATGATGTATGGAAGAAATGGAGAAATAAAAGGATATACGTGCGATAATATGTGTTTCAGTAGATACACATCAGGAAGACTATACTAGATGCCAAAAATATTCTTACAAAATGTAAAGCACCTGAAGGTATGGTAGGCCTCCATTTGGAAGCACTTGTGTAGTGGTTAAGAGTGGGCTGTGGGAAACATTTCCAGAATGGCAGAGTAAGGACCACTGGAAATCTGCTCCTCCATAGAGCAATGAGAACACTTGTAAATATGATCACAATCGACTTTTCCAGAACTCTGGAAGTGAAGCATCGACTTGCAACAATCTAAGGGGCATTTATTCAAGAAAAAAAAAAAAAAAACAGATAAATCTCAGTAAGAAGAGTGACTTTGTGAAGTTTTAATTTGCCTTGTTCTCACCCCTCTTCCACAGCAGTCTTAAAAACCAGTAGCCTCAGTAGCTTTACAGACTTGCAGCCTAGAAACCAATGAAGCAGAGAAAATGAATACTCCAAAAGCTCTTCCCCCTTCCCCCCAAATTGCCACTGTTTAACTTGCCTGGTGGCTCTCTAAAAAACTCCATTCTCAGGGCTTGTTTTTATTTTATCTGATTCACAGCTCATTCTGAATCAGCCCTATTCCTATGATGCATAAAAATAAAAGGGCCAGACACGGTGGCTCCTTCCTGTAATGTCAGCACTTTGGGAGGCTGACTCGGATGGATCACAAGGTCAGGAGATCGAGACCATTCTAGCTAACACGGTGAAACCCTATCTCTACTAAAAATACAAAAAATTAGCCAGGCATGGTGGCATGTGCCGGTAGTCCCAGCTACTTAGGAGGCTGAGGCAGGAGAACCACTTGAACCCGGGAGGCAGAGGTTGTAGTGAGCTGAGATTGTGCCACTGTACTCCAGCCTGGAGACAGAGTAAGACTCCCTCTCAAAATAAATAAATAAATAAGTAAATAAATAAATAGAAGCCAGTGTTTAACATCACAATGTCTGAAGGGGCAATACCATTTGAGACTAAAAAAAGGGCTACCCAAAATACTTAGAAAGAAAAACCAGGGAATAAGATGTCCATAGGAGGCTTGGAAAAACTCTGACATAGATGACCACAAACATGTGCAGGGCTGTGAGCATGCCCAAAACAAAAGCCGCAGGAAGGTCCTAATCTCTCATCTCTGGTTGATCTTGAGGCTCTGTCCACACAGGAAGTGAAGGCTAAAGAAGAATTGTAAACTGCCTGCTCAAGAATTAAAGACTTTCCCCAACAAACACACAAAGCTACTTGGCTAAAGCTGGGAAGTTTTGGGCTCAAGGTGCTTAAGGAAATCTCTGTTCAATTGTTATATGACCCCTGAGCTAACTCAGCTCACTTCAGTGGCCATATATCACAAGGAAAATGAACTTTACAGAATTAGTCCAAGAAGGTCACTGAATAAACCACCACCACCACCAGCAGCAGTAGTAACAACAACAGCAAACATCAACAATAGATGCTAGAGAACAGGAAATCTGATTTTAAGAGTTGCCACATTATACTGTTTTAAATGTCCAGTTTTCAACAAAAACCACAAGACACAGAAAGAAACAGAAAAGTATAGCCCATACAGAGAAAAAAAGCAGCCAAGAGAAGTTGTTATTAAGAAAGCAAAGATACTAGACTTACAAGAAAAAAGATCTTAAATTAGTCATTATAAATATGTTTAAAGAACTGAAGGGAAACCATGAGAATTATGTCTCATCAAACAGAGTATATGATGAAAACACAGATATCACGAAAAGGAGCTAAATAGAAAATCTGGCACTGAAAAGTACAAGAACCAAAATGCAAAATTCACTAGTTTCAACAGTAGACTTAAGCAGGCAGAAAGAAGAATCAATGAACTTGAAGCTAGGCGAATTGTAATCATCCAATTTGAAAAACGGAAGAAAACAAAAACAACCAAAACCCCGGAAAAAGGTGAGATGTTTCTGATGCAGTTGATGAAGTATATTAACATTTTCCTAATAGGAGCCCCAGAAGAAGAGGAAAGAGAGCAAGCAGCAGAAAGAATAGTTGAAGAAACAATAGCCAAACATTTCCCAAATTCAATAAAAGATATTATTATATACATTGAAAAAGTTCAAAAACGCCAAGTAGGATAAACTTGAAGATAGCTACACTTGGACACATCATATCCAAACTGTCAAAAGCTGAAGACAAATAGAGAATCTCTTTTTTGCTTTTTATCTTTTTCAAATCTCACACCTGTGTGAGACAAAAAATCTCTAAGACAGCAAGAAAAAAATGGTTAACCATGTGCAAGAGATCATCAGCAAGGTGATTTAAGTTTTCTCTCTTATTAGCTCTCTTATTTTTTCTCTCTTCTCCATTTCTATTTATACTTCATACATATATAAAAAATTAACTCAAAATGAATCCCAGACCTATATGTAAGATCTAAGACTGTAAAACTCTTAGAACAAAACAGAGAAACAAATCTTAGTGACCTTGGTTCAGGTTATGATTTCTTAGATATAACACCAAATGTATAAGCAACCAAATAAATAATAGAAAAGTTGAATTTTATAAAAATTAATGTCTTTAGTGCTTCAAAGGACACCATTAAGAAAATGAAAAGAGAGCCCAAAGATGATAGAAAAATATTTACAAATCACAGATATGATAGAGAGTTTGTATGCAGAACATGTAAAGAATAATCACAACTCAACAATACAAAAGCAGGTCAATTTAAAAGTAGAACAAAAATTTGAATAACCGTTTGCCAAAGAAGATACACAAATGGCCAAGAAAATCATAAAAAGATGTTCAAAGTCATTGGTCATTAGAGAAATGAAAATTAAACCTACAATAAAATACCACTTCCTACCCACTAGGATGACTATAATAATAATTTTAAAAAACAGAAAAGTTTTTGGCAAGAATATGAAGTTGGGACTTTTGTGTATTGCTTATGGGAATATAAAATGGAGTAGCTACTTTGGAAGACAGTTTGGCAGTTCATCAAAAAAAAAAAAAAAACTTAAACATACAGTTATCACACAACCCAGAAATTCTACTCTAAATATATGCCCATGAGAAATAAAAACATATGTTCATATAAAAACTTTTACCTGAATGCTCATAACAACGTCATTCGGGAAAGCCAAAAGTGGATACAACCCAAATGTACAACTGATGAATGGATAAATAAAATCTGGTTTATCCATACAATGAAATATTGTTCATCAGTAAAAGGGAATGAAGTACTGACACATGCTACAACATGGATGAACCTTGAACATATCACACTAAGTGAAGGAAGCCGGACACAAAAGGTCACATATTACATGATTCCATTTATAGGAAATGATCAGAACAGGCAAATCCATAGAGAGAGAAAGTAGATTAGTGGTTGCCAGAGTTGTAAAAATGGGGAGTGACTGCTAATGGGTATGGCAGAGAAGAGAGAAAATGTTTGGGAATCTGATGATAATGATGGTTGCACAAGACCACAAATATACTGAAAATGGTCTAGTGCTGTGGCTCATGCCTGGGAGGCTGAGGCAGGAGAATCTCCTGAGGCCAGGAGTTCAAGACCAGCCTGGGCAACATAGCAAGCTCTTGTCTCTTACCAAAAAAAAGGCTCCTATGCACTTTGGGAGGCTGAGGTGGGAGAATCTCCTGAGGCCAGGAGTTCAAGAACAGTCTGGGCAACATAGAGAACTCTTGTCTCTTATCCCCCACCCCCAAAAAAAGAAATCAAACATTAACCAGCTATGGTAGTATGCGCCTGTAGTCCCAGCTGCTAGGGAAGCTAAGGTGGGAAGATTGTGTGAGCCTGAGAGGCCGAGACTGCAGAGTCATGATCTTGCCATTGCAATCCAGCTTGGGTGACAGACACGCTGTCTCAAAATAATAACAGTAATACATATATAAAAATATACTAAAAGTTACTGAATTATGTACTTTGAGAGTAAATTTTATAGTATGTGAATTATATCTTAATAAAGATGTTATTTATTGTTATTCATTTATTTTTGAGACCGAGTCTCATTCTGTTACCCAAGCTGGAGGAGGGCAGTGGTGTGATCTTGGCTCACTGCCACCTCTGCCTCCCATGTTCAAGTGATTCTCCTGCCTCAGCCTTCCAAGTAGATGGCATTACAGGCATGCACCACCACATCCAGCTATTTTCTTTTTTTCTTTTTTTTTTTTTGGTATTTTAAGTAGAGACAAGATATCACCATGTTGGCCAGGCTGGTCTCAAACTCCCGATCTCAAGTGATCCTCCCACACTAGCCTCCCAAAATGTTGGGATTCCAAATGTGAGCCACCATGCCTGGCCAATAAGAATGTTATTTTAAAAAGAGTGGGCTCTGGGGTCAGCCTCCTTGGGTTTGTAATTCATGTTCTGCCATTTATTGGCTGGGACCTTGATTAAGTTACTATGCCAATTACCTTAACATGCTGTTAAGAGGTTGAACTAAATTAATACATGTCAGCAGTTAAATCAGGACCCAATGCAAAAAAAAAAAAAAAAGTATTTTGTAAACATGAGTTACAAAATGCCTCCCTGAAGGTGGCAAATAACTTTTTTTCCCAACACTATTGTGTACCTTCAGTGTATATTCTCAGTCCTCTAATGATAAAGCTCATGGTCTAACTCCAGGTGATTTGCCTAAAACTAATTTTGAATGGCCAGAAATATGGTTAACAGGAAAATGTTTGAACATAAACATCTTCAATAACTGTCCACAACTGGCAACTGCAATGCATCATAGGATAATTTTACAAACCCTTAGCATCTTTAAGCAATGTGATCTATATTCAGAATTTTTCTTCTACACTATTTTATTTGGAATTCATTTTTAGATCATTGTGTTTTACAGACAGTGATTAAAATTGAAGATAATTTCACAATATAAAAGTCCAACTAGATGAGTGATAGAGAACATCTAAAATAATGTAAAGGAAGAACAGTCTCAATTTCAAAAATGCTCCTACAATGTATAAAACACTGTATGAGTACTGAGGACATAATGAGAATTAGGTTAGGGCAGTGCCCCAGGTGTGAAAGCTGGTTAATTTCTGCTGGAAAAATGTGCTTTGAAAAAGCTTTGTTTATAGATTAAGACCACCCATTGCTGTATGGAGCTTTTACGCATTAAAATTTTTTTCCAACCAATTACGTTTATTCAGTGCTTGCTCTATGCCCTGCACACTGTTATTTGCTGACAAAACAAAAATATAATCGGTGAAACACTGCTCCCCCTGTGTGTGGGTGCATTCTGATGGGGAAAAGCCAAGAGGAGGACATGAACCCTCACCCAGAATCATCCAATCAGACCACACTGACTCCAGCAAAAGAACACAGGGAGGCATCTTCATTTAGAAGGAGTAAAGCCTTTCATTGAAAAATCATTCATGATCCTAATAAGTGCCACCATCTCTGTCTTTTAAAATTGTTTCCATTTTGACTGTGACCTTTGTATAAAGAGGCGATCAAGCTGAGCTCTTCTAAGGCGAGGCCAAACCATTGCTGTCCCCCTGCCCCTCTGAGTAGCCCTGACTCCCACCTCACTGAGCCCTCATATTTCTATTTGCTGTTTGGACTGCAGCTAAACATTGAGCAAGCATCTTCATTAAACTGTCCACAGTGATTCATAGCGTCTACCCCCAAGAGGTTACACATAATTCAGAACTCATCAGCACACTGGGGACAGGCGGCCGAAATTGCTCCTTCCGTGATCTACTACTTGGCATTTTCCCACTTGGGGTTTTATTTGCTACCCTGGGATCTAATGACTCTGGCCTGCTGTGCCCGCCTGAGGATCCTGAGTCCCCAGCTCTCTTCGGAACAGCTAAGGGGCCTGGACCATGGCCTCTGTTGGCATCAACAGTGGGACCGCCCTATGCAAAACTGCAGCCCCTCTGAGGTGAGGCTGTCTCTTGGAGGGGAACATCCATCATTCAGAGGACCTAAGGTGACAAATCAGGAAGTAGTCTGTCCTTGAGGGTCTGCATAAGGGGAGAAGGGTCACAGCAAGAGACAGAGCCAAACTTGTCACTTCTGGCCCTGGAGTGCGGCAAGCAGAATACACCTCTCACACACTCTTGAGCGCTTCCTCTGAGCCTCCCTACTGTCCGATTCCAGTTTTGGCAGGCTGGTATCTGGCTGAGTCATGGAGAAGAGGACACCCTGAGTCATTGAGACCTAACTGGACAAATTGATCACAAACTGTGGATCCTTGGGACCTGAGTGTTGAAGAGGAAATAGATGGTGAAGGACGAGAGGTCGTTCTCAGATCTCCTTTCCTTAGAGAGGAGAGGGGCCCCAGCCACACCAACCAGGAGCAGGGAAGACAGTTTGGGATGGGTGGGTTTGACCAGAGCCTGCAGAGGGAGGTAAGTGTGAGGCCAATGGCTCCTGAGACCCTTGCTAGGAAATCCATCAGGCCACATGTTGCCAGCCTACACTGTACTGACCTCACAGAGGTCAGCTGACGCCTAGCAAATCATTCCCACCCCCACCTCAGCCTCTGTTTCACCTCCGTGCCCCACCCTCACACTTCTAAACCAGCCCCATTGCTCAGGCAGCCCCCACTTCTTACCAGTGACCAATACTAACTGAATAAGCATCAGGCCTACCTCTATGGTAAGCACTCTCCCTGGATCACCTGATTTAATCGTGATAGCCACCCCATCCGGAAATGGTAACTACTAAGATTACTTTCATTCTACTGATGAGGAAACTGAAGCTCAGAGAGGTGAAGTCATTTTCTCAAAGCCACACAGCAGGTAGCTGCCCAAGCCAAAGCCTGACATAGGGATGTGGCTGTTGTGGTCATGCACTGGCTGACATGTCTGGAACAGCCTGCACCAGCCTCCTCAACCCAGGAGGGTCTCAGTCATACTTTTGTTTTCCTGGACCACCTATAACTTCCAAGTTTCATGGGTGTTTGCACTGGTGAGGTCAAGTTCTGCTTTTTCTTTAAAAATACCCCAAAGTAACAGAAATAGCACAGTCATCTTAGGACACTGGGCATCCCTCTTTTTCTGATAGCTTCGATGTACTTAGGTTGATGGCAACATATTGCCTCCAAGAAATTCCAGCTGTGTGACTAATAATGAAGGCAATAATAGCAGCTAACATTCATTAGGCACCTGTTATGCTCGGCTCTGTGCTGAGTGAAGCAGGGAATATTGTTCTCTCTGCTTTAGAGGATAAAAGAGGTACAGAGAGGTTGTGCCTTGCCCAAGGTCACACAGCTTGGGGAGTCGCAGAGCCAAGCCCTGGCCTTGGATCTCACTGAGCCCTTTAATCCCTGTGCTCCATGGTCCGGGCACATCCTGAGTTGTGCTGGCCTCAGCCCCGCAGTCAGTCAGAGCATTCGATCAGGCATCATTCATCGAAAACCTACTACAAGTCAGGCAAAGGGAGGGAATAGGAATCTTGGGCCATGGTCTACAGTGGAGGGTGGCTGAGGGCCCCAGGCCAGGAAGCACAGTCCCAGGGTGATAGGATATTTGAGTAAGGCACCAAAGGAGCAAATGGTGTAAGGGAAAGGGGAAGGAATTTGGAGCAGAAACCTGAAAGAGGACAGGGTTACCCAAAGCAAGATCTAGCAGCTTCATGATTTCGTATTGATTCTGTTTAGGGTCTGGGGGGTTATTTGTTGGAGTGCCCATGGGGATTTATTTGATGATGGGAGATATTTGAATCAAGGAACTGGGAAGGATAACTTTGGGCTGCATTTAGCTACTAAAGGCATTGTGTACGTGTGTGTACGTGTGTGTGTGTGTAAGGAAGAGATATGGAGAATGCCAAATAACTATCTTTTTGTCATTTTTAACAATCGCGATGAGTTTTGGGGGTGCCTATTTTGATCTGTTTTTGTTATCCCATGTACATGTAGGGCTGCTATATTGTAATGCTGCAGGCTTAAATAATTCTTTGCATTTCTGTTCAGTTTACAGAGACAAGGTTTTGTCTTACACGTACCCTTCAGCTTACTATGGTTCAGCTCATTCCCTTCCAATGAACTGTACTATTTTTAATTCATGGTAGCACTTTGCTACTCATTCAGCAATTTCCTTTTAACATTCCCCAATGAATGTTTGCCCCTACTGCTTCTACAACTGTGACCCATTCCTGTAACATGAGGAAGTTCAGGCACTTCTAACTTTTCATTTTGCTTAAAAAGAACTTATAACTTCCTACCATCCACATTTGGATGCTTTTATAATAGACGTTTTAGCTTTATTATTTGTGTGTGAGACTTATTTTGGGCTTGGAAATTCTACCTAGCTCATTGCCTGACCACAGAGGAAATTATGCCCAAATTTCCTCCCACACAGACCTTGATAAAAATTCTATTTAAACTTAGGATATTTGTTTCCTTTCTTTTTAGTGTATTGATTTGGACTTGGGGATCTCAAGGACAAATGGAATTTCTCTAGGATCGTAAGCTTCCTCTAGCCAGCTTGTGATAAAGCTGCTCAGAGCAGTGAGAGAACCCCACGGTTGGTATTTGGAAACAATTTCAACTTGACTCCCATTTCTATATCTCAATGAAAGGTGACAATATAATCAAGGAGAATCTCATCTTTACGTTCAAAAAGCAATCCTATTTTGATGAAGTTATTTAAAAGATTGTGGTTAAGGGTCAGAAGCACCAGATGTATGACCTTGAGCAAGCCTTTTTGGGCCTCAGCTTCCTCATCTGTAAATGGGGATATTAATAACATCCACCTGATAAAACTAGAAAGGATTGGATAAGATCATGCATACACAAAGACTAATGCATAGTAAGTGCTTAATAAATGTGAGCTATGTTACTCCTAGGGCACTGACCCAGAGAACGCTTGGCTCCAACACTTCTGCTATTAACTGTAATATTAATATATCGAGGTGGATAGGAACTAGTATAGACATATGCAGTAGCTAAAATCATGACCTTTTTTTGTTGCTTGCTATTATAAGGAATGATTGATTTTTATCACTAGGAAACCAAACTGTCTCTTCAGTAACATTTCTAATTCATTTGCTAAAACATTCTTTGGCAATCAGACTTTTCTGCCTATGCTATTGAAAGGTCCTCAGAATAGAACAGAAAGAAACATCAGATCGAGTCTATCTTGTGGTAAATGTGTAACATTACTATAATGTGATATCAGGCAATGTCACTGTCAATCACACTTACCACACGGAATCCTTGGTGAGGGTGGAATTCACGCTCCCATCTTCTTCCAGGAAGATGTCCATTTGCAAATTGGCATCATTATCGTGGGCCGAGAAATAATTGGTAATAACTCTTGCTGGTATTCCAAGACATCGTAAAACTACAGGAAAGGATAGGCCATAGCTAAACACATCACCAGCATTTAATAAACACAGAGTGATTAAACCTGCTCTCGTACGGGACTTTCTTCATGACCAACATGAAAAGCCCGTTGAACATGTCCTCAAATGTTCCATGCTGGAAAAGGGGGTGATGGAGAGAAGTCTTGCTGTGTGATCCTTCAGAACTGTAGCTGGCGTCAAATGAAGCCAGCTAGAGTAGAAACCCAACAGGATTCTAATTGTTTTGTTTCTAAGCATATGATCATCAATGTAGTATTATTTTAGTCTGGTGAATGGGACTATGCTCCTGAAAATACAATTTCACAAACCCACTAATAGGAAGTTAGGAATTTACAGAGCAGGTCCTTGATGGAGTTTGCTCACCTGGCCAGAATTTGCTCTTGTGACATGCATTGGAGGGTGACACTACACATTCATTTTAATTGTTAGGTAATAAATTACTTGGATACCTTTCTTGCCATATGTACCTATTGATTAAACTTAATCCAAATGCCCTCCCTGGCTCCCAGGACGCCAGACATCAGGGCTCATTGAAAATAATTCAGCTGACAATTTTAAGATTAATGACTTGGCTTGCCTTTTTATTTTCTCCTTCAGAATAGTTCAGCATTTTTAACCAAAGACTACCCACCTCCTTCAACAGAACAACCTTGGAAGTCCAAACTGGGGTCTGGTAGAGACTCAAGGGTCCCCCTCCTTAAAGGACTTGATCTTAATGCCCCAAACAGCAGGGGCAGCTGCCACGGGCCTCCCATTCCTGTCTTCCTCTGTTGATTTGCAGCCCTATTCACCCGGGGTCTTGCCAATAAAACGATTGCCACTTTCATTCTGTTCCTACTGAACATTAATTCACATTATCCAGAACACGTCTTGGTCAAGAGCCTGCCTTACTCATCATTTCAAGAAAGTGAGCCTTGACATTACGGCACCTGTTTCTCCCTCCCCATTTCCATCTTCAGGTTTACTCTCACTGTTTCCCCACAGTGTGTTTCTGCCTTTTTCTTAATTTACCACCAAAGTTTGCTTTCCAGCATAGATTGGATAACCTTTTTATGCCAAAGACATGAATGGAATTAAGGTGTTCACTATGTTTTTTTAAAGAGAATTTCACACTTGTTGCCCAGGCTGGAGAGCAATGGTGTGATCTCGGCTCACTGCAACTTCCATCTCAAGTGATTCTCCTGCTTCAGTCTCCTGAGTAGCTGGGATTACAGGTGCCAGCCACCACACCTGGCTAATTTTTTATTTTTATTTTTTAGTAGAGACAGGGTTTCACCATGTTGGTCAGGCTAGTCTCGAACTCTTGACTTCACATTATCCACCTGCCTCAGCCTCCCAATAGTGCTCAAGAATGATGTGGAGAAGAGAGGAAGAAATACAAAAGATAAAAGCTCAAGTAGGGATCTTGTCTTCGTGGAAGGCGAATTCAAAACTCATGCTGGGATTGCTGGCATGAGCCACTGCACCTGGCCAGCATTCACTATTTTATCTGACTGTGAGCATGAAGGAATTACACTGGACAGTGAAACTGTAGGCATGGGGAGGACTTGGGTCTTTTCTGTCTTCCTAAAATAATTTTACAAGAGTGGTTGTTGCCTCTGTTGGGCATCTTCTACCTAGTCTTGACTTAGGAGCCTTGAGGGAGGGGGACAAACTTCAACCTTTAACTTACTATGAAGTACAGGCGTCTGTCTGGAACTTCAGAGACCAGTGCTTCTAGAGGACTACACTTTTGATTTTTATTGCTCCCAAGAAATATATATTCCTTCTGCCCTGGGCTATATTAAAATGGCTAAGAAAATAGTCTTATCCCGTTTGATACTACGGGAAAACAAACAAACAAACAAAAATCTCAAGACTCTTTTTTTTTTACTTAGACTGTTGTGACTTTGAGGTAAAACAACTAGGTTTTGTAATCATTTTTTAAAATGGCTTCCCTCCAGCCTCCAGCCCCTCCCTTTGTTTTTGATTTAAAAAATGTTAACTAGGTAAAACATTCTTTATTAATGAGCAGGCAGAAAGGACACCCCAACTTGAGCTTAATGTTTCTCTAAGGCTGTAGAAATGTCTTGTGAATGAAAATCATTACCAATGATGAAGACATACTGAAACAAATGTATTTTTAAAAATATTCACTGAATTAATTGTGATATTGTTTGGATCTAGAGAGGCAAATGCCACTTTGAAAAATGATGCATGACACTGGAGAGAATAATTCTGTTCTCATACGCTTTCCTCTACAGATTGGATGTTGGATGGATTAAAAGCCAGAGGGGAAACTGGAGAGGGAAATACTGTTCATTATGTTCTGATCTCTAATTGCTCAGGAGCATTGAGACACGTGTAAAAATGAATACGAGACCACCTGCTATAATGCCTTCCATAACTGGGATAAAAATTTAGTGCATATGTTTATGAAATTCTCAATAATAAATATATACGCATATTTATACAGCTTCTCAGTAACAAATAAGCAGTATATATCTTTCCTTATTTATTATTTTAGTTTTTACTGTTTTAGTTTTTTAAAATGTGCTGGCTGAAAAGAAAACAGCATTTTCCCCTATATTCTTACTGTAACCCTCTATTTCTTCAGGAATTAAATGGTGGATTACACAGGAAATAGTCTATCATTCCTTCTAAAAAGATTCTGCAGTCAAAGAGAAACCATGAGCATATTTGGCCCACTACAATTTAATTATGCATTGCCTACATCCCAGAGTACTCACGCATGAATTCCATAGTGCCAACAGAGGCTGCTATGTCTGTCTTAGGTTATAGATAAAATGTCTTAAAGTGAAATTTCCTTGACATTAAAAAGAAATTACTCAATGGGATACTTACATGTGTTAAAGACACCAGCAAAAACCCAGCATTGGCCATATCGGACTGGATTCTCAGAGCTCCGGTATTCCAATAGAATGTCAACACTTCCAGTCCAGGCTGATGGGGGGACGCCATAGGCATAGACATTGTCCCAGGATCCAACGACGACACCTTCATCATCTTTGGCATTCACCTAAATGAGCCCATGAGAAGTGAGAAGGAAGAAAGTTCATTTAAGTTTGTCCACTCCAGACTACGCATGGCACAAGCTGTGGCTTCCAGTGCCTTCTATAAGTTCTGCCCAGTGAAAAGAGTTCCTCTTCTGTTCTACTTACCGTTATATTGTCAGGGAAAATGATGCAAAAAAACTAAGTGTACAAGAGGAGACCACATAACGAAGACTGCCTGTTTAATAGCATATTATTATAGCGAGGCAAAGTTGAACAGCAGATAGGAGGAGTTCTGACAGCTACCTGATTGGAAGAAGACATACATAGAACACTTGGCTTGGGCTAGAATAGTGCTCAAGAATGTGTGGAGAAGAGAGGAAGAAATACAAATGACAAAAGCTCAAGTAGGGCTCTTGTCTTCGTGGAAGGAGAATTCAAAACTCACAAATGAGAAATGAGTGGTCTAATGGATTTTGACTTTCATTTTGAGTGGTAGACTCTAATGAATTGAAAAGTTAACAGATTTCATGGAATTATTAAGAGTTAAGAAAATAGATTCCTATGGGACGCTTACAGAGGTTTTCTGTTTTTGTTTCTTTCTTTCTTTTTTTTTTTTTTTTTGAGATAAGATCTCAATCTGTCATGCAGGCTGGAATACAGTAGCATGATCATGGCTCACTGCAGCCTCGAACTCTCAGGCTCAAGCAATCCTCCCACTTCAGCCTCCAGAGTAACTAGGACTACAAGTGCATGCTCAACTAATTAAAAAAAAAAATTGTTTTTGTAGAGCTAGGGTCTCCCTATGTTGCCCAGGGTGGTCTTGAACTTTTGGGCTCAAGTGATTCTTTTGCCTTAGCCTCCCAAAGAGTTGAAATTACAGGTATGAGTCACCATGCCTGGCCCAGAGTTTTTTTTTTTTCTTTTGTAAAATTCACTTAAATATTCTCTTTATGATTGTTTAAACTGATTAGCTTTATAGTTTTGTTAGAAGGCATTTCTATTTCCATAAAGAGCCTGGGATATTATGGTTTATATATGGGAAGAGACTTAAGCAGAAAAAGACAATCTTGAATATCTGGAAAAAACTTACTACATCTTCAGACTACACGCATCTGGTAGCAGCAGACCTAAAGTGCGGGAGCAAAGCCCTTTGGTGTTTAGATGATAAAACAAAGGCCAAGAGGTAATAAAGCTGAGACATCTTGCCAGTTTTTTTCTGGGCACTGCTGAATCTACCTCTCTTGGTGTAACGTTGATCATGTTTAATTACAGTCAGAAGAGTCTAGGTAGGGAGACCAGAAGCTTTTCCCAAAACTAGTGCCGCTTCAACAGTGTTTACATTGACATTACAATGGTGTAGAGCCTTGCTACTTGAGGCATTCATGGATCAGCAGTATCAGCATTCCCTGGGAGCTAGTAAGAAATGCAGAATCTCAAGCCCCTCCCAGAACTCCTGAATAAGAATTTGCATTTTAACAAGATCACTGGGTGATTTGTGGGCACATTACTTTAGAAGCACAGGTCTGAGTTATAATGCAAAGACATTAGTAAGCAGTGTAAAACATTGAAGCATGTGTGTTTTGATTATGAAAATCATAGAAGAGACATTAAATCATGGTGAGCTTTTATGTGTTTGCTGCCTCACCAACTAACAGCTCAGCCTCGTCACCTGCCTAGACCCCTCTTTTTGGCTTGCTGTGTCTAGTTGTAGAGAAGTCTGTCTTCCCCACTGGTTTATCAGAACAAATAAAAAAAAAATTGAGAACAAATAAAAAAAATCCCTGTCTTTCTGAATTTAACCAAACATTAGCAAAGACTAGGTGTTCAGCAGTTGTTCAATAATCACTTGCATAGTCAACAAGCATACAGAAATTGTACATTTGAGTAAGAATAAGACCTTCTGGCTGGAGAGAGATGGATAAGAAATCAATCAAGTAGATGTAAAGATTACTGGTATTAAGACAGAAAAATATACAGGTAGAGTGACAACCTGAGGAAGGGAGTTATAAGTCAGGTTGAAGGCTGGGTGGTGGTGATGTTGGGGGGCCTAATAGAGGAGATGACATGCAAGCTGTCCAGAAAAGGTCATCTACATAGTGGAAATAGTTTTAATAAATGCTTAGTGTCATGAAACAATATGGCAGGTTCTGGGACCTGCCACAAGGACCTGCCACTCCGCATGGGTATTATGTAAGTAGGATGAAATAAAAAATACTAGAAGAAAACATTCAAGATGTGCAAGTATCTTTTACTACGAATGACAAGCCCTTCACCAAAATGTGAGATTCACTCTGGCATTGAGTGGCATTTCCCAAGGAGGGTCCTTCTGGGGAGTGTTGTCTAGAAGACAGCTATTCAATTTGGTTTAAACATGCTATTTTCCCCCTTTGACTCTGTATCCAGTCAGGTTAAAGTGAAGAAGAACTTTAGTAGCCACACAGTTAATTTGTTCAATGTAGGAAAAAAATGAACTCTTTGGGGGTCTCTAAAAGACCTTGTTCGACTAATTGCAAACTCATGCCTTTGATATACATTTTGACTTTAGCTTATAGATTCATGAAATGACTGGAGTGCAACAGGCTTTAGCCAAACATTCTGGCTATATTAAAGTTCAGTACTTCTCTTTGCAGTTGGAGTGATTGTTTAAAAATCTGTATCCATTATCAGGAAGATTGAAAAATGTGTTGGTAGGCTATGATGTGCGTTGGTATTTGTGGGTAGGTAGGTTTAGCTCTGAACTCACATTATCATTCTCTTATCACCGAGACACAAAATAGTCTCTGTGAATTTCAAAGGTAAAGGCTCCTAAACTGTGGTCCTGATAACTGATTTTCAAACAGATAGCCATTAATTAGAAGGGCTATTTATAGCATAGGGCTGAACTCAATCAGCTAAGGGGAAGAGTAAGGAAAAAAAAGGCTCTGTCCTCTACAGACCTTTCCATTGTTAATGCTGAGCTGTTTCACTGTAGCCAGATAAATCACACCTCTCATTTATTAGCATTTGGCCAAATTAGCTACTATTTTCTAATTAGAACATTGATTTCTGTGGGGCTCAGACCCTGAAAAAGATAAGTTTCTAGTGAAAGACGTAAAGGCTTAAAAATAATATTATTATTAACAACAAGATACGTTTGGGGGACACTTCAAGGATGCGTTTGTCCTTTTTCATGCCACAGCGGGCTGTTTCAACACCCTATCATGAACTCAGGGTTTGACCAGTGGCAGCATAAAGTGTCTTGGTCTTGGGTCACTGGTGGTCAAGTAAGCAATACAAGTCCAGGACCATGCACAGGAGGCATTATTCAACTTCGTTAAGGCTGCACTAAATTGCCCTCCCATAATACCTGCAAAATTGGAAAGAATTTTAAAAACCCTTGAAAGTCACTATCAGTGACCTCAGAGGCATAATATAATGCAATAAACTTCAAAACATGGTGCCAAGAAAAGATGAGGATTGTGGAGTGAAGCAGCAGGAAAGCAACATGGCTCAGCTCCTAACCCTAACCATCCTACTGGCTAGTCAACAAAAACCTGAGATGTCTAATTTATATTTCAAAATCTAGAAAGTGACAAATGGAATTAAAATGCCGATCTTTTTGGCTGGGCATGGTGGCTCACTTCTGTAATCCCCGTAATTTGGGAGGATGATGCGGGTGAATCACCTGAGGTTGCAAGTTTGAGACCAGCTTGGCCAACATGGTGAAACCCCATCTCTACTAAACATACAAAAACCAGCTGGGCCTGGTGGCACATGCCTGTAGTCCCAGCTACTCCGGTGGTGAGACAGGAGAATTGTTTGGACCCAGGAGGCAGAGGTTGTAGTGAGCTGAGATTGCACCACTGCACTGCACTCCAGCCTGGGCAACAGAGCAAGATCCTGACTCAAAAAAAAAAACAACAAAAAAAATCTGATCTTTTTATTGTTCTGAACAGAGTGGTGGAAACACCTGCTGTGGAGAAATGAGTGTAAAAGGGTCTGCATCTTAAAAGAGATAGAGATTCTGGGACACAATTGGGAAATAATACAAGCTGAGAGTATCCCCCAATGGAACTGAGGTATAGCTGTAGGTAGGCAAAGTGAGTTCTGGAATGACAGATTTAGCAAAATCCTAAGAGAAGGAGCAGAGCCTGAGTATGCTTATAAAGATTGTTCATCTCCTTAAACTGCATTCCTTACTCCAATCTCTTCTAGAGCATTGAAGGGTAGATAGAATGTGGTACATTAGCCTCAAATTGTATAGTTCAGAGGAGAGATCAAAGTAATCTTAGATTGAGAAAAGAGAATTTCATTTATTACAGCAAACATAACATCTAGAGACAAGAGTGATACAAATATGAGCATAAATAAAGGGAAAAGAAACTGCATGCAGAGGAAGAGACAGAGAGAGAGATATCATGAAAAAATATACATAGAAGAAAAGAAAACTAAGAAGCATAAGTCATTTCCTCACAACCTTTTAGATCCCAGACCAAAGGCAACAAATTGAAGACCAAATCATACCATTACAGAACTAATAGTAAATTATAAACAGCAAGAAACAGAATATATACTATTAAAAATTAATGACATAGAAAAAAACTTGAGATAATCAAATAAAATACTAATTAAAAAAAACAAAGTGACAAATTATTCAGAGAGATGCTAATAGTTCCATAGTTATGGAAAACAAAGATGATGCAACGTAAGGATAATTAGTGTCCTGAAAATAGAAAACCCAAGGATTTGGATCTTATGGTGGATGGGAAGAAGGACTAGATTGCAGCTCTGCACAGAGGAGCATGTGGAGGCTCACACTGTGAATTTTAGCTCCAGGTCAGCTACAAGAACAAACCAGCAATCCTGAGAGGACCCACCGACCTCTGAAGGAAGCAGACCCTTCCTGCAAGACACAGCAGGACCTAGGAGACCACCCCAAAATGCAGTGAATGCCCCACTATGGAAGTGGGAAAGGTAGACCCTCCTCTCCTGAACACACATCCCCACTGAGAAGCTGAAGTTCTGTTTGTGGGAGAAGTTTTCAACTTCTGCTGGAGCTGAGTCAGTTTGGAGAGCTGAGGGAAATACGAGGGAAGAGGAAGCAGCAGAAAGGCCCTGGGAACTTACTGGGTCCCCTAGCAGGACATTCCTGTCTGGCGCCATAGAGATCCATCAGAAGGGTGGACAGAGGAGCAGAGGGTAAAACTCCACATGGAGAAGGAAATCTCTAGCTGAACTTTGTAACAATTTGAATGGGATGAGAAGCCTCCTGGCTGGAGCTTGGGGGAGGGTGCAAATCCAATGTGCAGACTCCACAGGTGGTGCAAGAACCAAGCCCTTTTCTTTTACAGCTGGGAGGTGGGTAGCCTGGGGCAGGTTTTCAAGCCTATCTTGCCCTCTGCCTGGAAATGAACTCAGGGCTGTTGAGGAGTGCACAGTGGGAGTGAGACAAGCCCTTTGGTTTGCATGAGAGTTGGATGAGGCCTGTGACTGCCACCTTTCCCCGACTACCCTGACAACCTGCATGACTCAGCAGAGGCAGCCATAATCCTCCTAGGTACACAACTCCAGTGACCTGGAAATCTCACCCCCATCCCACACAGCAATTGCAGCAAGGCCTTCCCAAGGAGAATCTGAGCTCAGACATGCCTAGCCCTGCCCCCAATTGATGATCCTTCCTACTTACCCTGGTAGTGGAAGACAAAGGGCATATAATCTTGGGAGTTCTGGGGCCCCACCCACCACTGGTTCCTCCCCATACTACCACAGCTGATGCTCTCTGGAAAGCGCCAACTCCTAGCAGGAGGCCAACCGGCACAAAAATAGAGCATTAAACCACCAAAGCTAAGAACCCTAACAGAGTCCATTGCACCCCACTGGAGCCCAGCCACCTCCATTGGAACAGGCACTGGTATCCATCCCTGATAACCTGCTTCACATCACAGGACTCTGTGCAGACAACCCCCAGTACCAGCCCAGAGCTGGGTAGATGCACTGGGTGGCTAGACTCAGAAGACAGACAGTCACTGCAATTTGACTCACAGGAAGCCACATCCATAGGAGAAAGGGGAGAGTACTACCTCAAGAGAATACCCATGGGACAAAGTAAACTGAATAACAGCCATCAGCCTCGGACCCTCCCTCTGACAGAGCCTATCCAAATGACAAGGAACCAGAAAATGAACTCTGGTAATATGACAAAACAAAGCTCTTCGACACCCCCAAAAATCACGCTAGTTCAAGAGCAGTGGATCCAAATCAAGAAGAAATCGCTGATTTACCTGAAAAAGAATTAAGAAGGTTGGTTATTAAGCTAATCAGGCAGTGACCAGAGAAAAGCAAAGCCCAGTGCAAGGAAATAAAAACAATGATACAGGAAGTGAAGGGAGAAATATTCAAGGAAATAGATAGCTTAAAGAAAACACCAGCAAAAATTCAGGAAACTTTGGACACACTTTTAGAAATGCAAAATGCTCCGGAAAGCCTCAGCAATAGAATTGAACAATACGAATAAATGAATTCAGAGCTTGAAGACAAGGTCTTCAAATTAACCCAATCCAACAAAGACAAAGAAAAGGGAACAAGAAAATATGAACAAATCCTCTAAGAAGTCTGGGATTATGTTAAACTACCAAACCTAAGAATAATTGGTGTTCCTGAGGAAGAAGAGAATTCTAAAAGGTTGGAAAACATATTTGGGTGGATAATTGAGGAAAACTTCCCTGGCCATGCTAGAGGCCTAGACAGCCAAATACAATTAGCACAAATGCCACCAAGGAAATTCACCACAAAAAGTTCTTTGCCTAGGCACATTGTCATTAGGTTATCCAAAGTGAAGATGAAGGAAAGAATCTTAAAAACTGTGAGACTAGAAGCACCAGGTAATGTATAAGGGAAAACCTATCAGATTAACAGCAGATTTCTCAGCAGAAACGCTACAAGGCAGAAGGAATTGGGACTCTATCTTCAGCCTCCTCAAACAAAAGAATTATCAGCCAAGAATTTTGTAACCAGTGAAACTAAACATCATATATGAAGGAAAGATGTAGTCTTTTTCAGACAAATGCTGAGAGAATTCACCATTACCAAGTCACCACTACAAGAAGTGCCAAAAGGAGCTCTAAATCTTGAAACAAATCCTGAAAACACATCGAAACAGAACCTCTTTAAAGCATAAATCACACAGGACCTATAAAGCAAAAATACAAATTAAAAAGCAAAAACAGAAAACAACAACAAAAAAAACAAAGTACGCAGGCAACAAAGAGCATGATGAATGCAATAGTACCTCACATTTCAATACTAACATTGAATGTAAATGGCCTAAATGCTCCACTTAAAAGATACAGAGCTGAAGGATGGATAAGAACCTGCCAATCAACTATCTGCTGCCTTCAGGAGACTCACCTAACACATAAGAACTCATATAAACTTAAAGCAAAAATGTAGAAAAGGCATTTCATGCAAATGGACACCAAAAGCAAGCAGAAGTAGCTATTCTTATATCAGACAAAACAAACTTTAAAGAAACAGTGGTTAAAAGAGACAAAGAGGGACATTATATTATGGTAAAAGGCCTTGTCCAACAAGAAAATATCACAATCCTAAACAAATATGCACCGAACACTGGAGCTCCCAAGTTTATAAAACAATTACTAATAAACCTAAGAAATAAGATAGACAGTAATATAATAATAGTGGGGGACTTCAATATTCCACTGACAGCACTAGACAGGTCATCAAGACAGAAAGTCAACAAAGAAACAGTGGATTTAAACAATACCTTGGAACAAATGGACTTAACAGATATGTAAAGAACATTTCATCCAACAACTGCCGAATACAGATTCTATTCAACAGTGCATGAAGCTTTCTCCAAGATAGACCATATGATAGGCCACAAAACGAGCCTCAATAAATTTAAGAAAATTGAAATTATATCAAGTACTCTCTCAGACTACAGTGAAATAAAACTGGAAATCAACTCCAAAAGGAACCTTCAAAACCACACAAATACATAGAAATTAAGTAACCTTCTTCTGAATGAGCATCGAGCCAAAATCAGGATGGAAATTTAAAAACTATTTGAACTGAATGACAATAATGACACAACCTGTCAAAACCTCTGGGATACAGCAAAGGTGGTGCTAAGAGGAAAGTTCAAAGCCCTAAAGGCCTACATCAAAAAGACTGAAAGAGCACAAACTGACATCGAAAGATTACAACTCCAGGAACTAGAGAAACAAAAACATACCAAACCCTAACTCAGCAGAAGAAAACCAAGATCAGAGCAGAACGAAATGAAATTGAAACAAAATACAAAAGATAAATGAAACAAAAAGCTGGTTCTTTGAAAAGATGAATTAAATTTATAGACCATTAACAAGATTAACCAAGAAAAGGAGAAAATCCAAATAGCCTCACTAAAAAACGAAATAGGAGATATTACAACTGACACCACTGAAATACAAAAGATCATTCAGGCTACTATGACCACCTTTGCACACATAAACTAGAAAACCTAGAAGAGATGGATAAATTCCTGGAAAAATACAACCCTCCTAGCTTAAATCAGGAAGAATTAGATATCCTGAACAGACCAATAACAAGCAGCGGCATTGAACTGGTAATTAAAAAATTACCAAGGTCCAGGACCAGACAGATTCACAGAAGAATTTTACCTGCTATAAAGGAAGAATTGGTACCAATCCTTTTGACGCTATTTCACAAGACAGAGAAAGGAAGAAACTTCCCAAATTCATTCTATGAAGCCAGCAGCACCCTAATACCAAAACCAGGAAAGAACATAACCAAAAAAGAAAACTACGGACCAATAACCTTGATGAACATAGATGCTAAAATATTTAACAAAATACTAGCTAACCAAATCCAGCAACATATCAAAAAGATAATCCACCATAATCAAGTGGATTTCATGCCAGGGATGTGGACAAGGTTTAACATACACAAGTCAATAAATGTGATACACCATATCAACAGAATTAAAACCAAAAATCACACGATCATCTCAATAGATTCAGAAAAAGCATTCAACAAATTCCAACATTGCTTATGATTAAAACTCTCAGCAAAATCAGCATACAAGGGACATAGCTTAATGTAATAAAAGCCATCTATGACAAACCCAAAGCCAACATGATGCTGAATAAGGAAATATTGAAAGCATTCTCTCTGAGAACTGGAACAAGACATGGTTTCCCACTCTCACCACTCCTCTTCCACATAGTACTGGAAGTCCTAGCCATAGCAATAAGACAAGAGAAAGAAATAAAAGGCATCCAAATCCGGAAAGAAGAAGTCAAACTGTCACTTTTTGCTGACAATATGATTGTTTGCCTTGAAAACCCCAAGGACTCCTGCAGAAAGCTCCTAGAACTGATAGAAAGAATCCAGCAAAATTCCCAGATACAAAATTAATGTACACGAATTGTTAGTTCTTCTGTACACCAACAGTGACCAAGTGGAGAATCAAATCAAGCACTCAACCTTTTACAATAGCTGTAAAAAAAAAGAGCGAGAGAGATAAAACTTAAAAATATACCTAACCAAAGAGGTGAAAGAACTCTACAAGGAAAATTACAAAACACTGCTGAAACAAATCATAGATGACACAAACAAATGGAAACACATCCCATGCTCATGGATGGGTAGACTCAATATTGTGAAAATAACCATACTTCCAAAAGCAATCTACAAATTCAGTGTAATTCCCATCAAAATATCACCATCATTCTTCACAGAATTAGAAAAAATAATTCTAAAATTCATATTGAACCAAAAAAGAGCCTGCATAGTCAAAGCAAGACTAAACAAAAAGAACAAATCTGGAGGCATCACACTGCTTGATTTCAAACTATGCTACAAGGTCATAGTCACCAAAACAGCATGGTACTGGTATAAAAATAGGCACATAGACCACTGGAACATAATAGATAAGCCAGAGCTAAACTCAAATACTTAGAACCAACTGATCTTCAACAAAGCAAATAAAAACATAAGGTGGGGAAAGGACATCCTTTTCAACAAATGATTCTGGGATAATTGACTAGCCACATGTAGAAGAATGAAACTGGATCCTCATCTCTCATCTTATACAAAAATCAACTCAACTTAAACATACGACCTGAAACTATAAAAATTCTAGAAGATAACATTGGAAAAACCCTTCTAGACATTGGCTTAGGCAAGGATTTCATGACCAAGAACCCAAAAGCAAATGTAATAAAACAAAGATAAATGGCTTGGACTTAGTTAAACTAAAGAGCTTTTGCCTGGCAAAAGGAACCGTTAGCAGAGTAAACAGACAATGCACAGAGTGGGAAAAAAATCCTTACAATCTATACATCTGACAAAGGACTAATATCCAGAATCTACAACAAACTCAAACAAATCAGTAAGAAAAAGACAAACAATTCCATCAAAAAGTGGGCTAAAGGACATCAATAGACAATTCTCAAAAGAAGATATACAAATGGTTAACAAACATATGAAAAAATGCTCAATATCACTAGTGATAAGGGAAATGCAAATCTAAACCACAATGTGTCCACCTGATTCCTGCAAGAATGGCTGTAATCAAAAAATAAAAACAGAAAAAACCCAATAGATGTTGGCATGGATGCAGTGATCAGGGGACACTTCTACATTGCTGGTGGGAATGTAAACTAGTACAGATTGTTTGGAAAACAGTGTGGAGATTCCTTAAAGAACTAAAAGTATAACTATCATTTGATCCAGCAATCCCACTATTAAGTATCTACCCAGAGGAAAATAAGTCATTATTTGAAAAATGTAATTGCACACGCATGTTTATTGCAACACAATTCACAATAGCAAAAACATAGAACCAAGCCAATGTCCATCAATCAATGAGTGGATAAAGAAACTGTGATATATATATGTGTGTGTGTGTGTGTGTGTGTGTGTGTGTGTGTGTGTGAGATGGAATACTACGTAGCCATAAAAAGGAGTAAATTAACATCATTTGTAGTGAGCTGGATGAGATTGGAGACTATTATCTTAAGTGAAGTAGCTCAAGAATGGAAAACCAAGCATTGTATGTTCTCACTGATATGTGGAATCTAAGCTTTGAGGACACAAAGGCGTAAGAATGATACAATGAACTTTGGGGACTGGTGGGGAAGAATGGAAGGGAGGTGAGGGAGAAAAGACTACAAATAGGATGGGGTGTATATGGCTCAAGTGATGGATGCACCAAAATCTCATGAATTACCGCTAAAGAACTTACTCATGTAACCCAGCACACCTGTACCCTGATAACTTATGGAAAAATATAAAATAAATAAATAAATAATAGGGAACTCAACAAATGAAACAGGAAATATATATATGATGCAAGAACATTTTACTTAACTGGGGAAAATTGAATATATACATTGAAAGAATAATCTGTGCTTTAGGGCAATTTGATGAAGATTGCCCATTGCCTAGGAATTTTAATTAATTTGAACATTAAGGTAAAGAAATAATTGTGCAGTTATCTAGACCTAAGATGCAAATTAGCATTAGCATTAACAAGTAAAGGAATGAGAATGCCTTTGGACTTCACCACAGTACTATTCAGTGGCAGGACACTGTTAATTGTTATTTACATAGCCCTGAGAAGGAGAAAGGTAGACCCAAGAACATTATGCACAGCTAAGATGGTGTGCAAGTAGAATGGGGACCAGCAGACATTTTCAAACATGAAGGACTTCAGAGAATACAGTACTTGTCATAACCAAACTGTTAACAGTTGAAAAGTGATATCAAAGTAATTAGGGACTGAATCAAACAAAGAACCCAGGAACAGAGACTCTGTGATAAAAGATTCAGTGGTGAGAAAAATATAAACAGGTTAAGCATCTTAGAGATTTATAGTTACAGATGAATTTTAAAACTGATAATGTAAAAACAGTAATCATCCTACAAAAAAAATTAGACATGATAGGAGAAAGAGTAGAGGAAGAGTGAAAATGCTAATGGTTTAGCGTGTTGGTCTTTCAGTTAACGGATACCATGTAATGTTAAAGTATAATTTAAAAGTACGTAATTCCTTTATTCTTTTAATAGATTTTGTAATTTTTAATAACTTTCAGGAGACCTGTTAAAAATGATATCTCTTGTAGTGAAGAACTATTTATTTGAAGTTTAACAATTTCTTCTGTTGCAATTTAGTTTCTTTCCTATTAAAGTAAAATGGAATAAAACTTAAAATTAAATAGAATTTGGGTACAATTATATGTAATACTTTTAAATTAAGTAGCATGACATCGTTTGGCATAAATACAAACAGATCAATGGAACACAACAGAGACCACAGAAATAGACTCACACAAATACAATTAATTTGTGATTAAGTTGCAAAGGAAATTTTATGGATAAAGGAAAATCATTTTAACAAATGGGGTGGCATCAATTGGATATTCATATGCAAAAATATGAGCTTTGATTCATACCTTGTACCATATGTAAAACTTAAAATGAATCTTAGACCTAAATATAAAACCTAGGGTTATAAAACTTCTAAAAGGAAGCATAGGAGAAAATTGTGTGATCTTAGGTTAGGCAGGTTCCTTAGATAGAATATGAAAAGCATGATCCATAAAAAAATTATAAATTGGACTTCATAAAAATTAAGAGCTTTTGTTCTTTGAAAGACCCTGTGAAGAAAATGAAAAAATAAAACCAGGGTGGAAGAATAAATTTGTAAATCCTTTATCTGATTAAAAAAACTTGTATCCAGAATATGTAAAGAACACTTGAAACTCAGCAGTAAGAACACAAGCACAACCTTAAAGCAAGAGAAAAATATTTGAACAGATATTCCATCAAAGAAAGTACACAGGTGGCCAATCACAACAAAAGATGCTCAGTACCATCAGCCATTGAGGAAATACAAATCAAAACCACAGCAGGATAACATTGCATATCTATTAAAAAGTCTAAGATTAAAAAGACTGATCATATCAAGTGTCAGAAAAAATACGAAACACTTGAGACTCTCATATGCTGTTGGTGGAGATGTAAAATGCCCATCCACTTTAGGAAACAGTTTGATAGTTTCTTAAAAATTAAACCTATGTTTAGCTTATGACTCAGCTATCTCACTCCAGGTATTTACCTAAGAGAAATAAAAGCTTATGTCTATACAAAGACTTTCACAAAAGTATTTTAAGCTACAGTTTCAGGCTTTATTTGTAAGAGGCAAAAACTGAAAGTGGCCCAAATGTCCATCCGCAAGTAAATACATGGGCAAATGGTAATTCATCCATGCAATGAAACACTACTACTCAGCAATAAAGAGGATTGAACTACTGAAACAAACAACAGCATGGATGAAGCTCAGAATACAGTAAGGAAGCATTAAAGCCTGACAAAGAGTACCTACTGCATGATTATATTTGTGTAAGAGTCTAGAAAATACAAATCAATATATAACGATAGAAGGCTAAGCAGTGGTGGGGGATGATACACAAAGCAGGGAGTGGTTTAAGGAAGAGATTACAAAAGGGAAACTTCTGGGAGCAATGGATATATGCATTATTTTGATGTTAGTGATTGTTTCATGGGAACATACACATGTCAACATTATCTACTTGTATGCACATTTTATTGTCAACTATATCTCAATAAAGCTGTAAAAATCAATGAAGACTTTTAAATTAAACCAGTGTCTATAGTATAATATTATTTTTGATTTAAAAACTATTTCTCCTGTATAATTCAAAGAATAGAAAGAGTCTTAAAATATGGCCCATACTGACTCTGTCTAATTTTGGTCATTGGAATATGAGCATATTCTAACTTGATACTAAAAAAAAAAGAAATGTGACATTTCTTGATCTTCAATTTCCTGTAGCACAGACCTTAACATTTTGTATAGTTACTATTTTTTTTCTGCTTTTTAAAAATATATGCAAAGGTATTTTTCTCCTGTGCGCACATTTTATATGGCTATGATAAAATGACTTTTCTCTGCTATAAACCTATTATAGTCCATTAAATTTCATTGTTCAAAGTTATGTCCTCATAAAGGGTAGGATTCCTATAACTCTTTTAGAAAATAATCTTATACCTAATTTTGTTCGTAATCGTTTCTCAAAGACCATTGGAAAATGAATTTTGATGTTGGGTAACATGAATTGACATCAAAGTCCTATCATTAAATTTGAAGGAGAAGAATTATTTCCTGTAGAAAATTGTTTCCAGGCTTTGTGAACCACAAGTCCCCAGCTACAGTCTGGTGGTGACCAGACTCAATCACAGGTGGAAGTGGCGTGGTAGATGTCAAATTATGCTTCATGGCATGCTTGGCTGTAGTTATGGTGTTGTGGGGTGGGGCAGAAGAGAACTTAATATTGGTAGTTGAGGCTGCAGTCATGACCTTTCTTTAATAATAGGTGCTCTGCTTTTTCTCTTTTATGTATTTGGATTCAATTGCTATTTGAAAAAAGATAGTTCTAAAAAGTAAAATTTAAAAGGTCACTGGTCTGGGAATGCAGAGATCTGTTTTTGTGCCTGCTCCGCCATTTACCAAGTTATGT
The DNA here is from genome assembly GCF_009761245.1 of Sapajus apella. Lineage (NCBI taxonomy): Eukaryota > Metazoa > Chordata > Mammalia > Primates > Cebidae > Sapajus > Sapajus apella. The sequence continues at coordinate 5,209,862 of NW_022437010.1, read as the reverse complement.
TGTAAGTAAGGAAAGGGAGATGAGCTGAAGGTCAAGTACTCAGGTTAGTCCATAGGCAGGCATCCCAGAAAATGCACAAGAAAAAAGAAATAGGATAGCAGCAGTTCTGTTTCTTCCCTTGCCTGGCTCCTCATCCTTAATTTTTTTTCTGGGCTTTCACGGCACTTACAACAGCCAGGGTCACATACTTGGTCCAAAGGAAAGGAAAATAATCTACCTCTCTTTGGTTTTTCATACTGGTTTGCTTAACAACAAGCTGTTTTCTGCCTTGCTGCTGCTGGAAAATTTATTCTCTCCTACTGGAATGTCCTTCCACACTCAAACCTCTTCTGTGCCTAGTGGCCTGTTGATCCTTTAAAATTCAGCTGGTTTCACTGTGGGAATCTTTACCTATCACTCTGATTTGGATGTCCTTACTCTTTGATCACATAGTACTCTTTGCATAGTACTATCCATTTATCACGTTGCATTGTGTCATTGGTTAGACTGTCTTTGTTCTTTTCCCAAACTGCATGTTCCCAGAAGGAGAGAAGGCACCATGCTGTTTTGACTTTGTATTCCCAGGACTAGCACAGAGTGAAAACTCACTAAGTTCCATTGAATAAATGGATGTGCTGTCACTGGAAGATGAGTATAGGTTACCTTTTAATATTTCTTTACTAGATCAAGACAATGGGAGAGTTAGAATGCCAATAAGCGTTTGGTTAAAGTGGACAAGTCGTTTCCAAAATTTACATAGCGATGCAAAGAATCTAGAATAACTAAACATAATATTGAAAAAGAAGAACAAAAATGAATGACTACCTGATTTGAAGATTTAGTAGAGGAAAGCAGTAATCAAGGCAGTATGGTATTGTCCTATAAGGACAGACATATAAACCAATGGAATGGAATAGGGAGTACAGAAATATACTCCTACAGACATTTGATTTCTGACAAAGTCACCAAAGCAATTCAATGAAGAAAATGATAGTCTTTTCAACAAAAGAAAGTCTTTTGAAAGCCTTTCCAAGGGCCTTTTCAAGAAATGCTGCTGACGATGTAGAGCTAGTATAGAACAGGCCTTCAAAAATGCCTCAATGAAAGGAATGGACAGATGGGAGAGGGAAAAATGCAGAGCAGGAGAAGGAAAGAGAAAATATCACATAAGAGAAAGGGGGAAAAATGAAGGTATGAAGGAAACCCAAGGTACGTGAAGCTGCACATATCCTAAAGGGCTGAGCTGGCTTTGCTTTGTTATCCATCTGTCCCGGGGATGCTGGCCCCAGGAGACCAGAGCAGCACCAACTGCACAGCTTGGAGGGAGTGCTGTAAAGCATCCCCATGTTTCAGAAAATAGCCTGTGTGATTACAAAATAGCTGCAGCATTGAAACCCCATTCCAGGAAGCAATTCAAGGAAAGCAGACATTTAGATTGCCTATGATTATCACATTCGAGAGATGGCTTGTAATAAATGTCTGTTTTTCTCCAAAAATATGGGGAGAAGAGGCATAAGAAATGTAAGCTTAATAATTGAGAAACCAAGCTGTTTGGCCACAAATGGGAACTTCATTACATTGCTGGCTTTTACCCTAAGAGAAAAAAGATAATATCTGAGCAGTTCATTGTCCCCCACTTCCCCCACCTGAAAGAGAAGGATTGAATCAGACAGGGCATGTAAAAGGCATTATATTTGTGCCCAAGGAACTCATGAGACCTGGACAGAGGACAGGCAGAGGACAAATCCTGGGGAAATATAACATTTTGTGTGAATCAGTGGGGCCAGACAACTTCAGTGCTATCAGCAACATTTGATAAAGTTACTTAACTTCCTGATACCTCAGTCTCTCCACCTGCATATTGGTTATTGCTGGCATGGACTTATGCAATTTCTCAAAAGTGGCTTTGAAGATACTTTCTGCTAGATAAGTTCCATTTTTCCACTGGCTTCCAATAGATTTGTCAATTTTTTAAAAATCTTCAACAAACAGAAATGGAAATCCCTGGTGAATAAGGTGACCTTATGATATTGTTTACTTTGAATATATTAGAGAATTGCCTTGAGTCTGTACCTCCAATTCATCATTGTATTCCCTGGGTCATTTTAGTATTTATAGAAATGACTTTCATTCTTAGAAATACATTGACTGTAACTTTAATGGTTTTTTAAAAATCTTTTTGGAGTTGCCAATTAGTACTTTACTCTGTTGGACTACAGAAATATCCTTCATTAATACCAATCAGTGGATTCTCCAAAAGTTGTCACCGTGAGAGCTTTTACTAATTGATATGCATTACAATTAGAAAGGTTGCAAGGAACACCAGAGACGTATGCCTTTTCCTGCCTTTCCAAAGTGAGGAATTTCATTCCTGATGTGAATCATGGAAAGAGACAATAATGCTTTTAAATAAACGCTGATAGGGTTGGAGACCCAGAAACTGGATGGAGACTCAAATCCGTCATGGAGCCTACATCTGGTGGTGGTCACCAGCCGGGGAATTTTCACCTCTAGGCATCTGCAGGTTAGTAATGCAGGTGTGCTGTTATCACTTTTAGAAAAGACCAGATGGAAGTTGTATCTTTGCCCCTACAAAGGTGACACTGAATCATATTCAGTGTGGTCATACTCATTATCTGGTAGAGATAATTACAACCCTCACCACCATTAGAAGTTCTCATTGGCAGTTATATAAGTCTGACACAAGAATGGGGAAACAAGTTATTATTACATAATCATGGTTTTTTTGATAGGTAAAATTTTTCAAAAAATAAGATCCACATGCATAAATGTGAAAAAGTTTCTTGGTAATTCAAAAAGGTAAAGGACAACGGCCACTGAACATCTGGGTCCTTAGATGTATCTATAACCGTTCACTCCAAAAAAGGATGTTTTATCTGCTTTATAAACCAAAGGATAGGTTAGACATAGCTTTGTAATTAAAAAAAAAATTAAACAAAACTGTTATGAAAGTACACTGTGACTGGTCTGCACGATCAAGGAATAAACTTTATGTATTTATTTCTGACTTTACAGTTCTTTTGGGATGACTTAGGTGTGAAATTTCTAATTAAAGTGAACTTTTGAATGTAATCTGAATATTTATAATTAAGATTTGTTGCATGAAGAGGTTTGCTCACTATGAGGCTTCCCATAAGATGGCCAAGTAAACAATTGAAAGAAAATGAACAAAGCATGGTTTTACAGTAAGCCCCTATGGCATTGCTTGGCAAGTTATCAAAGTAGTTATGTCATTACTGTCTTTTCCATGCATGGAAAGAAAAAAATCTTTCTAAATACCGGGACAAAAAGAATGGGAGGAGAAGATGGACAAAGAGAAAATAACTTTATTTTCTGTTTATCTATAGGATCACAGATGCAGGAGGATCAGAAGCACTGAAGTCCATTTCATCTCAGAGGTCTACAGTCATTCATCTTGTACTGGGTTCTAGGAAAATCCAGGGCCTACTCCCAATTGTGGTCAATTTGATTTACTAGCTGAAGTTCAAGATTTTTTTTTAAATGCTAAAGAGCACATTGAACATCGATTGGTTAAAAAAGTTTAGTCATGAGTTAGTTCCCAAAAGGCATAGTCAGAGCAAAGTATTAATGGGGATTAATGATGGCATTCTGGTTCGATATGAGCAAAAGGCCAGGGTTAAAAATAAATGCATACATCTCAAGGGAAGCTGGAAAGTCCAGGATGGCAACAGTACAAACACTGAAATTTAAAAATATGTAACTATATTGACATTTTTTTCTCCCATCCTATCTTCCTAATTTCCTCATTAATATTACCTTTTTTCTTACTACAACTGAATCAGAATACCATGGAATCAAGTAACTGTAAATGTTGAGATCCTATGGAACAAACTTCACTTGTGTCAACCTTTGTTTTCCGAATTGCAAAACAAACAAGCCCCCCGAAGAGCAAATAAGCCCCTACTACATTTTTCTCCAGTGCTTATGGCGACTAGCTGTTTGTATACAATTTCCACCACGGAGAAGGGGTTTCTTCAAATAATAGCATGGTCAGTTATTGCTGCGGGGTCCCAGACATCCTCTATCTTTTGATCCAATATCCCCACACTGGTTAAATTAATGTTTAGTCCTGGGAAACCTTTGAGCTAAATTTGAGAGATTTTCTTTCCCATACAATCCTACGCTTATTTCCATCAGAGAATTTGCCATGCTGAGCTAAAATTTGCTATTTACTACTCTGTGTTCTCTGTTAGACTGTAAGCTCTGTGAAGGCAGAAACTTAATTTTGTTCACAATTGTACTCCTGTGCTTAGACTGGTAGATTCTCAATAAACGCTTGTTGAATAAATGAGTTAATAAGTGCCTTCCCATCATCACCCCCCCGCCACCACCATCATCACCCCCCCCCCCCCCCCACCCCCTCCCCCCCCCCCCCCCCACCATCACCACCCCCCCCCCCACCATCATCACCACCCCCCCACCACCATCATCAACCCCCCACCACCATCATCACCACCCCCCCACCATCATCACTCCTGCCATCACCTCCACCATCCCCGTCACCATCTCCACCACCACTACCATCATCACCATTACTATCACCATCATCACCATTACTATCACCACCATAATCACCACTACCATTACCACCATTATTATCACCACCATCACCATCACCACCATCACCACCACCACTACCATCATCACTGCTTCTATCACCACGCCCACCAAACACCACTACCATTGTCATATATTTAGTACTTGATCTTCTTTGGAAACTCATTCTCCAGGGTCCCAGTGCCTATGGCTATTTAGAATCCTCTGATTTATACCTTTCTTTACTTATTCCCTAATTTCAAAATTCACCTCATCTGGGCTCCATTCCCTTGGGGCTCTGTTCTTTTCTAGGAGACAGCTACTCAATTTGATATAGTAATTGTGTTATTGGAAATAAGGTGTTGGTAGTGGCCCTCTAAGGTAATACGATCTGAGAATAAGGACAATATCTGGTTTCAGCTCAGCCACTTATTCACTGCGTGACTTTGAGCGAGTGATATCACTTCCAAGGGCTTCTGCTTCCTCACCGAGAAGACTCTTGGAGAGTCCTCCTCATTGCACATGCTGGTTCTGTGTGTGTTTCAACCTCCACTGGTAATGCCTTAGTCCACTGGAGCAAATATGGATGGAGGTGATATATGCAGGAGTTTCACAGTGAATAACGAGCCATTATCTGCAGAAGCAGCAGCCTTTGCAGAAGCAGCTGCATCTCCTTGGGGGAAGTTCTCTGCCTATAGTTGCTGCCAGATCCAATCAGTCAGGAGGCAGGAACAGGCATAGACAGGTAACCACCCCACAGTAATGACAGGTGGTTGCACAGCCTTCCCTTTTCCCCAGAACCATGCTGTCCTCGTTACATATCATGGCCCACCTGCTTTGATAGTCTGACTCGGGGCTCAGAGTCCATGTCTGGCTTATTCACAGCAACTTTAGGAGCCAGCAAGAGAATCCTTTATTAATGCCATATGACTAAAGTAAGTGTTCAGATGGCACAAAGTTAAGCGTTCTTCTTAGCTTTCCCTGGCAATTTTCCTGGTGGGGACTGTCACATCAGAAATGCACTGGAGGGAAAGCAGCAATCAAGTAATGCAATTTAAAGGAAGAAGTATAACTTTGGTCCAGTTTCTTCATTTTTCCTAATTGCTTCTCTTTTTTTCCTTTCTCTCTTAAATCAATCTGCAGTATGGCTTGGTAGAATGCACGACTCAGTATTTAAAGAAGCTTAAGCAAAACTTAGCTTATGTAAGGTTATAACATCTCAGGCCTAATCCCCAGACAATGAGAATAAAGGATTTTGGACTTGCTTTCTCCTGGGAAACTCCAATAGACCCAGGCTGTCCAGATTGTCATAACTTTTCCTACTTTTACATCCAAGTGAAATAACAGCAACTCAAGATAAGAACAAGGGAAGATACTGGATTTATAAAGACAAAAAAAGAAGAGAGGGCACTATTTTGAAGAATAAAAGAATATTCTTGCTGCCAATGTGGTCTGAATACAGAGACAAAATTTCACTTTAAAGACAAAGATGTGAAGCCAGCAGAGGTTAATTATTTACCCTGGGTCACACAGTAAGTTAATAGCACAACCAGAATCAAGGTCCGATCTCTCGACCTGAGCTGAGTCACTTCCCAAATGATGTTGCCTTCCCTTTCTTTTCCATAAAGGATGAAAACCAGCAAGTTTTGAAAGAGATAGGAAGACAGGTTCTCTATAAAGGTGAAAAGAGAGTGTTACTTACATTCCACAGGCAGGGAAACTGAGTCACAGAGGGGATTAGTGCTGTGGTCCTCACTAAGGGTGATTTTTATCCCCAGTGGATGTTTGGCAATATCTGGAATCATTTTAGGTTGTCACAACTGGTAAGGGAACAGGTATGACAACCTGTATCCCGAGTAGAAGATAGGGATGCTGTTAAATGTTCTACACAAGACAGCCCTCTACAACTAATAATTATCTAAGGTCACGTACAATAAATATAAATACATTGAACAATAAATATTTTTATCTGGGGGTTGTGCACTTAAAATCAGATTCAGATTCTGATTATCATTGAAAGTTTGCACAACTTGGGTTATCTGTGCTTTTTTTTTTTTTTTCCAACATACACCCACCTGTTTCCTGAAAACTCCCTGCCAACCTTCAGTGGTAGACTTGGTCTTGACCAAAGTAGGCAAATTTGTCTTCAGGTCCCTAGTCATGTGCTCTGTGTCTTGTCCCCACCCAGCTCCACTCTCTTCAGCTACCCAGCAAGGACTGGGCTGCTCATCCTCACTGTTTCTCAGCAATGAGTGCCCTCAGGAAAGTTCTGCCTTCCTTGACTCTCACCTGGACATGAATTGAGGTTCATGTGCTATTCCTTCTGGAGAGTTCGCATGCCACCACTACCTCTGTTCTGACATTTGCATCCTGCAAAAGGGATTTCCAGCCTCTATGACCAGGCTGGGAGGAGTTTGAGAGGAATTCAGAACAACTGTGCATCAGCCTCTGTTTTACCTGAGGCCTGATCCGAAACCCTGAGAAAACATGCACAGCCCCGTCATCCTGTGACAGGATTCTGGCTAGGATTCTACAACTTCAAAACATTTTCTTTTGGGCTCTCTAAGCACATCTTTCCATACTAATAAAGTCAAATTATTAATTGAGAAATTAAAAGATTTTTATCTTTGTTCTTTGTTTAACTGCATTCAGAAGTTTCATGATAGATTTCCAGGATTTGTGAAAGGGAGAGTTAACTTCCTGAATGACCAAAAAACAGTTGATGTTTTTTCTGTGTCATTTTTAAAATTGATTTTTGGATGCTCTGTATTTTAGCTTTTAAAATTATTAAAACTGAGCAGATTTTGGAAGGATTCACAGAGTTATTCTAAGGCTTAAAGGAGCTAATAGAGGTGAAAGTGTTTTTGAAAACCATGGAACATTTCGTGTATGTAAACAAGGGTGTGATGGTGATGGAGATATTGCTCAAAATGGCTAGGATCAGGACCTCTATCCCTTAACACCCAAGTCCTCCCCCTTCAAAAATAAATCCAAACCATTTTCCAAATAGATCTTCTCTGTCTAGTTTTAAACCCTTTAATTGGGATATACATTTCAAACTTAGAACTTCATAGGCTTTATATGATTAATAAAATCTTAAGGCAATTTTCATTAAGAGTATGTGTGCTCATTCAATACTTAACAGCTTCTGCTTGGCCAGCCGCCACCACCGGCAGCATTAGGTCAGCTGCTCCCTGTCTGCTTCCCTCTTGCACTGGCTTATGTTAGACAGTGATTTCTGTCTTCTGGGTGTGTAAAACTACACACAATGTGTGAGTAAGCTTATGCTGCTGAGCGAGAGTATCATTTTAGAACGCTTAAGAAGGATTTAAATGTAACTGCTAATTTAAATGTAACCGCTGCTAGCTGTTGCTTCCCCTCTCACTGCAAAATTGTTAGAGTAACTTCAGAGAAGAAAAAGAGAAATCTTATCAGCAAAACAGTAAAAACAGTGATCAGCAGCAGGTCTAAAATATGTTGGTTATAAATGGTCATGACACTTTTGTAAACATTTCCCTGATTCTACATTCCTCCAAATCTTTGGAATTCATTGTCTTATCATTAGGGAATGTAAATGCACAGAAAGCAAACGGCCTTTATATGTTGGTTTCTGCTTTCACTTTTTAAACTCCACTGTTTCTTACATTTACATGTAGCTTAGTTATTAATAAAAGCAACTGTTCTTAAAAGATAACCAGAAATTATATTTTGCATCATTCTCAGTCTAATTTTTATATATTGACAATATTGATTTCATTTAACTCAAAATATACAAACCAAACTCAAACACAAAATTCTTTCAAAGAGAGAATTTCTTAGATAACTTAAGGAAATCGGTAATATAAGTATTTCTTTTCCTCAGTCTTTGATTGTTTGAAATACCACCCAGCTTAACATTTCTTCAGAAATAATCTACTCTTTAGCCAGATTGGATATGCTTCTCTGTACCAAAGTCTGGCTCTCCATGCTGAGTACATTGGTATAATCCAGGACTGCACAGGTCCTGGACATCCCATTTAATCAACATCCCATGCCTGGTCCCACCCTTCCTACCCATGGGAGTTCTGTCTCCTTTCTCAGAAAGTTGTTCCACTGCAGGGTCTCTGCATTCTCAAAGGTGTTTCAAAATCTCCTGTAGGGAGCAGCATCGAAGGTAGAAAATATCTAGATTTGAAGTCAGCAGACTGGAATCCAGCTGCAGCTTTGTCACTGAAAGCTGTCCTTGCCCTGTGTCCTAACTTGCAAAAGGGCATGAGTAATGCCTGCCCTACTTACCTCACAGGATCCTGTGAAGAATCAATACCACTTCATAAGTGAGAAAGCCCTACAGTGACACATCCTTATAGCAGGAGTTAGGATGAGATGGAACCACTCATTTCTTCACTCTTACTGTCAGTGTGAAAATGGAGAAAAGCTGTGCCTTGCACATCTTCTGTGCGACTTGATGTTTGGTTGATCGAATGTTTGATTACAGTCATTGACATTTTTGTCATGATCACTCCTCAGTCCCTAGGCAAGAGGTTCTTAACAGTAACTGGTCTATAGTATCATGATACCTATCATCATTTGCCTGAAGCCAATGAAACAAATGGTATTGAGATGATGATTTTGTTTTATAGCACATGATAAGCTCAGAGAGTTCAAGAAGCTATACTGGGTGTCAGAAGCTAGAATCTTACAAATGAAAGTTTATTAAGTGTTAATCGGCATTTCAGCAGCTCTTAATGAACTGGCATCTATTCTGAGGCAAATGATAGATGTAACAGATTTTAGGAATCAGTAGTTGCTGCTTACCATTGCAGACCCCACACGGCTGACTTTGATGGGATTTCCCCTTCCAGAGAGGTCCATTTGTGCTCTGTCCATCACGTATAGGCAAATGTCCAGGATGCTATCTTCAAACTATTTGGAGGAAAAAAAAGAGTAACCACTTAGTGTTCACTCTGCAAACAAATTATTCTCTGATGAAAAATAAAAGGAAACCACAACCTAATGTTTAAAAATGTGTTTCCTATATAGTGATCTCCTATAATCTTTAGTATGAAATATTAAAGTAGAAGGAAGAAGACATCTTTTATTTTCCATTAAAGTGAATAAGAACATAAAAGCAAGCCAGAAACACAAACAGAACTACTGGAGAGTTGATATACTCAGAGATCATGAGCTGAGTTGAAGTTCTTCAGAAAATGGCTCAAGTTAATTTAGAAGGTCTTTTCAACATATTGGCTCTTGTACCCAAGAAGAAGGAATGAACGATTTACCAAAGTCAGGCCAGAGTCTTAGGACCTCAAAAGTAATATAAGTCCTCATACATTTTGAAAATAAAGAGCTCTCAGGTGTATCACAAGAAGGCACTTCACACTACTTAGTTTGCATCCAAACTAGTAGGAGACCTCATATAGTGACTGTCCCTCTGAGGTTTCCCCTCTTCTGAGACAAGGTAGACCCCAGGATCAAGGAGAAGCCAGATGTCTTGCAGAAAGTAGATTACACTATCAAGGGAAGAGTCTCATGCAAGTTCAATTTCCTTAGAAAGAACTGCTAGACACAGGCAATACCAAACTTCTTTAAAAAAAGGAATAAAGTTCACATAGCAAGACAGGAAGATTTTACCTATACCTCACTGTTGTAAGAGATTTCCCTGAATACAGAAAGCTTGCCTGCTATCCACCCAAGTACTTGTGACAGAAACCACAATCATAATGGCTAATTACCATGCAATTCTTTATTCAGCCCAGTTAGAATACACACTCTGGGTGTATCCCAAACTGATGGGATGGATGCAGTAATGGGTAATTGCACTAGTTCTTCAGGTATGCTAATAGCTCAATATTTTGGTTCTTATTAAGCAGCTTCTCTCAGCTGTTTTTGCTGGGCATGATAGCAACTAACTGGAGAGTTAAAGAAATAGTCATAGGACTGATTGATTCCCTGTATCACTGCAAAAAGGCGTGGCTGGTTATTTTGGCCAAAGGCCACAAACCAATAGCCTCTTTGAGTAACAGAAAATACAGTCAGTGACTGTGCTCCAGGGTGTCTATCCAAAGCCAAGCTGGCTGAGGAGTACCCTGACTGGGCTTGGGACACCTTTCCAGACCTCCTTGCTGCCCACCTTGATGACTTTTCTTCTCGTTAGCTATGTATAGATTATCACATTTGGGCCATAAATAGAATCACCAGGCTAAAGGCTAGAAATTGAGGACCCAAGGTAAGGGAATCAGGCAGCAGGCATTAGTCAAGGATTGCATGCCACTGAGGAGGGGATGGCTTGGTACAAGGGAGCCAAGCAGGAATCCAAAAACAAGGGGTGCCAACACAGCTCAAGCTTGGCAGGACATCAGAAATGCAGGCGGGCAAGCCTGAGCACTGGGCCTGCAATTCTCTGGAGTCAGGGTGAAGAAGCTGGTCACAAAGCCAGGCAGGCAGGATGACACAGGTACAGGAGCAGTGGGTGAGGAACACAGGGAGATCCCATATGGAAGTCAAAGCAAAGCACCCAGAGCCAAGGAAGTATCCTGTGACCTGGTGCAGCCAGATTCCACGAAACCTCCCCACTGGATGCCCAGAGCAATGATGCACAATTCCAGCCATCCCAGCCAAAGCTCCCCGAGAAATGACATTTACCCCCTCTTGTGTTGCTAATTAAAAATCATTTTGAAATCACAAGATATGCATTCATTTGTGGAAAACTGGTAAAATATCATTCATTTGCTCCATTGTTAAAGATATCAAGCTGAAATAGTTTGAACGATTGAACATCTTAAAGAAATGCCATTTGCTACTTTATGTCCAGATAGTAACTTGAGTTTGCAGCTGATAAAATGTTTCTACGTAAAAGCCCAGTGGGCTATTCTTTGATGAAACAACACTCTTTTCTAATTAGCAGTACCCTAGGCTAACACTTTTTTTTGGAAAAAAAAACCAAAAAACAAAAAACTATTTCTTTGAATTGGGCACATCCCTTGCGGTACTCTTTGCATCACTACCAAAATAACTTTCATTCTAAGAAAAGGAAAACTTCAGCCCATGCCAGGTTGAGCTAATGAGATTTCACTGTTCTAAGTGGCCAAAGCATTTCTCAATAGAATGTCACATTATTCATGGAATCTCTCATTTCTGTAACACTGTAATACCCAGAGATATGTGGTTTCAGCTGATAAATTATGCAGTTGTCTTTATGAGTCTATACTCTCTGCCTTGGAGTCTCCGATCCTAAAAAGCAGGAAATTGTGCTTGTCTAATAGCGATATATGGCACCCTGCAGGGATACATGTGACAAAAAATATGAAGTAAATATGTCCTTGACAATAACAAATTTTAAATGGCTCACCTGACCATAGCTCCAGCTCCTAGTCTTGATGTCATTGACCTCTCCATAAAAAATTACCCCAATGTCGTTCAGGACATATTCTTCTCTTTCTTTCTCATCATCCAGATACACAGCATCATCTGCATCAGAATTTAAACATAGTGACCATTACCAAACCACACTGTTTCCAAACACTTGCAAGTTTATTTCTAAACTGCATTTAATCAACCAAATTTTTAAAAAATGCTCTTTGTTTCATTAAGCATAGCTCATTTTCCAATATTTTAGTAATGGTGAAGATACTCAGCACCAGAGTTCACTTAAATGATGACATTTGTTAGCAAAATGCTGACAAACTCTGGCTCTTTAAGTTCCAAGCAGCAGAATTAAATTGATATGTCTCATTAAACATTTTATGATTCTGGTGCATCAGTAGTTTCAGAATTCTATGATGCTGATGTAAATCTCTAACACAAATTAAAATGTAATTTCCAACCTTTTAACATTAATAGAAAACTATATGAATTGAAAATGGTTTTTAAAACAAATCTGGGACACAGGACAAGGCAACAGCCTAATTTGTCATGTCATGTCTGTTTTGTGGCCCATCACTGGGAGGAGGAAAGCAGTAGTCACCTCCTTTTAATGAAAGATACTTGTGGATGTGCCAGTATGTATGTGTGTCCAACCATCTTCCCTGGCCGAGGTCTTTCACTGCAAGGACTTCTCTTCCCTGTGGCTAGAATCTCAGGAGGGTCATGCTCCCCATCTATCCACTTGGTCATCAATTGGGTGCTTATTCCCAGGCCTGGTGGGAGAGCAGCAAAGCATCTTTAACACAGACAGGACCCTACAAGTGTAAATTACACTCAGGAAAATGTGTGTATTTGGAACAGGCATCTAAATGTTTCAATATGAATTCTACCTCAAGGTGACAAAATAATTGATGATAATAAATGCAAAAGGAATGGTAGAATTAGAATGTTGCAATTCCTAATGAAACAATGAATTGAGACAGGAATAATTCGTTAAGAAGGGAACTACATAATGGATGGATAAGACTGAAAAAACGTGAAGGGGAAAATATTGATACGCCTAAACATATGTATCCCCTGCTAGGATGAATGTCCTGGGAGGCAATGATGACTTATGAAGTATTTTTCTCCCCTCCTCCAAAAAAATATGTCACTTGAAACTGAATCTGATAGAGTCTCTAGATCTAACTAGCTGCTTAACAGAAAATGCCACAGTGGTTAAAAAAACATCCCACAGTGGTTAGAGAAACATATTTCATGACACCAGGGGATGGACTCAGCAAAATTCAGAATATGGAAAGTTCTACATAAAAAATGACTCCGTTTCGGCAATAAGTTTGTGGCATGAAGAAACAGATGAAGAGGATTACTCTGGAGGAAAAGATTTAAGTGACAAACCAACCAAATTTAATCTACATACCTTAATCCAAATAAACTAACTAAAAAGATAATTTTTAGACATTGGGAAAATTAAAGATGGTTCATCAGATAATACCTAGAAGCGCTTGTTGATTTGTATTAGCTGCAATGATTACACACACACACACACACACACACACACACACACACAGGCACATACATATACACATATATAGGTACATATGTATCAATGCATACTGCGTATATGTCTATTTTTTAAAAACTGCATGCTAAAATGTGTATGGGTAAACTAATATGATTACTAGAATTTGCTTGAAGATGCTAAGGCAAAAAATAAGGGAAAAAAGGATAGATGAAACAAATGTGGCAAAATCTTGATAACTATTCAGCCTGAGAGACATATGAGTAGATATTCATTGTGCTATTCTTTCTGTTTTTGAGTTTGTCTGAAAATATTTATAAGAAAAATTAAGTTTATCAAAAGACATAAAACTCAAATACAAAACCTTTCTAATTGGATGTGAAAATTCAGTAATGTAAAGATACAAATTCTATCTACGTTAGTCTATATGACTAATGTGAACCCAGCCAAACTTCTACTCAGGGTTTTTGGAACTTTGCATGCTCATTCAAAAGAAAAAACAACATGAAAGAAAATAGTCAGGCAGGGTGTTGTGGCTCATGCCTGTAATTCCAGCACTTTGGGAGGCCAAGGTGGGTGGATCGCTGGAGATCAGGAGTTTGAGACCAGCTTGGCCAATACGGTGAAACCCTATCTCTACTAAAAATACAAAAATTAGCCAGGTGTGGTGGTGCGTTCCTGTAATCCCATCTCCTCAGGAGGCTGAGGCAGGAGAGTCACTTGAGCCCAGGGGTTGGAGGTTGCAGTGAGCTGAGATAGCGCCATTGCACTCCAGCCTGGGTGACAGAGCTAGGCTCTGTCTGAAAAAAAAAAAAAAAAAAAAAAAAAAAAGAGAAAACAGCCAAAAGCTAATATGTTGAAAATGAAGAAAGACTGAAGAACTTGCCCAAAGGTAAATTAAACTTTGGACCCCAATTTATAGTTTCCTGCATCTATACCCTTCACCATGTATCTAGCAGTTCTTCCCTCTAAATGTGGAATATCCTCTCTTGACTTTGGGCTTATTTTGGCTAATGGGGTGTTAGCAGAAGCAAGTAGGGGTATAAAATGTGACAGCACAGCTGAGCATGTGCTCATACAAATCTGCTATTACCCTGAGGAAAATATGCCCCAGCAAGCCCGCTGGTCAAAGAAGGATGTGGGGCACCAGAGCAGAGGGTCTCTGGAGCTCTCAGGGAGAAACAGATCCTCTCCAGCTGTTCCCACCTGAAGCAGAGGTGGCCAATCAAGCCCAGTATAGATGAGCCGAACCCTAGCCAAGCCCCAGATCCATGAATAAGTGCTTATTGTTGTATGCCACTGAGATTTTATAGTTCTTTCTTATGTAGCATTACTGTGATTATAGCTAACTGCAACAAAGCTACACTTAAAACCGACATTAGCATAGTAATGGACAAATATACAGAAGGACCTAGATGTGTTTTAAATCATACTAAGATATATACTAAATAATAAAGATGGCACTTAAAATCAATAGGTAATAATAGACCTGATCAATATATGGTGTTTTGACAGCTGGTTATCGATGCGAGAAAAAAAAAAATATGTCAGTAAGATCTCTCTCTTTCTCTCACCATATACAAACTCGATCCACGGATTTAAGAGGTGCATGTGTGTCTCTTCCTGACAATCTTTATTTTGGCCGACACATTCCAGATATAAGCAGATAGAGAAACATAACATTCAATAAACATATGATAAAATGTTCGACTCCACTAATAATCAGAGACATAAAAACCAAATTAACCATGAAATCCCAGTGAGATATCATAATTCTCATACCATATTGGCAAATATTAAAACAAATGGTTAACCATCAGTGCCAATGAGGGTCTGAAGAGACGGATACTCTTATCTATCGTGGCGGTAGTGTAAAATAGTGCAACCTTTTCAAAGGGTAATTAGGCAATATCTATGCAAATTTAAAATGTGAATTCACTTTGCCCAAGCAATGCTATTTCTAGATGTCTATTCTACAGACATCATTTGTACAAAATGTATGTGAAACATTCAAAATGGCATAACATGCTATAGTGAAAATGGGAAACAATCCAAAGAGTTGTAAACAAAAGACAAAAACAATGATGATATAACCATGCCAAGCAGCCCTTCAAAAGAAGATGCACGTACTGCCATAGAAAATGCTCCGAGGTACACTGCATGAGAAAACGAGATACAGAGCAACAGGTTGACACAATCTCATTTGCAGTTTAAAAAAAACTTAAACTCTTTCAATATATATATGCGTATCAATATATAAAATGATAGCAAAGTATGTGTAATGATATACACAATTAAGGTTGATTTTGTCTGGGGATTCTCTAAGATTGGAAGATCGGTGAAAAGAAAAGTTTACTTGTAGTCATACATATGTACATGTGCGTTTATTCGAAAAGAACAATATATTCAAATAGTTGTTTAAAAATGAAAAGCACTGAAAATACTTTAAATGAATGACATTACAACAAAGTGTTTATTGTTGGTGTCTCTGATTTGTAGATCTTTGAGCTCTTTTTACGCTTTCATTATTTTTTATTTCCATAAGAAGACTTTTTCCATCAGAAAAAGTTATTTTTAAATGTGTTTCCATTTAAGTGAAGCTACCCATTTAATAAGAGATTAACAAGTTCAACTTTTACACATTAGTTTTCTTTAAGAGCAATAAGGTTGTGCTCTTTTTTATTATCCATGTCCTTAAACACAGCTTTTTTCTCCTTCTTTAAGTCTCCCTGAACCCTTTTCTTTCCAGCAGAGATTGAACCTTGCTCCCTTAGTGCCCTATGGAGGCTGGGATAACATTTATCCCACTGTACGGACATTACTGTTTAATTATTATATTTATTGAAGAAGCATGTGTTTAAGTATCTACTATTTAAATTTTTTTAAGTAGTAGCATGTAAATAAGCATTGTTATACTGATTATTTACTGCCAGGAGCTTTCTAAGTGCTTTATAACAAGACCCATGAACTCATCAACACTCATAACAACCTTGTGAGAAAGGTAGCCCCATTTCATTGAAGAGGAAACTGAGGCAAAGAGAAACACAACTTTTCCAGGGTCATATAGCTATTGAGTTGTGAAGCTAGGATTTGAATAAGCTGCCTTCCAAGTAGTTTGTGGCTCTTGGGTCCAAGAGATTGAATGACTGTGTCCTCAGCCCCCAGCACCGTGCCTTGGAACACGGTAGGAAATCAATCAATGTCTACCGAAAGAATGAGAGATGGGGACGATGTCTGGAGCTTAGAGAGTAAGGGAGAAGTCCAAGAAAATGAAGGATTTACCTTTGGGCTTTGGGTTTGTATTGATGGGATGTGATAAATTTAGGTGGCAAAGCATGAACAGAGAGGAGTTCTGGAGCTTTAGACTAGGCCACCCTTTCCCTTCCAATGCTTGAATTAAATCTCACCTCAAACAGCTAGACATTATCATGAATCCACAATACAGCAAGGAAGTCAAACAGGAAGTCTTGATTTTAATTTTAAATTTATTTATGATTTTAAAAAGAAGATTGAGGGTGGAAAGCGGTGCTTTATTTCCCCTGTTTTTATTCAGATCTGTCACTTTAAAATACAGGTGTCCAAAGCAAGGTTAAAAAAAATATATCATGATGGAAACTCCAAAATACTCCCTATGTTTGGAAGGCTAACAAAAATAGAAAAATGTAATCATTTGCTCCTGGAGATTTTTGCTGTTGGCTTTTTGTTAGTGTTTTTGTTTGTTTTTAAATTTTTGGTTAGCTTCAATGGGGTGGGGTTTTACTAAGTTTCAGGGTGAAGCTAGTTCTTCACTTAGTAAAATGGAAGACTCGACTAATAGCAAAAACAAACTAACAAACAACTCACTATTGTAGAAACCCAACGATTTGGACTGGCAGAAGGTAGATGTGTGTGTGAGGCTTGTGTGGAATGTGGGAGCTGGAAGCTATACTTAACTAAGTGAAGTCTGAGGGGAGAAATAAGATCTAGACAGCTCCCAGAGTAGGAGTGGCTGCAGCATGGACCAACTGACAACTCTTTGAGTGTAGGTGACCTCTGGCAGACAAGCACCATTACAATAAAACTCCAGAGAAAAACAGATTACACATGGCACCATTGGTAAGTGTGACACAGCACCTCCATCCGCTGCCCAGAGCAGCCCTGTCACCAGAACAGACCTTCAAAATGCCTCGTAAATAACCACCCCTGTAGGCTGACTAACAATTTACAAGAGGCAAGTAGTGAAGAATAATGACCTCATTTATTTTGCTGTTCATCTGGTGGGAATAGTAGGGTAGTTAAGAAAGAAAAGAGCGGGCCAAGAAATTTTAGGGTGGATTTCAGTCACCCTCTGACATTCCCACTGTCCTCCCCACCCAGAGAAGATAAGGATTTATAACAAACATGTAAAAACAAATGCTGAGCCTATTGATTTTAGCATCTGTATAACCTCTTTGCCAGAAGGAGGCTCATTCATCATTGCATGGGCTGATACATTCCTTCTGCTTATTTACATGCCATTTCGAAGTCAGAGCAAGTTCCATTTCCTTGGTCATTAGACTCAAGACCACCAAAGGGAGCCCAGGAATTAAACAAAACTATGGTGCCAGGGCAGCTACCCTACTAGGTCTCTTTAAACAGTTTAAACCAGAGTTTGATGTCGTTTCTAAATCTTAAGAAGGAATAATGGTTTTGCCCTTCAAAAAGGCAAAATGTGTCACCATTTAGGGAAGGAAGGAATTTACAGTAAGGGGATTAGGAATCACTTCCACTTGCTTCCCCCTTTATATCAAAGCTGAGCACCACTAAAAAGAGGAAAGATTCATGCTGGGAGTGTGTAATCATTCTTAGAGGGAGTGTCTTGGCCTGCAGAGTAAATGTGACTCAGGACTAGTGTCATCATGATATGTTTTTCCATCACAAAGTACATCAAAGGGGTGGCAAATCCTAACAGGCTGAGAGCGCTGCAGCATACGAGGAGTAACTTCCTGTCAGTGGGAGTTGTGAGCATATTAAGGAATGGCATTTCTAGAGTCTGAGATTTTTATTCTGGAAGGATCCAAACTCACTGGCTTCCTAAAATGGTTCAGTGCAGCCACTCCAGAGACCTTGCTTGCCTACCTAGTAACACTGGAATGGAATCAATCTATGAAGCACAGCAAGTGGTTCCTCCACAGTCAGTTGAGTTTGCCTGTTCCCTTTTAACCCCTTCAGTATAAAGTGCAGTAGTTTGCCAGGAATGGTATCCTCAGAATAACAATGAGTAGCACCCCTTCTGTTGGAGACCCTTGAGACTGGACCAGAATTTGCACCCTCAGGCTGCCGCCATTCATCTATCAACCACAGATATTGATAGCATATCTCGCACCATGCTCACAACAACACAATTACCCGTGCGTAGTACAACAGAGTTTACATTCCTTATAAACACATTGCATTACATTTCACACCAGCTTGAGAAGGTTATTGGATTTGTGCTAACTTGACTGTTTTGCTGGTTAAGGACTTTTTAGAGTACAGAGATATCTTCAGAAGATTGACTATTATTCATGAAGCAGTTCTACAAAGAAAATGTCAGAGCTTCTTTACTTAGCACATATCCTCTAGGGGAGCCTGTGCCCTTGTTGGCATGCTTTAATTTTCTTCCCAGAGAAAGCTTTCATTTGATCTTGTAAATATCAACTTGAATGTATGTATGTATTTACTTATTTATTGTGGCAGAACTTTCCACATTGATTAGGTCATCAGAGAATCTTCTTGGCTGGCCATGTACTGTTTTTTCTTTTGCTATACAAGGCCAGATACTGATGGCTTTTGTTTTAAAAGTATAAGCACTTACCCTGACTGAGTCAGGATGCCCAAGTGTTAGCCCAGTTTGTTTCTTAACTTTCTATAGGACTTTGAGAAATGCCCATAACATCACAGAACCTGCTTTCTCTCTTGAAATCTGAGTCTAATAATCATCTCCTTGTCTCTCAGAGTGGTGATTATCAATTCAGTTCAGCAAACATTTACTAAACATCAACTCAATTACAGGCACCATGAAAGGATGAATGAGATAAGGATTATGTCTTCCAAACCCACTGTCTAGGGGGATACTGGCTATGACCACTCTTTGAAGAGTATGAGAGACTTTACAAGAAAGGAATTGTAAACCACATGAATTGGTGGATGAATGTGACCCTGCATTAGACACTTCTAACCATGCTTTTTCTAGAAACAACTTGTAAGGAGCTCCCCACCTTGCTCCTGGGGTCACCTACATGCCATTGAAAAGAAGGTTTACTTTGAGCTCTCTGGAATCCCTCCTGATTACAGAGCCACACCAAATGATCCTTGCTTGGCATAAAAAGCACAATAAGCTTCTAAGTGATTCAGACACTGGGAAGAATGATATGTACTATTTTATTTAAGAAGGGTATTGAGTAAATAAGGGCTAAAAGTTTTGCATACGCTTTATTAAAACCATAAAAATTCAATTAACCAACTATTTGATTATTATTCCTTTTTATTTTTTAATTATTCTTTAAGTTCTGGGGTACATGTGCAGACGTGCAGGTTTGATACATAGGTATACACGTGCCATGATGGTTTGCTGCACCCATCAATCATCATCTACATTAGGTATTTTTCCTAATGCTCTCCCTCCCCTCAGCCCCCCACCCCTAGACAGGCCCCAGTGTGTGATGTTCCCCTCTCTGAGTCCATGTGTTCTCATTGTTCAACTCCCACTTATGAGTGAGAACATAGGGTGTTTGGTTTTCTGTTCATGTGTTAGTTTGCTGAGGATGATGGTTTCCAGCTTCATCCATGTCCTTATGCAAACGCCGTTCTGGGCGCTAGGCAGGGTGCAAAACTAAGTCACTGGCTAGCCTCTCCTCATTCCCGAAATAGGTTGGAGTCCCCTGTTTTATGTTCTTGTTGTGCACTGACTTATTTTAGTATTTTTTACAATTGTAATTAGTTTTTTATTAGGAGCTCATTTGTAAAATCCTTGCTAGAAGCTATACGAAGATTATGTCTGCCTTTTTCCCTGCCACACTCCCAGTACGAAATTCAGTATTGACTCTGAATTTTCATGAATGAATGCATAATACTGTTGTACTATGCACAGGCAATTGTGTTCTCATGGGCGTGGGATGAGACATACTATCAATATTTGTGGATTGATGGATGAATGGCTCCAGCCTGAGGGTGTAAATTCTGGTCTGGGCTCAAAGCTCTCCAAGAGAAGGGATGGTGGTCATTTTTACTCTGCGGACATCAGTCCTGGTGACTTACTCTATTCTGTACAAAAGGGGCTAAAAAGACCATATATAATGACAAAGGCAAATAGACCAAGGATAAACTTAATAATAAAATACAAGTGGGTCGTATTTATTTATTTGCTATGAAAAGCAACCAAGATATTGGAAACATGTTGACTTCTTCCTAGTAAACTGATTTCTTTGTTTAAAGAAAAATGAAAAAAAAACACACTGAATAAAAGGGAAATATTAGATGCTAATTTGGTGTCAGATGCTAAGAGAGAGAGAAATGCACACCCGCATCCCCCACAGACACGCTCTTCTCAGCACAAGGGATATGTTTTTGACTTTTCTCAAGATGGTAAGGTCTAAGACTACATTTACAATGTATGTGTAATGATAGGGTGCAACTAACCTAAAGAGTATTTACCTGGGATTATTAAATCCACACAGCAAACATTTATTGAACCTCAAGTGTGCCAGAGGCTGTGGATACAAGGCTGAATGAGGTGAGGGGGAATGGAGTGGGGGAGCAACTTATCAGGAGGAGGAGGATCCCTTAAAGGCAACTGATGCCCAATTAAAAATACAGCTCAGTACTTCCCCAGAATACTAGGCGCAGATATCAGAAATCTAAATCTTTCAGAACCTGCTATCTGGCACGAGTGCTAGACTACCAAACCAGAACATTCTATATTTAAATAGTGAAATACATTCAATAATTCAGAGTTCCTGAGTAGCTAGAAAAACATGATGAATTCATAATAACTTCCGTCTCACTTCTGCTGCCTTTGTGGGTACAGTTCTCTCTAACGCCTCGCAGAAGGGTTTCCTCCCAGAATGGACCCGCAGCCTGGTTAGCACCACTAAACTAAAAACTAAGCAATTATTCTCCCTGCATGCAACCCTGCCTTCGCTGGTGTGGCATTGCTATTGATCCCTATTAATGATTTAGTGATTAAGGAGGATAAATTGCCTGTGAATGCAAAGCAGGCTGAAGGGCCCTCAGGAGCACAGCTGAGCATTCTCCTATCAATAAGTGCTGTGCGTGCTGCTGTAATTTTCAGCCCAGTGCCCTGTGCCACCTCAGATGAAAATCTTGTTCATCTGGCTCTCTTTTGACAATTTCTGGAAGCAGTTTTCTTTCTTGTCTTCTGCTATCTTTTTCATATGGGCAACAGTCTCACCCCTCTCTGTTGACCTACTTTCCAATCACCAGGCTATACCACTGAGTCCTTTGTTATGCATTAACACACACAAGCATGAAGCTGCAGGTGATTGCTGGGCCACAGTGTACGTGCTTGTGTGTAGGGGGTTCATCATCTTGTTCCCTTTTTGGGTTATGCTTTGCACGCTAGACTGGGAAAACCACACGAGTAAATGAGGAGATGACCTCTTTCTCTCGTTTCATTTAAAAAAAAGTGTGCAGTGCCCAAAAGCATGGTTGTTGGGGAAGACTAAGGAACAAAATAATGCTCAGGATCCCTCTGCATTAAGGAAGGAGAATTTGCTCCTGAGACAGAATGGGAGAGAAGAGTTTAGAGAATAAAGGAGAGCATAGGAAAGAGAGAGAAGGGGTGGTAAGGAGGAGAAAGACTGGAATTAGGTTCAGGATAGAGCCACTGAAAGTGTAAGAAGAGTAAATTATACTCTCCTGAGTTTTAAAATTATTGCTTATTGTTTTTCTTTCTTGTTAGAGACAGGCCGGCCGGGCTGCCTTGAACTCCTGGGCTCAAACAATCCTCCCGCCTCAGGTTCCCAAGCACTGGGACTGCAAGCTACTCTAGGGGCCATGCTCAGCTTTATTGTTTTGTGATCATTAGGAAACCAGGGGTCCTCTAAGTGTTGGCCCCAATCAGCAGCAAGAGCATCTCCCAGGAGCTGGTTAGAAATGCAAATTCTCAGACCAGACCTCAGACCTACTCAACCTGAGGGTGCTGCACAGAAGTGTCTGAACAAACCCTCCAGGTGATTCTGATGTGCTCTGAGCTTGGTGACCACAGAGAGCATCCTTCCTCTTCTCACCCTCTATCCTAAGCTGCAGTTAAGGTCTGGGCATTCACAGATGTTGTGTGTGACTGTTATTGCCGACATTGAAATTGAAGATGAAGGTCGAGTTTCTCACTTGCAGCAGCACAAGGGGAAGTAGGATTCCTAGAGGCAGAGAGAGCCATGAAGTCAGAAATCCCTAAGGAATTTGCAGAGATGTCTGGGCCTCCACAGGCCAAGGAATGAGGAGGACTGTGCTAGTTTGCCCTGTGTTCTGGAAGCAGGGAAGGTCCTCCCAGCACGTATTCATAATAAGCTCACCTTCCACCTTCCAGATGACTAGCTCACATCTTCCCTATCAAGCCTCTCATGCCCTTCTTTGCTGCTGCTTCTCAACACATGACTTTGCCTTATGCTTCACTGACAAAAAAAAAAAAAAAAAAGAGTCACAAAATGGCAACGACTTATTCTCTTTCCATTAAACTAGAAAATCTGCACCCCTCTTCTACTGTACTCCTGTCTCTGGGGAGGGTAAATAGCCTTACCCATCACAGGCCCTTCACCTGTTCCCTGGATTCCAACCACTCAAAGACTTCAATCTTAAAACTTCTCCACCTTCGTTCCCAGAGTCGCCTGCAGAACTTTTAGAAACCCTGAAGCCCAGGCTGCACTCCAGAGCAATTACATCCGAATGCCTATGTTGGGGACTGAGGTATCTGTAGTTTCAAAGCTCCCTAGATGATTGCAATGTGCGGCCAAGACTGTGAACCACTGTCCTCTCTTTGGACTGCAAACTCTCCTTCCTGCTTCCTCTCCATCACCATAAAATAACACCCACTCTCTCTTGTCTTTAAAAAAATTCTCCTCTGACCTTCACATCAACACCTAGGTGCTGCAGAAAGTCTTGAAAAAGGTGCCATTTCCTGCGGTCTCTACTTTCTCACCTCCTGTTTACAGCGCAGCCTATGACCATCTCCCTGGCCTCTGTCCCCATTACTTTAGAGAAACAGTCCTTTTCAAGAGCATTGAAGACATCCAATCTCCATACTATATGGCCACTTTCCTACCTTATCCTATTCTGCTAATCATAGCATTCAACGGCGTTAACTGCTATCTTGAATCTATCGATGTATCTGGCTCTAGGCTCTTTTGATCTTCTTGTGCCTCACTGACTGCTCCTGCTCAGTCTCCTTTGCTGACTTCTCCTTTGTCTTGACTCTTACTTGTTAATGACCCTGAATCATTTTTGTTCATTATTGCTCCTAACGGTGCCCATGTTTACATGTCTAGCTCAGCCATCTCCTCTGAGTTCTAGATTCACTTTATTCAGGTGCTTACTTGACATTTTCACTCGGATGTCTCATAGACATCACCAAATCAACATTTCTGAATGTAACTCTTAGCTTCGCCCCTAGTGCTTCCCCTCCACTTCCCACAGTCTTCCCAGCTCTGAAAATGACACAACAATTAGCCCAACTGGCCAAACAAAAAATCTAGAATTATTATTGAGTCCTCCCATTTCTTTACTTCCCATCTTCGATCCCTGTGCAAAAATACCATTTTGTATTTCTGTTTTAAATACAAAATAGATCTCTGATCTAACCCCTTCTCATCTCCACTGGTGCCACCATAGTTTAGTCTATCATCATCTTTCTCCTAGACCACAGCTTCCAAATTGGTCTCTGGTTTTTGTCCCACCTTTCTCTAATTCTTTCTATGCACTGAAAACCTAGGGGAGGTCCCTTTATAGCCTCTAGGGCAAAAGCACCTCTAGACCAAAGCGACTCTTTTGGAACAGAGGTACCTGGAAACTGCTCATCATGGATACAACTGAAGATCAAGGCAGCAATTAGGTTATTATATTGTTCTCCTCCTGAATAGTTATCCTTAAAGTTAACATTTCAGGCAACATGACTAACCCTTTTGCCCTCAAGAAGAGTGGCCACATAAGCTGAAATGCATGCAGACACGTATCCCATTTTACACACATTATACAATCCAGAAAAGCTGCAAACAAACCAAGGTCTGGGTAAATTATAGCATTCCTGAAACTTTCTAGAGTTCTGAACAGTTATATGAAGTCATGATTTTCTTTGTTTAATACAAAGAAAGTAAATAACAAACTCCTGATTAATTTAGAAGTATAGATTTTTAAATACAATTTTCTCAGAATAGGCTGCTTCCTACATACGCTCCATCTCATTCTCTTTTGCTTACTTCTTCTCTACTGGACTCCTAAATGATGGTGTTCCTGAAGGGTGGATACTATATCTCACTTCCTTCTTTTTCTATATTTTCTCCTTAGGTGCAGACAACTCTCAAATATACATCTCTGATTTTCCTCTTCAGATTCATATACCAACTTGTCGTTTCTGCTTGTCTACCTATGGTTATCTCCAATTTAACATATTCAAAATCTTAATTTATATATCAGTAACTATGAGTCTCTCAGTCTTTTCATTTTTGTAATGTCACCTCATCAACCAGTTGCAAAATGCCTTATATCTGGTTGATAAGATTACTACCAACAGGAGTTCATTTTTGAACTGCATATGCCCAGTTAACATTTCCTGTTACCATTTACCTTGAATATCTGTCTCATAGATAGGTGTGTTGGGTACAAGATGATGAGGATGGATATATGGGGAGTGTAGGAATAGCTTGGTGTCATTTGCCAACACTAGTGGAACAGGTAACTCCCAAGCCACACTGGGCATGGTGGTTCATGACTGTAATCCTAACATTTTGGGAGGCTGAGGCAGGAGCACTGCTTGAGCCCAGGAGTTTGAGACCAGCTTGGGCAACACAGTGAGACCACGTCTCTACAAAAAGTAAATAAATATGAATATTAATCAAAGAAAAGGTCAGTAGGACCAAGATGTATGTTCTAGATAAGTATCAAATATTGTTGTCCACTTTTCTATATCTAGGACAGATTAACCCTGATTCAAATGCAGCTTTCACAAACAAGGGTCATTCAAAATCAGCAATAATGTAGGCTCATTTTGGAACATGTTGGAGCGTGATGCATACGGGGTAGGATGTCATGGGATGTCTCCTGCTCCCATCTGAGCTTTTATAGCTTTCACTGCCTTATTTCCTAGGACCTACAAGTGGTCTCTCCCGCATCGATGCTGCTGCAACATCAGTACCTGCCTCTGGAATTTAAAACAGCCCTATACCAAGTATGGAAGCAGAGGAGAGGTAGGAAAGAGCATAGACGAAGATGAGAAGAAAATTCTGCGTGTGACTGAGGCCCAAAAGAGAACTGATAGAGAAATCACTGAACTTGACTGAGTTTATTTGAATATAACTAGATTAAGCTTCTGCCGCAGACAGAAAGACTGAAAATAGCACTAGAGATCAAGTTGTATTGTATTAAAGTACAGTTATATCTTTGCACATCCAGAGTTATGGTTTGCAAAATTTGTACCCACTATGCACATAAACAAGTTTGTGGAATCCTTTAGATGTATAGACTTTCTGTTCTTCAAGTAGGGGGATAGAGAAGTTAGCTTCACTATGAACAGTGTTGACTTTATTTAATTTTTCTGAATTCAGACTTATAGACTCTAATAATTTTGATAGTCAAGTTTAATAAGCCCAGTCTGCTTATAGAACAAAAGCATCCAAAGATTATACCATCAACATCTATTAGGTTGGTGCAAAAGTAATTGCGGTTTTTGCAATTACTTTTAATTACAAAAACCGCAGTTAAATAGTTCATAAATAACTGTGTGATTTTACATAATCTTCAATTAATCCCAAAATAAATGCATAGCAGCATTGACTTCACATAGAGGTTTTATCCTCATATACAAGGGGGATGAATTTTCTATCTTGCTCATTCAATCATTAAAATAGTATATGCAGGAGAGGTACATGTCTTCAGAATAATCTTGCTACCCCTCCAAAAAGAGACGTATTGGAAATACATGAATTTTTTTTCCAAGACAGGGTCTTGCTGTGTTGTCCAGGCTGGAGTGCAGTGGCACGATCATTGCTCACTGTAATCTCTAACTCCTGAACTCAAGCAATCCTCCCACTTCAGCCTCCCAAGTAGCTGGGAGTAAGGTGGGCACCACCACACCGAATTAATTTTTAATTTTTATTTCTTAGAGACTAGGTATTGAACTCCTGGCCTTAAGTGATCCTCTCATCTTGGCCTCCCAAAGAACTGGGATTATAGGCATGTGCCATGTTACCCTGCCAAATAGGTGAATTTTTAAATGAGAAAACGAAATGGCTGCCTCTTACCTTCACACCAAGGATTGAAGAGAATGTACGTGTCTGTTTCTGGGTTTCGACGGGTTCGAAGTATGCCATAGGGGGTCCAGACAGCAACATACATGCGGAATTTCCCCACGATACATTCGGGGGAAGACTGGACGTACAGCCGCACAGAATTGTTCTCTCTCATGACAACCTTGGCCCCCCACTTTCCACTTTGTAACTCTGAGACTACAGGCACTGGGATGTAGGTGCCCTTGTTCTCCTGCGGGTAGCGGCCTATGAGAAGAAAGAAGAAATCCTGGGTTAGATTGATTTCACAAGCCACTTCTGTTCTCACTCTGTTTTATAGCTGAAGGGACAGGAGTAATCGTTAGACTTGAAATCATAAAACTTAGGTTTGAAGTATATTTCTGCTACCAATTAGCTGCATCATAGTAGTTGATTTTCTTAACTTCTGTGAAGCTTGAATTTGTCATGTCTACAAAAAAACCCAAATAAAAACATTAATAGAGAACTTTGTTGGTTAGACAATGAATTCAAATAAGATGTAAAAACACTAATTTCAATGGAAAAACAAAGCTTATAGGGCACCGTAAGGTTATTCCCTGAATTTCAGCCTTCTAAAAAGTTAGAATTGTTATATCAAGTGGAAGTAATATTAGTTATCCAACCCTATTTTTAGGGCCATAACACAAATGGTTTTTATTTATTCTGAATATAATTTCTTCATTTTTATGATATTATCTAGAATATGATTATACTTATAGGTTGCCTTATGTAACCATTTCCTTATTCAACCTAAAAATGTGTTTGCTGCCAGTCTCATTAGTGATTTAGGCTTTTGTCATGGACAATGGTTAAGAGTTGAGTTTCCACTGGCAAAGGATCTGGGTTTGAAACTTGACTCCACTACTTCTAACCCTGGCAACCTTTGGCAAATTACTTGACCTTTACAAATCCTTATTTCCTTCCATTTTTCTTCATCAGTAAATGAGAATACTACTACTAGTTATCTCATAGGAAAAGAGAATAAAATAACATATGTAAGATGCTTTGCACATAATTTCTCTTGCATAACAAATACTTGGACATTTTTTGCTGTTATTTTAATAGAAGCTTAAACATCAGGGCATTTTACCATATTTTCCTGCTCATTATACTTTATAAATACGCTGTCTCAAGGTTAATCTTATTTTTCTTTATTGTTGTCATTTGGGCCAAATTCCTATTTTGTAGTCATAAACTCAAAACTAAGTTTTACCATTAGGTTCTGGAACTACGTGCAGAAATTCAACCTCATGGCATTCTTTAACTCATTGGCTCACAGAGTAAAAGTTTACAGTTTAGTTTACAGGATAATTAAGTTTATAGACAGTTTTCTTAATAATTTCATATACAGGGTAATCAAACAGAGATATTTTAAACTGAAACAAATCATTTATTTACGAACTTTTCCAAAATGTAACGATGACATTCTTCTTGACTTGAAGAAACACACAAACCAGGCAAATCTGCAAATTATTTTTATTGCAAGCAGAAGAACCTTCAAGAGCAAAACTTTATTTTCTTCAGTTGCTTTCTATAAAGCATGTAGAGGATTCCACATTAACGCTTCATTTTTAGCCTCCCTAATTACTAATTTCAAAGATCTTTAAAAGAGTCTTTGGTAGGCATATTTTCAGAGAGAGAACATTCTAAGGAGGTGGTTACATAAGTTACTGCTATGTAATTCTGTGAGGATGCTTAATCTTAATGAAAATAATAATTTACATGGTGCAAACCACGGAGAAAGATTAGAACTTCAACACATTGCTATCAGGCGGTATCAGTTACACCACTCAGAATGAATATCACATATACTCATCATAAATCTGGCATAGACGCATCATAAATCCGGCACAGATTTAAATATTGTTTTCTGCCTAGGTGGCACAGCATCTAAGCAATGCTCTTGCAGACACACGGGACTCAGCCACTCAGGAACCCCTTCATAAATCCTCCCACGTAAACATGTTTGTTCCAGAGGCAACTCTGCACTCATCTCCTGTTTCTCTTCCCTCTGTGTGCATACTCAGTCTCGGGATGAGCTTGCCCCTTCCCCCAGAGGCTTTGTTGTTCTCTGGAACCCCTTTCACTGCTGACGTGCAGACATCAAAGGCAATCTTGCCAGGTAAATGGAACCCATAATCCATTTATTACAGTGGTTCCTAGCAGCTGTTGCCACTAACTACTGGTTTAGATTTAGAATACACGGTATTTAAAAACATGCAAGTTTAGTAAAAATAAACTTACAGAGATAAAAATCTACACGTTAATGACAGATTTAAAAAAAATAAGGGATGAAAGGAATTTTAAAGCTAATTATGCAAGGATGAACTTCGGGAAATAGCAAAGAACTACAGGAGTACATCTGAAAGCACTCTGTACCTGCTATGCGCTCAACCTCAGCTTCAACTCTGCTAACTTCCACTTTTGTTTTAAAAGCTTCACTTTTGTTGGGAAGATTGAAAGAATGAAGACGATCACTAGTGTACACTATTACACTTTAAATTAAGACTTCAAAGACTCATATTAAGTTTCCCATATCAAATCCAAGTTATACAAAAAGAGTGAAGCAAAAGGAAAGCTATGTTTTTTTTTCCCCATTTATTTATTTTATTGCATTTTAGGTTTTGGGGTACATGTGAAGAACATGCAAAATTGTTGCATAGGAACACACGTGGCAGTGTGATTTGCTGCCTTCCTCCCCATCACCTACATCTGGCATTTCTCCCCTTGCTATCTCTCCCCAACTCCCCACCCCCTACCATCCCTCCCCTATTTCCCCCTAACTGACTCCAGTGTGTAGTGCTCCCCTCCCTGTGTCCATGTGTTCTCATTGTTCAACACCCGCCTATGAGTGAGAACATGCGGTGTTTGATCTTCTGCTCTTCTGTCAGTTTGCTGAGAATGATGGTTTCCAGGTTCATCCATGTCCCTACAAAGGACCCAAACTCATCGTTTTTGATGGCTGCATAATATTCCATGGTGTATATGTGCCACATTTTCCCTATCCAGTCTATCGTCGATGGGCATTTGGGTTGGTTCCAGGTCTTTGCTATTGTAAACAGTGCTGCAATGAACATTCGTGTACACGTGTCCTTATAGTAGAACGATTTGTAATCTTTTGGGTATATACCCAGTAATGGGATTGCTGGGTCCAATGGAATTTCTATTTCTAGGTCCTTGACGAATCGCCACACTGTCTTCCACAATGGTTGAACTAATTTACACTCCCACCAACAGTGCAAAAGTGTTCCTATTTCTCCACATCCTCTCCAGCATCTGTTGTCTCCAGATTTTTTAATGATCGCCATTCTAACCGGCGTGAGATGGTATCTCAATGTAGTTTTGATTTGCATTTCTCTGATGACCAGTGATGATGAGCATTTTTTCATATGTTTGTTGGCCTCACGTATGTCTTCTTTTGTAAAGTGTCTGTTCATATCCTTTGCCCACTTTTGAATGGGCTTGTTAGTTTTTTTCTTGTAAATCTGCTTTAGTTCTTTGTAAATTTTGGATATCAGCCCTTTGTCAGATGGCTAAACTGCAAAAATTTTTTCCCAATCTGTTGGTTGCCGATTCACTCTAATGATTGTTTCTTTTGCTGTGCAGAAGCTGTGGAGTTTGATTAGGTCCCATTTGTCTATTTTGGCTTTTGTTGTCAATGCTTTTGGTGTTTTGGTCATGAAGTCCTTGCCAGGAAAGCTATGTTTTTTCATGCTGACTTCGAACCCAGTCATAACCTAATTTGAAGACTACTTTGGACATTTTTTATTCGTATGTTGATATTGCCTAATATGTGCTAGACATCATCCTAAGTGCTAGGGATACAACAGTGAATAAAACAGACAATTACTTCTGTACTCATAGAGCTTATATCCCACAAAAAAACCTAGAGCCGGTGGTTTACCATGTTCTTGTTATCCCTTTATTCCCTATAACAAACAATGAGAAGGAAACCATTATCATCATCCTAATTTGACAAATCAGGAAACTAAGACACAGAGTCATTAAACAGAGTACCCAGAGTGACGCCATTAGCAAATAGTGGAGTTAAGATTTGAACACAGACCATCTGGCTCAAGAGTCACAGTTTTTAACACTAAGCTCTATGGCAGCTGTATGAGCTGAAAATGCTTTGGAGTTGATGAGAACTATGTCAAATTCTGACTTCACAATTAACTACTGGTACAACTTCAGGCAAATCACTTAATTGTCTTAGCTTCCATTTTCTTGACTTTGCATTTTAGTTTGGGAAATAAAAAGACAATAGCTTTTATTATGTGATGAAAGCTTTATGCTTAGCACACAGTAGGGGCTGGCTAAGGGAGCACTGATTTTTTTTTTTTTTTGAGATGGAGTTTCACTCTTGTCACCTAGGCGGGAGTGCAGTGGAGCAATCTCAGCTCACTGCAACCTCTGCCTCCCAGGTTTAAACTATTCTCCTGCCTCAGCCACCCAAGTAGCTGCGATTGCAGGGCCTTCCACTATGCCCGGCTAATTTTTTGTATTTTTCGTAGAGGGAGGGTTTCGCCATGTTGGGCAGGCTGGTCTCTAATTCCTGACCTCAGGTGATCCGCCTGCCTTGGGCTCCCAAAGTGCTAGGATTACAGGTGTGAGCCACTTCTCCTGGCTGATTGTTATTTTAAGTATAACTTTTACTAGAAAGTATAGGCAGATGGAAGAAGGGGTGATTTAAGTAGGTTATTTGTGTTGATTGAGATATTGTGGCCAAGGGGAAAGCAATTCACCTGACTCTAATACTTCTGTGTGATCTCGGGCAAAGCACTCATCCTGTCAACTAAAACTTCTCACAGTGTATAAAATGGAGATTGTGGTGGTCATAGTTGGTGATAGGGAGGACAGCTCAATAAGTGGCAGCTACTGTTACTTCCCTGTTGTCCTGGGGCTTCTGATTCCTCTAAGGGATCCTTCTCTGCTCCATCTGTGGGAAATTAGGGTGGGTTTACCAACTGCCAACAAACCTAGAGAAGCCCAAATCTATTTCAAAGACCAGTTTATCCCAGATTTAAAAAACCTTGATCTGACTGATTTTTCCTTTAGGAGGACTTGCACAAGCCAAAAACAAAAACAAAAACAAAAATAATGACAAAAATGTGATGTCATTCACTAGTAACCAAAAAGACTTAATAATTCCAGAATCATCATGAAGTCACCTGAAACCTGCCATTCAATCATCATGTCTGATTTTCTGAGTCATCAATGATCACTATTAGAGCGATGGTTAGAAAACTACAGTCTGTGGGCCAAATGTAGCTTGCCTGTTGTTTAAATAAAGTTTTATTGGAACATAGTTATGTTGATTTGCTTGCGTATTATTGTGCTACAAGAGCAGAGTTGAGTAGTTGTGACAGAGTCCATATGGTCTGCAATGCCTAACGTAGTTAGTACCTGGCCCTTACAGTAAGCAATTGCCAACATCTGCCTTAGAGCATTTCACATTTTATTTATTTAAGCAGTGATTTATTACAGGCTCTTGGTATCTAACACTTGAGCCTGAGAAGAAAATACCATCACCTAGTTTCTCTTTCTAAGAAGAAATATGTTTCTAAACTATTCACAAACATTCATACTACTAGTAGGTCAACCTTTAGTTTCCTGTAAGTCTCCTAGTTAAATTTTCACAGTATCGGGGTGTTGAAAACACAGAAAGTTTGTGGCTTTTTATTGATTTTATGAATCACAGCTAAAATGTTCAATTTTAAAACTGCAAAAGTTGTTTAGAGTTGCCAAGGCAGTTTACGTAGTGATGAAAATAAAGTAACGGGAATGAAGTTTTCTTGGGGTCCTCAACAAAACCCCTGTGAGGAAATATTTACAGATGGCAAACTGAGGCTTGGTGAGGGTGTGAGCTGAGCAACATTACGTAGCTAGACAGAAGTGGAAATGGAGCTGGGGACAGGGAAGCCTGTTCTCTTTGCCCCATGTCATGCCACCTCTGTGGAGGAAGGTAGAAGATGGTGAAAGGGATCTAGGGAGATGAGAGGAGGCAAGAGAGGAATAAAACTGGAAAGTCTGAAGGAATATGAGGAAAGGAGACATTCAGAAAATATGCTGTGGTGGACAAGAGATGTGTGAGCCGGAAGTGTGGATCAAAGGAGGTAATAACTGAGAGAGGAGAAGGTAGGCCGGGTGGAGGGGAACCTGCTCGAGGGTCTCTCTGGGCCAACTCGGATTTGTGTTGGGAAGGCTTCCAAAGTAATGTCGGGCATCAAAGGGTGAAAGCTGAACAACTTTGCTGACACACTGATGCTATGTGGCCCGGGAACAGGGTCTGGAAGCTCATCAAGGACAGGGAGTGACGAGATGAATTCCAAAGGAAGGAAAAAGAATCCTGATTGGCAGGCTTTTCATATTCCTGCATGGGAAAGTTGGTTAGGAAAGTGAGACCTGATGTGTCAATAGCACCTCGGGTGTCTTGTTGACTGCTCTATTACACCATGTTTAATTCTGAATGTAATGACTTCAGTGACAGCACTGGGGAAGTATTTTCCATGATTGAATTGTGAGTGAGAAAGTCGTGACAGAGTAGTATTTCATTTCACTAAATAGCCCCTCTCAGCCCCAGGAGTCAGCATGGTTATGAGACCACAATCCGGCTACCCTTGGAACACCCATCCATCAACATCCACGACTGCCCATTAGCTATCCTTGGCCCAACCTGGATGGGAAACATGACTGCACACAGGGAACCTCCATGCATGAGTCTGCTGAAAGTATATAATGCCTGGATAGACGCGTTTTTCTTCCCCAAATCATGCAACTTTATGTTAAAAACATTAGAGCAAGAAAAAGAGAATCAGGAAAGGCAACATCCTAGACAGGAATCCCATTTCTTTTTTAATAACTGCTGTCTTTGAAACTGGACTACTAAACATGAGGAAATATAATTGCCGATTGCATTTTTCCACAAACTAGGGCCATCTTCCCAAGTGATCTAGAAATTAACATATGCTCTTAGTTTAAGTGCTCGCTTTCATTTGCAAATTATTAGTGAGACCACAAAACTACTGTTTTTAAGGCAAAAGCCGCTTGGACCATATGCCTATATTTACACACCTCATCATCCCTTTACTGAGAATGTCACCCTCCTTACACGTACATGTGTGAAGATGGAGAGATACACCTACCTTAATCCCCCCAGCTGGGAAGAAGGCGGAAGAAGGTGAAAATATTTAATTTCATTATGATGTTACTCTTTTCCAACCTTGGCTACCTAGGCTTGAGCTTTGTGCACAGTTTCTTCATATTAGTGTTCTTTGCAAGATAGGCAAGAGAAATCCAGCTGCAGCTCAGATTCAGTGCCATGTGACCCTGAGGAAAATGTCCCCTCAGCCATTCAATGTATTTCGCAAACTAGACAGCCCACTGCACTCAAAGCCCTGCATAGGTAGTGCCAACTAGAAAAATTCATTGCCTTTTAAAAAATTAATCTTTTGGGTTAGTCGATGGCTTTGAAATATTTTTACATTAAAAATACAGTGTCCTAGATGGTGATTAGGTTCCCAGGTAGTCTAGAAGGGACGTTGAGCAGCATACTGTATGGTCAGTATGGTTGAATATTGTTGCTAATAGAACTGTTCTGACTCCACCTCTCTCATGCCTAGGACCTGGAAGAACATACTTGGCATCAAGGAGGGTTGGTATCAGTGACTGAGAAGACACATCTGTCAATCACTGGTCCCTCCATGCTCCAAAAGAAAGAAGCTGGTAACTCAGGGCACCCTCACTTCTCTCCTCTTTTGGATATGTCATTGTAGGCCCAGTGGCTGCAGTCTATTACCCTCATGTGCTATACTTAGTAATAAGAATAACTCTGGCCACATTATTAAGGAAACAGGAACCTAGGTGAACCAGAGTCACAACATTTTAAAACCGACTTCATCTTAAAACTAGCAAGACACTTTCCTTGCCAGTCACAACCCACAGTCCTAAATGTTGACAACTAAGGAAGCAACTTGGTAATGCCTGCAAGGACAAACTCCTACAACATCAGAAAATCCGGATGTCCCAATATCCGTAACTATATATACTTTCGAAATAATGACAGTTATGCTTTGATGTACCTACACACTAAAATGTCAAGGATAGTTTTCTTTAAATCAATAGAATAATAAATTTTGTCATGCTGTCAGCCTACCCTCACATAACCACAGCTTAGTTTAGTCTTTACATAGACAAGACCCCTATATAAGAAAAACTTAAAAGAAGGAAATCGCATGCCTCTGCTTGCTTTCTGAGGACACCCTACTTTGTAATGGAGTAGCTTTTAATAAACTGCCCCTTCTCACTGCACTTTGTGAATCGCTTTGAATTCCTTCTGTATGAGATCCAAGAACACTCTCTTGGGGTCTGGATCAAGACCCCTTTTCCTATAACAATTATTTGCCAAAAAAACCCAAACAAACATTTTTCTCCTTAGTTATTCACTTAGATGTCTATTCCGCTTGTTAGACTGAACTGAAGACATTGTCTAATATGTCTGTATAGCCCCCAAAGAATGTCACAATGTTTTGCACCCCCTTGGTACCCAATAAATGTCAGTGGGGCTGAACTGACTCTCTGCAAATGTCACTAAGATCATCATGGAGATGTTAGAAGCTCTGGAACAAGATGCCCCCAGCAATCTGGGTGTTCGATCTAAGCACCCTTCACAAAAAACCAAAC